>NC_056726.1:1808924318-1809229318 GCF_019279795.1 Protopterus annectens | reverse complement strand
GTTAGAAAACCCACACGTGCACATACACACGCACACTCACACATGCACACACACGCACACACACACATATTTAGACATCCAGGATAACAGCAACTTGTTTAACAATAATTCACGGGTACATGTTTTTTCCCAAAGGGGATAACTGTACATTTCTTGGCATTGAGCTTGAGCCCATGGCTCTGGCACCAAACATCTGTTTCTGTAAGGCCCTTTTGTAGAGTATCCACATCATTTGGGGATTCAATAATGGCTCCCAGTTTGCAGTCATCTGAACTTTGTTAGCCAGAGTCCCTTAGTGTTGGCCTGTACTTCAGAGAAGTAGATGCCAAACAAGAGAGATCCTAGGACTGAACCCTGAGGTACTTCACTTTTCACTTGTCTGGAGCTGGATTTGGAGTCAGCTACTTTTACAGTGTGGGTTCTGTCAGTAAGCCAGTTTGCAAACCATCGAGTGATGTAGGGATTAATGCCCAGTTTAGTACGTTTATCTATCATTCCAGAGTGGGGGATGGTGTCACAGGCCTTGGCGAGGTCCAGATAGGCTGTGTGGACTGCCTTACCCTCATCCATGGCTCTGGAGACTGATTCGAAGAAGTGAATAAGGTTCAGGAGAAAAGATCGGCCCTTCACAAACCCAAACTGGGTGGGGTCCAGTGTTTTAAGGTTGCCAATGTCTTTGTTTATAAGTTCCATGATAATACTTTCCATGGCCTTGCAGATCAGGCTCGTCAGACTGATGGACCGGTAGTTCCCAGGATCAAAGGTGGATCACCCCTTGTGGAGTGGGATAACTGTAGCTGTGTGCCACTCAGTGGGCACAAAGCCTGAGGTGAGGGTATGATTAAACATGACACTTAGGTGAGGTGCCAGTTCATTTTGTAGTTCATGTAGTACACAGCCCGGGATGCCATCTGGTCCCATGGATGCTGTATTCTTAGCTTTGGAGAGTGCATTTTTTACCTGTGTGGCCTTTATTACTGGGATTTGGCAATCTTCCAGTATTGAGATGGGCCATTTAGGGGGTGAGAGGGGGTGAAGTTGGCACTGAATCGATCTGCCAGGATATTGGCAATATCCTTGGGATCCGTATATTTAATCCCATTCTGTTGTAGCTCAAAGCAGATCTGAGCATTGCCATTTAGATTCTTCACATAGTTATAGAATGCCTTGTGGTTGTCTTTGGAATGTTTGGCAATTTTATTTCCGTAACTAGCTTTGGAGGATTTTATGAGGGGTCTCAGCTTCTTACTGAGGCTGGTAAGGGAGTTTTTTGCATCCTGGGATTTTCCTCTTTTCTGCAACAGTTTTTTCCTTTTGTTGTAAAGTTTGTTTGTGGCATGGGGCCACCAGATTGGCTTCCTTTTCTTGGTGGAGAGCATCTTGGCTCTATTTGGGATGGCACAATTCATGCATGAGTGGATATGTTCATACAGTGCCTTAGTGTAGGACTCAGCAGTCAAACTTTCAGTTCCCGTCTGCATGGGTGTCATGAAGTTTGTAACTTCTGACTTGAGTAGCATGAAGTTGGCCTTGGAGAAGTTTTTGATGGAGGTTTCCTTACTGGGGGGGTGGGGGTGGGATGTGGATGTTAAGGGTGATTAGCTTATGGTCTGACTTGACCAACGGGGGGGTGACCATAGGTGTAGAGCATCGATTTCCCATGTTGGTAATGACCAGGTCTAGGATATTGGAGCCCCTGGTGGCACTGCAGATTAGTTGATCCAGGGCATTGGAATTTATGGATTCCAAGAACCATTGGGCAAAGGTGTTGGTGCATGAGTATTTTTCCCAGTTAATGGCGGGGTAGTTGAAATCACCCAGTATTAGGGTGTTTGGTTGTATATTAATATTTTCCAGTATGTTTAGAAAGGTGTAATGATAATCTTGGGGCATGGTGGGGGATCTGTAGCAAGCTGGTTAGAGGACATGAATCCATTTTTGTTGAGGTAATGAATCCATTTTTTGTAAAGATGATATGTGGAAACACACATTATCTCCAGTCCCCAGATTAACTTTTACAAGAGCTGCAGGGAAGCACAGGAGATAAAAAAAAAATTACTTTTCATATCTTCCATGAATGGAAGAAGACGGAGTCTTTATGAATTATCCAGAACTATTTACAACATAAGAGGTGCAGCATTTACAGATATACTCAGGGACTGGAGGAGAGTTGCATCGCAACATGTTTGTGTTTACTGCTGCAGACATTGGTTGTAGCAATAACTGGAAAATTAATCACTAATGCCATACTGCAACCATATGCACACCTACACTAATTTTAAAGAAAAAATTAAATTTCATAGGTACCTCTGTACTACATTACTTACTCAAGTGTGATAGCCTTTTCTGTGCATTTCTACTGTTTAAATAGCTTTTTGCTGCTTAGTTTCTTAAAAAAATTAAAACAACAAAAAAATACTATCTGTACTACTCATTTCCTGCCCTTTCCTATACTAGAATAGTCCAGATCTCAGATCTGCTGGTTTCAGAAATTTAGTCTGTGTTTCTGAGTGGTCCAGACCTTGTTGTGGTAGTGGGAGGTCTTTCTGCTTATCAGTGAGGAGTGGATTCCAGCACTGAAATTAACCTTATTGGCCGTTTTGGGCTAATTTCTATCCCTTTCCACTTTATGAGTTAAAAACCCATGTTTGCGCATCACACAGCACTGCTTAGCTAGGGTTAAACTATTCCTGGCGCCATAAAGTTTGGTCTTCAGTTTTTCCTTCAGAACTAGCCAGATTCTTAATTTTAGTGCTTGAATCTGCTTTTTCATGCTCAGCACTGGTTCAGAGCTGTTGTAAGCACTAGCTTTTCATCCAGAAAAAAGGAGGTCATTGTCCCACTGTACTCATCCCTCATTAGACCCATTATAGAATACAACGCCCCATTTGGTATGTACCTCTCAAGATATCTGCAAAAACTGGAAAGGCCTCAGAAATACCTCACTAAAAGAATCACAGGCCTAAAGCAGATGCCCTACGCTGACCGCCTTAAAAAACTCCAGCTATACTCTGTCGCATATCGTCTACTCAGAGGCGATCTCTGCTTAACATACAAGGCCATGTCAAACCCAGAGCTGTTGGACATGCTACACTTAAAGAAATCCCAATCCCTCAGAGCTACACGCTCCAGGGATCTAAACCTTGTCATCACAATAAACAAAACATGCTGGAGGGATAGGTTCATGACCCAGAGACTCCCCAGACTCTGGAATAGATTGCCCATACATGTCAAGCAGAGTGCCTCTTTGGACCTCTTCAAGAGGAACCTTGACGATTGGATGGGAGAAAGGAAATTCACCCCAGGGATCACATCAGTCGCCCTGCTAGACAGGGGTCCAGGAAAGTAAATAATGTGGGAAGAAATAGCCAGGGAATTGTTATGGCTAGGCTTGTATAGGCCAGAGGGCTGATAGCCTAGTACCAACCTATGAACCTATATAAACTGCAAATTACTACAGCACTCAACATTCCTCATTACCTAATGGTTAAAAGTTTTTGTACTTATCTTCTTCAGTTGCTTAGAGGAAAACAGCTCCAGTACTTAGTTTCCTCACTTGTCTAGAGGAAAATAATGATTACCCAGGCATGTCCAAGGGACAGCTCCCAGTGTTCTCTCCTGTTTACCTGATGAATCTAGACATCTAGGGGCCATGTAGCAATTGCCTCATGTACACTGACAACCCTCTCCTCCTACCACCCAACAATGCAACCTGTGAGAGATGCATTTATGTAGCCAAACTGGAAGCAAAGCTGTCTCAACCCAACACTGAACTTGTCAGTCAAGAGGAGAAGGTAAACACTTGCACCACACCACAATCATCACATAGATCCACTAAGACTACACCACCAAAACCAACACATAGATACACAAAAACATTCACGGAGGCTCTCAATAATAATCTGCCCAAGCAACAGAGACCTCCAAAGCATAAATGCAAGCAACCTCCACCCCTCAAAACAATCCAAAAGACACATAACCCATAGACTTAGTATGCCCCTCAACCACAGCCCATAAGGCAAAACAATGTACCCAACACATTAGTCATAGGTGACTCTATAGTCAGGCACACCGATGTTCCACTCACCAGACTAGACAAGGAGAAGGTTACTATCAGCTGCCTTTCGAGTGCCAGAATCTGCCACATAACCCACGCACTCAGGTCACTCCACAACAAGTACAAATATAACTCCATCATTGTCCATGTTGGTGTGAACCACCTGAGATTTACCTCCCTGGACTACATGAAAAGAGACATGGAAGAGCTCTCCGATCTTGTAATTCAGGCAGGTATGACCCTAGCCCTGAGTAGCATCCTATCTTCACCCAGAATGATACCACAGTACATGAACAAAATGATTGACTTCAGCAATTAGCTAAGCTTCTGGTGTCATTCTAAGGGGATCCATATGTCTGCCTCGGACAACATGGTTGACAGGCCACGATGCTTTGCCAGAGATGGCCTGCATCTGTCATCCCTGGAATTCCGGATACTGGCTAAGGCTCTTGCTGCCCCTATATTGCCTTTTTTAAGCAAGGTCCAAATGACAAACCCACCACCGTAGCAGGTACAGGCAAACAAAAACTGAAGGTAATGCTACTCAACGCTAGTCTAAAACCCAAAATCCACTCACTCGAGGCACTCCTTAAAATGGAGAACATTGATATCTGTGCTGTGACTGAAACCTGGATCAAGGCTCCGGAGAACACCCCTGCATTACCAGGCTATAACTCATACCATACCGTTCAGCCATCTAACCTGGACCGGAACAGCAAAGGCAGAGGTGTGTCCATATTCATTAAGGATATCCACACCTCCAGGCTAGTTGCCCAACATAATGCATCCAAAATTATCCAAGTGCAACTAACTCTGGGCAAAACTGAAATCCAAATTGTAGCTTGCTACAGATCCCCCACCATGCCTCAGGACTCCCACTCTTTTCTTGATATACTGGAAAATATTAGGGTCCAACCAAACACCCTGATAAAGGAAGATTTCAACTACCCCACCATTAACTGGGAAAATTACTCATGTACCAACTTTCTAGAATTCTTAAACTCCAATGCCCTGGATTAACTTATCCACACCCCCAACAGGGGCAACAGTATCCTAGACCTAGTCATTACCAGCATGAGTGACTGGTGTTCCACACTTGAAGTCAGCTCCTTGTTAGTCAGATCCAACCATAAGCTAATCACCATAGGTATTCACATCCCACCACCCCATTAAAAAAACCAGTGTAAAAAAATTCTCCAAAGCCAACTTCATGCTTCTTAAGACAGAAGAGGCAAACTTCACGACATCCATGCAGATGGGCAATGCAGTTATGACTGCAGAATTGTCAAAGGAAAAACAACTTCAAAAAGATCAGCACACGGCAGGTTCAGGTTAAGGCACTTTAATCTTGCAGCAAGGAGACAAAAAATGTGCTAATACAGAGTTTGTCTAACTAGAATCAGGAAGTGAAGCCATTCTTATACATTTCTTACAAGACATTGCCTACTAAGCTGACATAATAAATCACAAGTTCTTTCAATATTATTTCATTGCAGCTGTTTGTCCATGATTTTTCTGCTGGCATATCAAGTTTTAAAAAAACCTTCCTAAGAAAAACAACGTCGCCTTGATGACCACCAGTCAGATACAACTTCTCACTATGTAATGTTACCATTCAAGGTACTATGGCTAATTCGAGCACAAAGCAAGTACAGATTATAGTTCATTTCTTCAAGCAGTCTTTGTTCGATGTATCTTTCTTTTCTGCAGCTGTGCATGTTCTCATAACATGAAAAGAGCTGACTGTTCAAGTTCAATAACATTATAGAAAACAGTATTGTTCTATTCATCATTTTCCTGACCTAGCAGGTAATCACCTGTTTCTCAGTAGGTTTCCAAAAGGCATAAACATGAATTTTGCTGTGGTAGCAAATACTAGGTCAGAGAGCATCTTGCAGTTGCAGAAAGCATACAAAACTAAGCTGTACATAAAATAGACTGAAATGTGTTAACCCTTTTAGTTTCTAATAAGCACTAAACATATACATTAATACATATTTTTTCTAACATTTCCCCCCTATTAATACTTTTTATTCTATTTTCAAAAGTGTAAACAGTTTGCTTCTTTTGCTAACCTCTTTCTGTTCAGAATTTGCAGTTAAGAGAGTCATTCAGTTTAAACTTATGAAAGTGTTTCATTTTTCAACAGTTCTTCAATTTCAGTACTTTAATACAAAGTTTCAGAAACTGACAAGTCTATAAAATCTTTGATTAATCTTTTCATGCAGGGAATACCAGAACAAACACACACTCCTAATAGGAGTAATCCCACACAAATGGCAATCAGGATGTTCATTAGGATGCTACCCCATCCCCCAAAACAATTCTGGAAAAAATCCATCAGTGGGTTTGGGCCTGGTTTGGTCATGGCCGACACTTGCTGAATCACCTCAAGATGGTCGTTTATCTCATGCTGGTTGTCGGGAATATATGAACAGCACTCCTCTTTTATTAAAGCGCACGTACCACCTTTCACCGCTAGGGTGAAGTCGAGAGCCATGCGGTTTTGAAGCACCACAGTTCTCATAGTGTTCAGTTCATCAGTTACTAATTCGAGAGCAGAAAAAGTTGCATTACTCATTACTTCGAGAAGTTTGGACAGTTTTTTCAGCTCCCAAATCGATTTCTCTACGCCATATGCAGGGGCTATACCTACCCATGATCTAATAGTGTCATTCAAGTCCATGTGTGTCAGTTTATCTTTGTTTTTCACGGAGTTATGGTTTCTCCAGCCTGTTTCGATTCGTCCCATTGGATTCTCAGGTCTCCTGATTGGATTTCCAGGTTTCTTGGTGACCTCTCTGACATTTCAAATTCTTCCCTGAGGTAAAACTGCAGTGTGTCGTATGGCCGGAACCAGGTAACCCAAAAAACAACTGCCGGACCAATTCTCAGGTAACCATTTGTATGCCTTTTTCCCACACACAAAATAACAATTCTCTACTTTAGTATTAATATATACTTGCCCTGCATGAAACATTTTTTTATCAATGATAGATAGTTATTTAAAAAGAACAGGATTATGTTGTACTTCATCAACCATTTTGTGCATTAATTCAAAATATGAGTCATAGTTTGTATCACAAATATAACCTGCATTATTAGCTTTGATATAACATTTGTAAGGAACAGTCACATTACAATTGCTCCAACCCACCTGAACAGTATCATTTTTGTAAAAACATACAATTCCCTTTTGTGTAACAGGTAGGTACAATGCTATTTTGTCTTGTGATTTCACAGTCGTAGTATCAAAAATCAAATTTTCCCAGGTCTCATTGACCCCTAGGGGGACAGCAGTCATTAACAATCCCCCGTATGCTGTTGGTATAGCTGTGCAAATCCAGCAATTCGAAACATTAAAAGTTTCAGCATACACATATTTAATTGCTTGGTAAGTGCTAAAGTTCGGATGCCAGTCTATGAGTAACACATCTCGTTTATTCAGTTCAGCTCGTGTGGCTGGAAAAAGGAAAGGCCACAGCAAAAAGATTAATGTTATCAGTATAGTTAACAGAATGATCATGCAATACTTTTGAGGTTGTTCTGTATTTCTATTTTCTCCATATCTGGTCATTTTGTTCTTGTGCAACAGTAACAAGTTTTTTGTCCAGTTCAAAGTTTTTAACCAGTTTACAGTGTGTCAGATGAATCCAGGATGCTTGCTCTGTGATCTTGACTGCAGTGGGTGTTGACAGTAGCACTTGGTATGGCCCTTCCCACTTCGGTGATGTCCAATTTTTTCTCTTGATGACTTTCACCCAGACCCACGTGCCTGGGACTACTGCTGCTTCCAATGGTCTGGTTTGTTCTTTATCTGAAACAGAATTTAACTGCAAAAGTTGTTTATTACTTAAAAGTCGTCTCATGTATTCTGCGAGTGAACTGTCGGCCTCCTGGTCTGCAGGCATGAGAGGTTTCCATTGAGGTATATAGTATGCCCTCCCAAATAATTTTTCAAAAGGAGTTAACCGTTTTGCATTTGGAACAGTTCTCATGCTCAACAATGCCAGAGGCAGGCAGTGCACCCAGTTCTTCTGTGTCTCACTAATTCATTTCCTAAGTTTATTTTTCAAAACCCCATTATGCCTCTCTACTAGTCCTGCGGATTGTGGGTGGTATGCACAATGGTTCTTTAAAGAAATTCCGAAATATCGGCTCAACTGTTGTATAGATTTACAAAGTGTGTGCCATTGTCACTGTAGATCTTTTCCGGTATGCCAAATTTAGGAATATTTTCTTTAACAAGGACTTTTGCAACAGTAGCTGCATCTGGATTTTTGGTCGGAAAAGCTTCCACCCATTTGGAAAACATATCTATAATGTCAAGACAATACTTCTGATTTTCACATTTGTTCAGTTCTATGAAATCCATACAGATGGTATGGAACGGGTACGGTGGTGCAGGGAAACTCCCTTGTTTAGGCTTCAGTGCCCCTTGTGCATGATGCTTGTTGCAAACATGGCATGCCGCACAAAAATTTTTTGTGTAGTTTGTAAATCCATATGCTGTGAACACTCAGTTCACTAACTGTACCATCCCCCCTGTTGAGACATGGCAATGCCCATGGCTCAACAAGGCTGCATAAAAAATTAGACGGCAAAATCGGTTTCCTTTCTTTGGAGATGTACAGCCCTTTCTCAAGAATTGCTCCTCGTTTTATCCATTTCTGTTTTTCTACTTTTGTAGTAAGTGTCTGCATTGTTTTCAACATTTCTAAATCTAAAATCTCAGAAGGTTGTAATTCCTCACTCAAAAGAAATACTTCTGAAGCTGAAGCTGCCTGCTTTGCAGCTGTATCAGCTCTCGCATTACCTTTTGAAATCCTATCCTGTTGCTTGGTATGAGCTAAAAATTTACAAAGAGCTACTTTCTGAGGTACAAATCTCCAAACACCACGATAAAGTTCTAGTGAAGCAGTCACGATCCAATATTCCTTTTATTAAATCACTTAAAAAACAGTAGGTTAAGCGCTTTCATCTACGCACTCGTAGACTTCATCAGAACACTTAATAAACTTTAAACACATCTATTTATACCAGAAAAACCGCCAAAAATTCTCAATTAATCAATTAGAAGTTATTGCTAACTTAAAGTCACAGTTATTTTATCAAATACTTACATCACTTCCTTAAATATAATCTCTCCTTATTAATAGTATATTATTATAAATTGCACTAACATTTTATGAATACTATATTAAAAAAATCCAACATTACATCATTTTTGTTCACACAAAACTATTTACATATATTTAAAAACTGCTGTCTGTACATTACTTAGTACTATAAAATATGATAAAAACACACTTCAAAATTCATACTTCTACTTAAAACCTTAGTATTGCTTAATATATATGTTATTGGTATAACTCATTTATTACATATATGTGCACAACATCTACTGCATATAAAATTGGTTGCATAACAATAATATATTTTATACTTATAAATATAATACCTGTATTATTTATTAAGAACCATCTGTTACATAAGATTTAAGATATAAATACTAATCTCTTATGAGAGGTTTGGTGGGTATGCAGTCATTCAGGCCTGGAGGTGTCTCTGCATTTAACCTAATTTGCCACTTGATTTCCTTTTCTGAAACTAGTGCCTTAATGTCACCTCCTCTGGGGTTCTGCCTAACTACTTCCAAAATTCCAAACAAAAAACCTGTGCAATTCAAGTTGTTATTTAAATGCCTATATAGGGCATTATTGGTGTCTTTTTTACGTATACAATATAAATGGTCGTATATTCTCTCCTTTAATCTCCTGTCAGTTTTACCCACATAAAAGTGTTGACAGGAGGAACATATTGCCATGTATATCAGATGCTGTGTTTGGCAATTCCCTTTACTGAACCTAATCTTACTTCTTAGAATGTTATTGAGTACCACACTATCCTTGTCTATAATATTGCTGCATTGATTGCAGTGTCCACATTTAGTGGTCCCTTGCTTACCTATATGTGTATGTTTACTATTCCTCTGAGATCTAATTTCAGATATTCTCTTTATATTATGATCAGTTTTATATACAAACAAAGGCTTGGTCCCCAGTCTCTCATTACACATAATTTTGACTATAAGGGTATTAACTTTTTGGATTCTTATGTATTCACTGATGGAATACAATTTCAATCTAAAATTTTTAGAAAGGAAACTTTTTGTAATAGTTACCTTAATTATAGCAGTAACCACCCGTATGCTCAGAAGAAAAGTATTATTAAGGGACAATCCATTCGAGTGGCTAGGATGACCACAGTAAAGGAAGATTTTCTTAAGGAGATGAATTTTTTGAAAAAATTATTCTTGGGTAGAGGATATCCAGAAACTTTAGTGCAGGATGTCACCATGTATATTATTAAAGAGTGGGGAAAAAAATATACACCGGTTTTGGGTATAGGACCATCACCAAAGCAGACAGTGCAAAATGGTCAAAACTTTCAAAGGGCATGTATTGTAAAGTTTGGCAAACAGGCAGTTGAAATTAAACGGATTATTGATAAAAACTGGAATATTATCACCAGTGATGAGAATATTAATGAGAGACTGGGGACCAAGCCTTTGTTTGTATATAAAACTGATCATAATATAAAGAGGATTTGGTACTTCTATGAGTGGACATATCTCTTCTTCACTCATAGCTTGTGAATTTTTGTTTATTTGATATAACTCAGTATCCCTTCTTAAGTTATGTGTTCGAGACCTAGTCTCGATGGGATCTCTGACATATGGTCTTGGCTTCGCGGTGACAGCCGGGTATAGCGGAGGTGGACCAGCTTGTCTACTCACTTCATATTCTGGTAAGGGAAGCGGAGGGGGAGGAGGGGCTGATGCTATTACCAAATTATTGTCTTCTTTATCTAGAAACATAGCTTTTGAATTATTACTTTTTTGTTCCCTACGGTTTGCCTCCTCAATCCACCTGTGTGCCTGAGGAATGCCTAATTGACGTTGCTTTTTCACCTGAACTTTTGCGTCGGTTTTGAGCTGTTTGACAAATTTAATAAGTGAGGATTTTTCTAATTTGCCATCAAATTCATATTTATTAACCCATTTTGTGTAGTACCTAACATTGTCGGCACGCTGTAATTGCATATATTTTGCATCTTCAGCTAATGGTGGATCTTGGGAACTTTTTGTGCACTTATTACCCGTATTGTTCTGACTGTTAAAAATGTTACATAACCCTTCTTATTTTCACGTGGTACCACGATTTCTCTTTTTCACAGTTTATCTAGAATAACTGCCTTACCTATTCTGTTTCCCGGATCTATGACAAGACTGCAATCTTCCTGTCCCTGACTTGTACAAAACAAATCTCCTGACAGATGATTCAAATCAAGTCCCTGATCTAAAACAGAAAAAAGGTAAATCTCACCTTACCTGAGCCTCCGTGATTGATCACCTAGTTCGATGGAAAACCCTTAACTCATCCTCCAGTCGCAGATCAGAAAAGTGGCTGGCCTCTTTTGAACGACAATTCAGTTGGAGGTCTTCCAGAGCAGAAAAACCGATGTGGTCTCTTCCCCGTATGGTTTCATGCCACCTGGCCCATCTGACCTGAGGCGAAGCAAGAGTTTCCGGTCCGAAGGACCAATCTGTCAAAGGAAAAACAACTTCAAAAAGATCAACACACAGCAGGTTCAGATTAAGGCATTTTAATCTTGCAGCAAGGAGACAAAAACTTGCTAATACAGAGTTTGTCTAACTAGAATCAGGAAGTGAAGCCATTCTTATACATTTCTTACAAGACATTGCCTACTAAGCTGATGTAATAAATCACAAGTTCTTTCAATATTATTTCATAGCAGCTGTTTGTCCATGATTTTCTGCTGGCATATTAAGTTTACAAAAAAACTTCCTAAGAAAAACAACGTGGCCTTGATGACCACCGGTCAGATACAACCTCTCACTATGTAATGTTACCATTCAAGGTACTATGGCTAATTCGAGCACAAAGCAAGTACAGATTATAGTTAATTTCTTCAAGCAGTCTTTGTTCGATGTATCTTTCTTTTCTGCAGCTGTACATGTTCTCATAACACGAACAGAGCTGATTGTTCAAGTTCAATAACATTATAGAAGACAGTATTGTTCTATTCATCATTTTCCTGACCTAGCAGATAATCACCTGCTTCTCAGTAAGTTTCCAAAAGGCATAAACATGAATTTTGCTGTGCTAGCAAATACTAGGTCAGAGAGCATCTTGCAGTTTCAGAAAGCATACAAAACTAAGCTGTACATAAAATAGAATGAAATGTGTTAACCCTTTTAGCTTCTAATAAGCACTAAACATATACATTAATATGTATTTTTCTAACAAGAATCCTACACAAATGCACTCTATAAGCACTTACACAAGTGCATGGATCGTGCTCTCCCTAACAGAACCAAGACACTGTCCTCCAAAAAAAGGAAGCCAATCTGGTGGTCCCCCGCTATAAACAAACTCTACAACAGAAGGAAGAAACTGTTGCTGATGAGAGTAAAATCCCATGAGTGGAGGAGCTCCCTGGTGAGCCTCAGTAAGAAACTGAGATCCCTCTTAAAATCCTCCAAGGCTAGCTATGAAAACAAGATTGCCCCTGATTCTAAGGACAGCCACAAAGCATTTTATAGCTATGTCAAGAATCTCAATGGCAACACCCAGGTCTGCTTTGAGTTACAGCACAGTGGCACGAAAATTACAGAACCATGTGATATCACCAACATCCAGGCTGATGGGTTCAGTGCTAACTTTACCCCCCCCCCCTCTCAGCCCCTAAAGGGCCCATATCTGTACTGGAAGAATACAGAGCCCCTGCAATCAGAACTGCACAGGTAAAAAACTGCACTTTCCAAAGCCAAGAACACAGCTTCTATGGGACAGGACAACATCCCAGGCTGTGTTCTACACGAGCTTCAGAATGAACTGGCCTCCCACCTAAGCACCATGTTCAGTCATAGCCTTACGTCAGGCTTTGTACCCACTGAATGGTGCACAGCAACAGGTATACCACTCCATAAAGGGGAGCCATCATGGACCCCAGGAACTATCGCCCTATTAGCCTGACCAGCCTGGTCTGCAAGGCCATGGCATGCATCATCATGGAACTTGTAAACAAAGACATAGGTAACCTCCAAACTCTGAACCCCACCCAGTTCGGGTTTGTGAAAGGCAGATCATGCCTCCTGAACCTGATTGATTTCTTTGAATCAGTCAAAAAAGCCGTAGACGAGGGTAAGGCAGTTCACACAGCCTATCTTGACCTCGCCAAGGCTTTCAACACCATCCCCCATTCTGGAATTATAGCTAAACTCACTAAACTGGGTGTAAATCCAAACATCACAAGATGATTTGCCAACTGGCTCACTGACAGAACCCGTACTGTAAAAGTTGCAGACTCCAAATCTGACTTCAAACCAGTGACAAGTGGAGTAACACAGGGTTCCGTCCTGGGTCCTCTGCTGTTTAGTATCTACTTCTCTAAAGTAAGGGCTAACACAGAGGGCCTCTGGCTGGCAAAGTTCACAGATGACTGCAAATTAGGTGCCATAGTCGAGTCCCCAAATGATGTGGACATCCTACAGAAGGGCCTCACTGAGACAGATGCCTGGTGTCAGAGCCAGGGTCTCAAGCTAAATGCCAAAAAGTGCATTGTCATCCCCTTTGGTTAAAACTCTATTCCCATGAACTACCACATAGGCGGCAGTCCTATTAATGCCGAAGTTGTGAAAAGATGCCTGGGAACTCAGGTGGAAAGTAGCCTCTCCTTTGATAATCACACCACCACAGTAGTCAGGAAATCCTTCTATGTGGTACACCTCATCACAAAAGGGTTCTCATCCAGGAAAAAAGAGGTCACTGCTCCCCTCTACTCGGCGCTCATTAGACCCATTATTGAGTACAACGCCCCTTTTGAAATGTACCTCACAAGATACCTGCAACAGCTGGAAAAGCCACAGAAGTACCTCACTAAGAGGATTATGGGCCTTAAACAGATATCCTATGCTGACCATCTCAAAAAACTCCAGCTTTACTCCAAGGTGATCTCTGCCTAACATAGAAAGCTATGTCAAACCCAGAGCTGTTGGAAATGCTACACCTAAAGAAATCCCAATCCCTCCAGGATACACACTCTAGGGATGTAAACCTTGTCAATAAATAGAACATGCTCGGGAGATAGATTCCTGTCCCAGACACTTCCCATACTCTAGAACAAGCTACCTATCTATTTCAAGCAAAGTTCCTCATTAACACTCTTCAAGAAAAATCTTAATGAATGGATGGGAATAAGGAAATTCACCCCGGGATCACTTCTGTGGCTCTGCTCGACAGGGGGCACAGGAAAATAACTTTCTTGGGTGAAGAAAGCCAGGGAACCTTGTTAGATAGACTTACATAAGCCCTAGGGCCGATAGCCTAATACCTACCTATGAACCTATGAAAATGGAATTCGTTATCTATTGAGCTCTTTTAGAGACAATACAGTTTTGCACTCATAAATATTGAAATTGTTTGTGTATTGATGTATTTGTGTGTATACATACACACACACATGTATGCATTCGAAAAGTGTGCTGGCATTTTCAGTTGTTATTGTCATGCAGTGTGCATGTTTTCTTTTTAATAATTTCCATTCTCCATAACATCATATAAATCAGTCAATTCCTGTCTTTCCTTAAACCTCACTTTTCCTATTGAAAATTATACTGCATATGTTATTTTGAAAAAAATTATTTATTTTATGAAATTTGCTCTTTCCCTTTGTAAAGCTATCACCTCCAGTTCTTTTATCTCCTTTACAGTATTCAGTACTTTAGTTACAGTTGGTATATATTTTGATTTCTACTTTCTAGTAATTGTTTTTTGGCAGCCAATATCATTAAACTTAGAAAGGCCTTACTATATATAGGCAAATGTGATTCTATATCCCAGCTCAATAAATCATTTTCTTAGTTACAACAATTCCACCCCCCCCCCAACATTTTTGACAAAGTGCTCTGTAAGAATTTTTTTAAGTCTGCCAACTCATTGCATTCCCCAAAACATGTTCTCGGTTCCTGTTCTCTTAACCATCACACCCACAGCATTTGCTGCCTTCCTTTAGAAAAATTCTCTAAAGTGTAATTTGAGTATAAAAATACATATGCAAACACTTCCATTAAAAAATTCTAAACCTTCTAGGCATTGTTGCATTCTTGGGAACCTTACAGATTTCTTTCCCTCTGTAAGGGGGGGATTGGGGTTGGCATAATGGTTAAGGATTGTCGTACTGGTAACGGTCTTTACCTCACAGTTACATGGTACAGGATTTGATTCTGGCCTCTGGTTATTGGATAGGTTTGTAATGGTCCTCAGACTGATAGCCTAGTATTTACCTATGAACCAGTGTTCCCTTTCAAATTTCTTTTGATTTTCTATTCCCTGTCTTTTCAAACCACTTCTGATTAATCTTATAGTTATCATACAATATTTTATATGTCATATTAATTATATTATATTATATTTTTTAACAGTAGCATCTATTCTAGACTCAAAAACAAACAAAAACTGTCAGAGCTGGTCTTTCATTTTACACTCCCCTGTTCCTTTTAGTTTCATCGGAAGTTACTAGGCTAATGGCCCTAGGGCCTTTATAAGCCTAGCTGTATAAAAAACCCTTGTACCCTAATTGACCATAGTTAGATGGTCATTGTTAGCAGAGTGATTCTGTGATCAGCACCAACTATCCCTGTCCATGAGGGACATAGTTGCCAACCCTTGGGTTAATTTAGGATCACATATCCAGTTGTCAAGGTTGCACTTAAACAGCGTCATTGAGGAGCTCTGTTTCACTTGAAATGAGAGCTTATTCTAGAGGAGTGGCAATCTCTTGGAGATATATCTGTCTCTCTAACATCTTTTGCTAATGTCACAAGCTAGGTTGAGATTCCTGGAGCGAGTGACTGTTGTCCCATTTTGTTTGTTTATACTGTGTTATCAGTCCCTGGTAGGAAAGGCAGACATTAACCTGCATATAAAACTTCTGCTGAGTCTCATTCCACTGTATTACCTAGTTATTTACTCTCAGTATCATGGTTCCTTTGCAAATTTCCTCCAGTAAATTCCATCCCCTTCTGCTTCTTTTCTAAATCCCTATTTGCAGTCATCCCTATTGAAAAAATCTCCTTTCACCATTCTTGGATTAGCTTTGCACTTAGAATACTTTCTATTGCTTTAAGAATATAATATTTAAAATCTTCTCTCTCTGTTTCTCTCTCTCTTTTTTGAACTCTCTCCATTTTATCATCATATCAGGTATGTTCTTTCATTTCTTCACATAAAACCCCCCCCCCTGTTCTATGGGGAAAATCAACTCATCCCACTTTTACCCTCTTCCTTTCTCAAATAAATTACTTCAAAGCTCTATTAATTATCATCCTCAACTTCTCTTCTTGGATGATAAAAGCATTACTGACATGAATATAAGACTAAGGGGACTAAAATAGTTTCAATGCTAGTAACTTATTACCAATAAATATAACCCTGAGCTTCTAGTTCCTTAGTTGCTTTTTATTAGTTTCTTAGTTTTTGTATTATCTTGGATTTTACTGACCCATTTCATCCGTGGGTACTTCATTTACTGCTGTAGCTTTTGTTTTATCTACGTTCATTTATTTTGCGTCCCAAAAAGAAATAAAACTGCCTCAGAATGTTTCACAGCAGCAAAATATCCTTTTATGGATTTATCAAGTACAAAGTGATATAATCTTTAATAAAAGGTAATTGTTATTGGGTATCATACCAGTTATATCCTTGATTTTATGATTATCTTATTTTCATTAACAACAGTTCTGAATGTAAAGCAAATAACAGTGGGGAAAGAGAACATTCCTTCCTATTCCTTGTGTTTAAGCACAGCTTCAGAAAGAGAATACCTCCCAACATATTTATTATCTCCGACCCATCAGACGTCCTCCTTATTAACCTTATTACTGCTATCATTCCCTAATCAAAAAATCCCATCTGATTCTTTCAAATGTTTTCTATGTATCAAAACCCACTACCCGTAGCAGTGATTTCATACACCCTGACTATCTTTGGATCATCACTAATGTTATCAAAAGTTTGCTTCGCTTCTACAAAATCACATTGATCAATGTCTATCAACTTTGTTAATAACCTTACTTTTCTTTTGGGTAGTGTAGACATAAGCACTTTATAACTGGGGATTAAAATTGAAATAGACCTATATGAAGCAAATTCTAAAGGGTATTTACCCCCTTTGGGTTACATAGCCACCACAGCTTTCTTCCAAGATGATGGTATCCCCACCCTTTAAATTATGATTAAAAAAATCTTCCATATGTTTATTACTTTCCTCTCTCCTAACTCCCAGGGAGACATTGCTTTTGACTAATTATACATCACTGTTTTATCTCAGCTCTTCCTATCTTAACTATTAATTAATAAACCTCATCTTCCTTTACCTTTGGCATAATCCAGTCTTCCATAAATATTTCCATTTGTGCCTTTTCTTGGTTTCTGTATTTCCCTCTAATTTTCTTAATATTTCTGGAATATCTGTAATTCCTCTATATGATCTGAGTGTGGCTACAATTCTTTCTCTTTCCTGTTGTCTAAGTTGTATGTTTAAAGGTTTTGTGCTGTAAAGTTGTCAAAAATCGCTGCTTAACAACAGTGCTTCTAAACCCACTCATTTTATCAAAATATTCTCTTATTTTCTCTTTAGCACTCTGCATTTGTTTCTTTTCTTGTTCTGTCAGGTTCACTTTCTTTTACACTTCTTTAAGCTTTTTAACCTCCTCTAAATAATTTATATTATTATTTCCCATATCTAGTTCTCTTAATTTTGCCATGGTTTTAAAATCCACTTTTATTTTATCCTAATTAGTTGCTATCCCTTCTGGAGTAGATTCTGTCTTCCCTAATAACTCTTAAATCATATTTACTACCCATTCCTTAAATTCCTCTCTTTTTAACACATAAGTAGGAAAACATTACTCTGTATCTTTATCTTAGCCTTTATTGGTTTGTAATCTGATGTACTCATTGGATGGGTCTGAAATATTTAAATACACATGCACCTGTGAGATATAATTTCTGTCCAGTCTAGCTTAGTTATTCTAAATTTGTAAATTATGTCTTTGTCGTGCTTCTAAATTCATATCCTTCATGCCATATATGCTCATATACGTCTTCAGAAATCTACCTTCTTTTGTTATAATTTTCCTTCAAGATCCTCCTAATACATCCTCTGTTTTACACATCATGTTCCAATCCCTGCCCATACATAATATTCCCTGTTTTAAGTTTATTATAAAATTCTCCTCTGTTCCATAATAGTAGTTCTCAGTGGAATATAAATACACGCCAGAGTAATTGTCTAACTTTGCCAATAACCCCTTACTAACACAACATCATAGTTATCTTTTTTTTTCTTTCTTCTATCACTACTGGATACCCTCTCACAATCAGTGTTACTGTTCCATCTTTCACTTTGTCCGCAATAGTCTGCTGATTGTCAATCCTGAAATCATTTGTTTGTCAAATTGTCATGTGTATTTCTAACCAAATGCATCCACTGCAGCATTACTGTTTGCAACCTACATTTCTTAATATAATTCAGTACTCTTTGCTTTTTTGAGAGTGCCTTCTGCATGTCCCCCCCGCAGTTGGGTAGCGTTCGAAAGACATTTGTGTGTAAATGGGCGTGCCTTTGTTAAAGGTTGGGCATCGAGCTGGCACCTCGGCATTTCATAAAAATCTACTGCCAATCATTAGCGGACCGGAGTTCCGCTGTGGTGACCCTTTACCGGGAAAAGCCGAAAGACAAACAACAACAACAACTCTTTGCTTTTTTGTCTTTACCTGCAAGACCATTTACATTCCGTATTAATATGACAAAGCAGCCATGTTGATAAAAAGCTATTACTTCCCCATATTGTACATAACATTTTGTTTTAAATATGTTTCCAAATTGCAGCTTATATGCACACACTAATGTTTGTTAGCTTGCTATTTTATGTAGGTGCTTCTTCTCATCTCTATTTGAACCCAGATTTTACTCTTCAACAAAACTCGAGAAACAAACTAAATACATTTTAAAGCTCCTAGTGCCCTTTAATTCAGAGTAAATAAATTGCAGACATTTGCATTTTTCCCCACTCAGTGGTTTCACCCACCAAAATTCCTGATCTAAAATTATGGTTAACCATGCTAACTTGCATGTTAGGCCCTGTTTTACAGTTTCACAAATTGCTTTCTCTGCTTCCATCCCTGATGTGAAAAACAACTTGCATTTTTCCTGTAAACTTTACATTTTAGTCTCATCAAATAGTGCGCTAACTACCCTTAAGTTAATACATTAAATTGCATGTTGTTATATGGACTGCATTAAAGTAGTAAGGCTGCTGAGAAGACAGCTACTTGATTTACACCTGAAACAGCACAGTTTCAATCCTCATTTATTTTCACTGCACTGCTTGTCAGTACTGTTTGTTTCCCTTTAAGTGTTTTATATATATATATATATATATATATATATATATATATATATATATATATGTTATAGTGTACATTGCACTAAGAACACATTGTTCAGATCTTTCCTGATTAATTGCTTGTACCTGCAGACTCATTGTCTCCAATAGCTTCTGCTAATAGAAGAAGAAAAAAGCTAGTAACTTTCGAAATGTAAGAAGGAACCCTTGTACATTTCACTCAAAACACACAATTCAGACCTTTCCTGATTAACTGCTTGAACCAGCAGACTTATTGTCCCCAATAACATTTGCTAATGGAAGAGAAAGGAACAGATGGCAACTTTGCAAATAAAAGAAAGAGCCATTGTATATTTTACTCAAAATACAGTAATCAGACTCCTCATAATTAATGAGTCTATATTATTCCGTCAAAACACCATCTCATCGAATACCACATTGTTGACAACTATTCAGTGAAATTCACTTCTGCGATTCACTGAATACTTAAAAAGGCAAAGATGTAGTTGGTCAACTACACAATTTTGCTCTTTTCTCCACTCAATTGCTATCTTGGAGTTGGTATATTTAGTTTGGGGAGGGCAGCCCACGACATTGATGGGTTTGGTTTAGGTAGATTTAGTTACATTGGGTTGTGGGACAAGTATTTGTTTGCCCTTTAAGTATTCAGTGAATCTCAGAAGTGAATTTCATTGAATACTTGTCTACGATGTGGTATGCGATGGTGTGTCAGTAGTGTAATATAGACCCATAATTAATTGCATGCATCTGTATCTCTTTGTCTTAAAACCAGGTAGCACTGAACAAATAAACAGCTAGTGACTTTGCAATGCAATGAACTACTACCATCTCATACTTTTTATCATTTTCCCTTGTTTTTCAAGAGTATTTCCTTAAAAAGTCTCATGTGTATAGCTTTAACTAAGAATGCTAGTTTAGATGGTCAGTGCTATAAAGACAGGGAAAATTATCATATTTTAATTCTACATACATTATAATCAGTACACTTTTGTTTCTATTCTCATCAGCCAAGGCTAAGAACATTATATTAACTTTGACTTGCTTCTTTCCAGCTTTTCATAACTTAAGAGTATAAAGACTGGATGCATTGCAGTTAAGCAAAAGTACTTTCTTTAAAATCAGTAACATGTACACCAGTTATTGATGAAACAGCCCCACCTCACCTTTAAAATACCTCTAACTGCATACTATACAAAATTGTTTTATATCATTATAATTTTTTTATTAAACATTAATAAGAACAAACCTTTTTTCACTTACAGTTATTTTTTTAGTTCCTTTTGTGTCTTTCCAGACATTGATAACATAAAGTGGGGATTATTCTTAGTGGCCACCAACCAGTGTAACACAGTGAACAAACTTCCAGTCTTTTTCAGCCACTTCTTATAGAACCACATTTAATGTGTCTAAACTACATTTAAGGAATTGATGGCTTGTATTTCAGCCATTTATTTACTAATTTCACCTTGCTGCTGGTCTTCTTCCTGATCATCTCTACCAGAAAACACAACTCACTGGTTCAAGTCCAATGTACTACTGATTCTTAATACTTCTGGACTTTTTTCTGTGGTCCTTGTCATTTTGTGAAAAATGAGAAGTAGAGTCACTTTCATCTTGCTGTCTCTCTCTTTGTTGACCAAACCATTTTATTTCTTCCTTGGCCTATTCTGCATCTAAAAATGTCTTTGGTCCTCCTGGAAAAATATTCTAAAGACACCTGGATATACCAAGTTGAATATTACTCCTGATTACTGGGGTAAACTTGTTTATTTTCTGCCTGTTGCACAGTGAATACTTTTCCCTTCTGCTAGGCATTAGTCAGTAGCAGCTCTTTCGACTAGCATGATTGCATATTTAGTAATATAAGTCTTGACTGTTTTTTCATGGCCAGATTTACAAAACAAATCTTGGTGGGGAAAATCAGTCTAGTTCTTTATATATAGTTCTTTATATAGGTTTTTGCTGTGTGTTATAACTTCTAACTTTACAGTTTTTTTTAAACTGTTCTTCTTGAGAAGCCTTAGGATCTATTAGTCTTTTCTTCATTTCGGTCTGTGATTTTTATCAGCTCATCTGAAGGGCTATGTAAAATGTATTCTATTGTTTCCATCCTTTTAGCATTCAATTTTATGTATTCCTCCAGTGTCTTCCTTATTTTAAACAGCTTGAGTGCATTTGATTATTTTCCCTTTAAATTACTGAATGCCAGCTGCTGCACTAAAGCTGAAAGAACCGAATTTGCTAAACATGCAAGTTTCTTCCCAGGTAGAGATTTTTCTTTCCTTATTGATTGATCTACTTCCTCCAGACTTCTTTGTTGGCCTCCAGTCTATGTAATTGCTATCCAGAAACTCAATGTTACCAAAATTTGTTAACCTTTATAGGCTTTTTTTAACAACAACTTAATTACCAGCCTAGGATAGGTCTAATCAACCCCCTCCTCAGGCTATCACCATCTTGGCTGTGTTGTTGATTACAAATGTTTGAGAACACAACTTCTCTATATATCACCTTCGCTCATCAACAGTAATATTTATGCAGGTGAGTAAGCCCCTAGCACCCTGATTAGATGTATACTGAATTCAGTGCTGAACAACAGTGGGAAAGGGAGTAAGCCACACCCCCGGTACAGTCCACAACCGCCTCACACCAACAGTTATCCTGTTGTGCATGCATTTACTTCAAGCAAGATATTTTTTGTTCTTTCATGCCAGCTAACCATTAAGCACCCTCCCATTAGTCTTGAGTCCATTAATTCCTCCATAGTGGGTATCCTGACCTGACCACTGAATTTGCGGGCTTTATACTCTCTCCGACCCATGATCTAGACAATAAATCTGATTCATTGTCTAGATTATAGGCAGCATAAAGCAGAAAAACTGTAAATCCTGATGAATTTTTTATAACTGCTATGAGAGTCTGGTGGGTGATGTAAGTATTTTTATTTTTTTAAGTCATGTTAGACAGTGAGACATTTTAGGCAATAGACTGTGCTTTGCTTTACTCCTGGGTTATACCTAGCATGCAGGAAGAATGAACCAGACAGACCATCATGTTGTCAGTCAAGGAGGATATTTGTGCCCTTGCCTGCATATCTAAATGCAGGCTGTGAGAGTGTTTCTCATGATAGTAATATCATCACCTGGGTGGTTGCTGTGGAAAATAGTATCACTGCAAGGGTCTGCTCCACCCTTCCTTTGTGTATGTGGGTGTGTATATGACTGCTTTCACACACATCAATGGCTTGCTAGAACATGTCCCACATCCTTCAGCCTTATGCTGTTGGATTGCCTGCAAGCTTTTGCTTGCTGATGGTGGATCAGCAGTCCAGGACCACTCCATCCTCCTCCAGGATGGCCATGCTAGCATTGGTCACTCATACTAATCTTCCCCATCCAACTCTTTCAGCTCTAAAGTTGGCATTAATACTCTGGACATCAAGTTTGAAGTCAGTGCTTTAGCTATCCCTCTATATCATCGAGCCAAGATAATTTGAACAAATGTGACCAGGCAGTTTAAAACTAAAACACGGTCATTGATCACTGGGGAAGCCATACATGTTTGTGTGTGTTTGTTCATAAGTATATACCAGGCTAACAACCACCAGGATCTTTTCTAAGCCTAGCCATGCAATCCAACCCATTTTTTTTTCTTTTATGCCAACCCAATTTTTTTTTTTTAGGCCACTAGTGGAAGTATTGGTTTGGTTATTCCTTTTGAGAGAACCTAAGAATTAATGGATTTGGGATCCTCACTTAATTAACAGAGTGATAGTGAGGCCCACCTTTAATGTTTATGCAAGGTAGAGCTTTCTTCATATCCTTGCTCCATTTTTAGTTTCTGCAGTACACGTTTAGCTGATGATAGAGAGCCATCATTCCCTTGCAAATCTCCTTCTTGTCTTGGGTCATTTCTGTTATTCTCCTAAATTTGTGGTTATTAGCCCACAAGGTGATGATAGCCTGTCCCTTTTCTTCTTCTTCCTTCCCTGGTGCAGTCTATAACTTTGGACATTTTTATTTATTTATTTATTTTACATTTGTTAACCGGGGGTGTCTGACTGAGCCGAAAAGGCCCTTTTTCAGCAGAGGCTCGGGGAGAAAAGCTCCACAAAGAAAAATTAGACACATTTAGTTATTTAGACATGATCAGTATACACACAAATTACAGGAGACATGTTTTTACAGTGGTATGCGGCACATAAACAGTTACAGTGGAGAGAACAAACAAAAAATATTAATTTTAAAAATAAAGGTAATTAATAGATTTGTGGTGTACAGCTGAAATTTGGAACATAGGTAGAATACATACATAGTACACAGGTACAGTACATACATTGTAGATTAGCCAGTGTTTATGAGTAAGATTGAAAACTCTTATCAAGTGCTCTAGATTTTGTATGTATGTTTTATCTGCTTTCACTAGCCTGGGGAGCAATCATGGCACTGCCAACTTTCTTTGAGATGTTGCCTGATGAGGTCTTTAAAGGAGGCTTTGGATGATGTGTTTTGAATGCTTGTAGGGACAGAGTTCCATTTTTTAGCCACTGAACTACTATATAGTGCATCTCCAAAGCTATTGTAGCTGTTGGTGGCTTCTAGTAGTAGTTTGCTTGATGATCTAAGAGGCCTTTTGACTGAGTGATGTCGTACTAGGTTTTTGAGGGCAGGACACTTATTGGGGAGGTAATAGAATGACAGAGGCAGAGCTGATTGTAGGTTAGGAGGTTGGGCAGTTCAAGCCAGTGGAGCTGTCTCAAAGCAGTACAGTGATGAGTTCTATATGAGCAATTTGCAGCAAAGCGGGAAATTCTGTTATAGCAGGCTTCCATTTTGCTTAGTTCAGTTTTGTTGAGATTAGTCAGAATGGGAGATGCATAGAGTAGGGTGGATAGAAGTTGGGAGTGAGCAATGGCTGATCCTGTGTTGTTGGTAAGAAATGGTTTGATAAGGTAGAGCGACTCCAGTTTGGCATGTACTTTTTTAATAGTTAAGTTGAGATGACTATCACATTTTAGGTGGGAGTCTATGGTTATTCCCAATAGCTTAGCCTGTGCCACTGGATCAATTGGAGTAGCATTAGTGGAGTAGATAGTGAATTGACTGTTAGTGTTTTTGTTAGAACTGGTTATGATCATAAGCTGAGTTTTCTTTGGATTGAGGATAAGTTGGGCTTTGGTAAGGTAGTTTTCAATGCCAGAGAATGCTAGTTGAGTTGTTTGCAGGAGGGTGGGAATGTTTTGTGCAGCACAGATTAAGGTAGTGTCATCTGCATACTGAATTATAGATGCATGCTGTGTGGAGGTATGAAGGTCATTTGTGAAGACTGTGAATAGTAGTGATTCCAAGATAGAACCCTGTGGGACTCCTATAGTTATGGGCAGCTGAGGAGAGAGAGAATTTTCCCATTTCACAGCTTGGTACCTGTCAGTTAAGTAGCTTTGGAACCAGGTAAGAGTGGAATTTGATAGATGATATTGGTTTAGTTTGTTTAACAGGATTTGGTGTTCGACTGTGTCAAATGCTTTGGACATATCCAAAAAAAGAGTTGACACTTGTAGGCCTTCATTTTTGAGACAGTTTACTGTGTCTTTGAAGCAGAGGAGGGCTGTAGTGGTACTATGGGCAGGTTTGAAACCATGCTGAGTAGGTGACAGGGTGTTGCTGTCTAGGAGATAGTTTAGAGACATTTCTTTGAGGTCTAACAAATCCATGGATTTCCCTGGTCCAAGGCCATTGAATCAACAAGAGATGCATCTTCAGATTAATCTCTTCAAGCTGTTGACTGCTTTTGTAGGTAATCAAGTTTTAGTCTGCTACCTAAACAGGTTGGGGGGGAACTAAGTGCTACATATCCAGGGAAGCAATCCATATGTAAAGACTGGACCACCAGGAGGGAAATTTTTCTTGTGGATGGTCTGTATCCATGAAGAGCCAGATATCCCAAGGAACTCCTTGCACCATAGCTTATACACCTACTGGAGCTTGTGTTTCACCAGGATCTAGGACGAGCCATCTTTTGGTAGTTGATCTGTTCTCCGCCGAGGGGAGTGTGTGTGTGTGTGTGTGTGTGTGTGTGTGTGTGTGTGTGTGTGTGTGTGTGTGTGTGTGTGTGTGTGTGCGTGTGTGCGTGTCTGTGTGTGTGTGTGTGTGTGCTCCTTCAGTAGACACGTTCTCTGTCAATTGGCAGGAAAGCTCCACTATGCTTTCCCCAGTTTGTCTAAACCTGTAACCGCTCAGGAAACTCCACTTAGAAGGGCTAATGCTTGTTTACATTTCTTTGTGATAACCTACAATACTCTGTTTCCTGATCCTTCAAATAGTTCCTGTTGAGCTACTAGATTTCCCTGAGTTGTTCTTGACGTTTTGAGAGACTGCAAAGGTAATCTGGCCAGAGAGTTATCATAAATGTTCCTTCCTATCTTTAATCTGAACAGCCTCAAGTTTATCTAGCCTGTCTCAGAAAATCTCAGTTACTCGCTA
Organism: Protopterus annectens; assembly: GCF_019279795.1. Classification (NCBI taxonomy): domain Eukaryota; kingdom Metazoa; phylum Chordata; order Ceratodontiformes; family Protopteridae; genus Protopterus; species Protopterus annectens. Next base: position 1,809,203,262 of record NC_056726.1, on the reverse strand, counting down.
TCAAGATGCATTTTAACTATGTATCACTATTTAATGGAAAACAGAATCCTGGCCTATCTAAGACTGTTAAAAACAGTTTCTTACAAAATCTTTTATCTGTAGCCACCCATAAGGAATTTGTCTCTACACTGGGATCTTGTCTTCGTGACCAATATGCTGCTGTGTTTGACTCTTACATCATATTATTTATTTATTTATCGACCAGGAAAGTCCACTGGGCCCAACAACCCATTTTCAGTGGAAGCCCGGGGAGAAAAGCTCCATACAATCACAGAAATTTTTACATAACATCAGCTTTGAAAGTCAAGAAAGTTTTTACATAATACAAATTGAAGTACATATACAAGACAAATACATATTATAGAGGTATACAGTACAAGAAAATAAACCCAGTGTGTTAAATGTTTAGTAATTCTGTTTGTATATTCTCATAAGTAAGAATACTGTTTAATCAATTCTGTTTATTCAACCACAGAAATAAAGAAAGCAAGAGACATTGGAAACGAACACATATAGTGTAAATTGCAACTATATTAACTTAGTAAAAGTATTTGTAGTGTATTATGGCCAAAGCATTTAAGGTGGTTTAATCATATGACTGCAAGAACAGACAAGGTTATTGAGATAGTGTTCTTTTAGTGCAAATTTAAATGTTTTTAAAGAGTCTAGTTGAGTAATAGAGAGAGGGAGCGCATTCCAAAGTTTGGCAATGGCATGGGAATAGAGACATTGTCCAGCTCTTTTGTTGGGTTTAGTTATGTTTAAGAGTTGTTTGTTAGAGGATCTAAGATGCTGAGTAGTGGTATGTGTTTGTATTATAGTTTGAAGGGATGGGCAGTAGTTTGGATTATTTAGTAGTTTGTGGGTGAGAGTAAGTTGGGAGTAATGTAGGTAATGAGGCAACTCAAACCAGTTTATAGATTTAATGGCCAGGCAATGATGTGTGCGAGTTGGCATGTTGGAGACAAACTTGGCTATTTTATAGTAGCCAGACTGCAGTTTGTTCAGGAGAGATGTGTGTATGTTATTGAAAATGGGGAAACCATAGAGGATGGAGGGTAGAAGTAGACTATTAGCTAGTTTCAACTTGGTAGACTTATTCAAATAGTGTTTATGCGTATAGGGTTTGCCAAGCTTAACATGGGTCTTTTTGATTTGGCTGAATATATGATTCTCAAAGGATAGTTTGCCATCAATTGGGATACCAAGTGGTTTGGTTGTTTGTATAATTTCAATTTCTGTATTGTTTTTGAGACAATATTTTAAAGTCTAGAGCTAGACGTTTGGTTGTGAAGAGTAAAAATTTAGATTTTTTGGGATTAAGTAGCAGTTGAGCTTCATTAAGCTAGGATTTAATGGAAGTAAATGCATTTTGTGTTAACTTTAGGTGATCTGAGGTGTCGTTAGAGGATGTAATTATTGTTGAATCATCCACGTATTGAATGAGTGTACTTTGCAGGGATACTTTATGGAGATTATTAATAAATATGTTAAAAAGCAAGGGCCCAAGAACAGCCCCTGGGGAATGCCTGTGTTGTTGAGTAGGTAATCAGATTGCTTACTTTGCCATCTAGCAGATTGTTTTCTGTTATGTAGATAGTTATGGAACCAGGTTAGTGTGTGTGGGGAGCAGTTTACGGGCTCAAGTTTGTTTAAGGTCTCTATTGTTAAGAATACCTCAACCCTGTGTCCCAAAAATTACTTTTCTTAGTAACCAAATGATCATATTGGTGGATCTCTCATTTCCTGGTTGTTATGTTTAATCAGCCTTAATTAGTCTTCCTTAAGAACAAAGCTTCTGTCTATTGTGATCTTGTTTTGTCTGAGATGTGTTTTCTGAATTGATAGTTCACCAATCCATTTTTTTCCTGTTGTCCCTCAGGATGCTGAAAATAGAGAGCAGAATATTCTCTGTACCCTGAATATTAAGTATCATTATAGCTTGAACTTCATCAAGTCCATGGGTTTAGGGAGCTGGATTAGATAGTCCTCGCCTTTGCTTTTCGCAGAGAGGAGATTACATTTACCAAAAAGACTACCAGATAGATTACCAACCATATTATCTTCTGCAATCACAATGATAATAAAGTGATAATAAATTACTCACAGTGTGTTGCTTATTATGTATGCTTTAGAAATGTGTCCATATCCACCTAGTTGAAGGTGCATACCTTTTTGTAAACAGTGTAGTTTGCATCTCTATTCCAGGAGTCCATCATCCTTTGAGAGTATTCTATTTCAAGGCATTTATATTTGAAGTCCTTCTCTTGCCTTTTAAGAGCTTTCCAACTCATTTGGTGGTGTTTCTTTGGAAATGTTTATCTGTCAGTGTAGAGGATTAGGGCTGCAAGCTGTTAATGAGCTGCTACTAGTAACCAAAAGGTATGTACAGGGATGGATTCCTTCCACCTCCATTTGTTTATTGTGTGAGTCTGAGCAAGTCACTTAACCAGTCAGTACTCCTGTGTTGCCTCTGAAAAGGAACATATTTGCCTGGTTGGCTTTCCCAGTTTATAAGTGTATAAAAATAAAATTCTGATTGGAATTTGTCCCTCTGGTTTCTCTTACTACACAGAGTATAGGAAGAAACATGTAATAGATGTGCAGATATTTGTCTGACAGGATGATGCTTGGAAGTGGATGACATGATAGTAAGGAGGAGGCTGGATATCCTATGTATCCAGAAGACAAGATAGAAGGGCAGTCCAGTAAAGCCACTTTGCTTGGGATTCATATTCTATTACTCAGGGGGAGGAAAGGCTAGCAATGGTGTGGGAATTTTAGTGATGGAGACTTCAGAAGACAATGAGGGGATGTCAAAAATTTGACAGAATCATGGCACTCAGACTCCACTGTTATGATACAGCATATTCATAATCTCAGCCTATGCCCCACAGCAGGGTTATGATCATGAGGAAAGGAGTGCATTCAGGCAGCAGTTGCAGGACCTACTAGATAAAGCAGAACAATGTGAATTGGTGTTGATAATGGGTGACCTGAATGCACATATCAGGCACAGAACAGGATATAAGGACTCTCTGGGTCCACATGGGTGAGGCAACAGGAATAAAGAAGGAGAGGACATTCTAGACTTCTCACTGGGAAATGGCTTTGTGTTAGCAAACATATGGTTCAGAAAGATAGACAGTCTCAAGACCACATACAAAAGTGGATAACATGCAACTCAGGTAGACTTCCGCCTAGTAAGGAAATGGTAGTGGGGTAGAATCAGTGATTGCAAAGTCATCTCCAGTGAAACAGTCAGCCCACAATCATCTGCAAGCAGTGGTCGGAGAAGGTTATAAGGTCAACAGACAGCAGGCTGAAGACCTGGAAGTTGACTGCACAGAAGCCACAACATTTCAAGGAATTATTCAGGGCTGTGGCTTCTCAAGAAGAAGAAGAAGAAGAAATGTGTAGAGTTGAAGAAGAATAGCAGTACCTCAAAACAGCATGTGTAAGGGCTATGGAATAGATATGCGGTCGGGCCAGGTAAGGAAACAAGGTACAAAAGGAAAGCTGGTGGTGCAGTGCAGAAGTACAGGAAGTCATCAACAAAATGAGTGCGGGAAACAGTGGGAGATAGAAAAGACAGACCAGGCTAGGAAGGAATACCAGTTGGCTAACAAAGAGACTTAGAGAGGAGTTGCATTAGCAAAGAACAAGGCATCAGAGGCACTCTACCAGCTTCTGAAAAGTGACTCAGTGGATGGCACAAAGAAACTCCATCAAGTTGAAAGGCAAAGACAGAATGATAAAGAAGATAGTCGGACAACCTTCATAAAAAAGGCCAATAACAACCTGCTAACCATTCCACAGGACATCAAAGGCAGATGGAAGGAGTATTTCCAGCAGTTTCTGAAGGAAGAAAACCCCACAAAAGCTGTACTGTTCCAGACACAGCCTATGGTGAGAGAAGAGAAGGATCCCTCCCAAGAAGACATAAGAACAGTGATAAGGAAAATGAAGTCAGGGAAAGCAGCAGGCTCAGATGAGGTCACAGCAGATATGATAAAGATGTTGGATGAGAAAGGGGAGAAATGGCTCCTGAGGGGTACTCTTAGAAGTATGGACAGAAAGACGTATCCCAGATGACTGGAGAGTAAGTATACTAATGCCAGTGTTCAAGAACAAAGAAGACATTCACAACTGTGGGCAGTATAGTGGTATCAAACTCCTATCACACTGCATGGCAGTTCTTGAGAGGGTGATTGATAGACTAATATGCAGAGATGTAAAACGTAAGATGAGAAATGAGCAGTTTGGATTCAGATCAGGATGCAGCACAACTGACCCGATGTTTGAGACAGAGACTTAAGAAGATGCTAGAAATGAGGAAAGTGTTGAACTCTGCATTCCTAGACTTGAACAAAGCATATGACAGGGTCCCAAAAAAGCTGAGTTGGGCAGGCCTGCAGTGGTTCGAAGTCCTAAAAACATTAATGGAATTAGTGCAAGCTATGTACAAGGACCCAATGACCCAAGTATGAACAGGGTTTGATCTCACAGAAGGGTTCCCAGTGACTGTGGGTGGTTCAGCTTCACGTCCACTGCTGTTCATGCTGGTGATGGACCACATTAGCAAACATGATGGAGGGACAGATCAACAAAGTTGCTGTATGCAGATGATGCGGCATTACTGGCAGACTCTGAGCAATAACTTCAGCAAAGAGTAGAGTAATGGAATGCAAAACTGAAGTCGTATGGGAACTTGAGTACAAATAAGACAGTTGTAATGGTAACACATAGGGGAGGGATCAGAAAAAGCTCAAAATTGTGATAGAAGGGAAAATAGAACAGGTTAACAGTGTCAGGTATCTGAGAGGGGTGTTTGAGGAAAAGGGAAGTCTGAATGAGGAGGTCAAATCTAGAATCAGAGAGGCTGCAGCCAACTGGCACAGTGTGTCAAGGGTTGTGTATGACAGAAGAATGTCAAAGAAGCTAAAAAGTAAGGTGTACAAAATAGTGGTGCAACCAGTACTACTGTATGGCACAGAAACCTGGGCAATAATATCAGAGCAGTTAAGGAAACTAGAGGTGATGGAGATGAAGTGCCTGAGATGGGTGGGAAAATGCACTCTGTGGGACAAATGAAGAAACGAGGACATAAGAGCAGAAGCTAAAATAGCTCCAATTGCAGAAAAGGTCAGAGAGAACAGATTATGGTGGTTCGGACACCTATGCAAGAAAGTAGAAGACAGTCTGGTAAAGAAGATTTGAGACGGAAAGGAAGAAGACAAGAAGAAATGAGGGCATCCAGCAAAGAGGTTGATGGATTGTGTGAGAGAAGACCTGTGACAGTCAGGCATGAGTGTCAAAGAAGGTAGGAGTGTGGAATTAAATGGGGAGAGATGACGACAAGTGACATGACACCCCAACCCCATGTAGAAAATGGGAGAAAAGGTGGTTGAATATGAATATGTAATAGATGTGCAGGTACTCACCGTGTCAGCGCTGACTTTTTTGAAGGGCTATCACACTGTAAGCATTATTGCCTCAGATTCTTTCCCATTTTTTTAATTTCTCCAAGTCTTTTGGGTTTCTAATACCAGGATGGGAGTGGACCCCATTCCTAAGTCAAAGTGCAATTAAAGTTCATGAAATTAGTATTGTTTCAATCTTTGATGTCAGCCAGAAGTGCTCTTTGCAGCACCCGCAATGTACCCAGTAATGACTCCTCCTGCAGTTCGTACAGGGTTACATGTATTGGTAACATATCTAAATATGATTGTAGATTCTTTTTTATAAGACCCATTGCTCCTACTGCTATTGGAACTGTCTGGGTATCTTTCTTCCACATTGCTCTCATTTCTGCCTACAAATCCTGATATTTTATGACTTTGTGTCTCTCTCTACACAAGACACTGTAGTCACTGGGCATGGCGATTTCAATGATCAATGCTACTTTTGTCTTTTTTTCATGGACAACTATGTCCGGTTTTCTAGCATCTGTCTTTTGAACTGTTGGTAATGGGTGATCCCATATGATGTAGACTTACTCATTTTATGTGATGCTTTCTGGCTGTTTCCAGTGTTTTTCAGCCACTTCAGTACCAAAATGTTTACACAATCCCCAATGCAACAGTCTTGTCACATTATTATGTCTTTCAGTCTTTCAGTATACAGTCCTTCTGTCATTAGTATGTCACAACCAGCAACAAGGTATGCAATTGTTTCCAATTCTGTTTTACAAAACCTACATTTATTTGTTTCTCCTACATGTTCAATGGACTTTGTAAAGCACCATGTACATAGCCCACTATCTTGGGCTGCCAGTATTAACCTTTCATATTTTGGTATGAATTCTTTCCCAGTAAGTGGATGATTAGATGCTGCATAATGGCAACATGACTTCCTGTCAGTAAAGTTATCAGGATCAGATATCCTTGTGGTTTGTTTTCTTGTAGTTGCAGTATCTTGTATGAGGGGCTAGAGCTAGGAATTCTGTGTGTGTATGTGTGTTTCAGTAGTAGAAGAACCCCTTAAATATAGCGCAAAGATGCTTTTCTGCAGCTAGGGAATGTATACAACTTGGGGAGTATAGCTCAGTATTTTAACAACTGCTATGAGATAAAGCATATAAGAATGTATGCATGTTCCACCCACTGCAGATGACTCTCTCAAAGGTACTGATATAGTTACCACTCACGTATTTATTTCTGTTTAGTATGTAACATTAATAAACCAAAATGACAGAAATTGTATTTTACACTCAGTAGTCTGATTTATATTATTTTAAGAGCTATACTAACTTACTTTTATTCTTTTTCAAATTTAAACAAATAAAACTATAATGACCTTGTAGTGACTCTAATTTCATGTGTGCCATATAACTGGTGTCCTTTGTGTTTTAGGAGTTTGCAAGTGTTTGAGGAAACTGGAATTCCTCATAGTCAGCTACTACATCAACAAAGGGTTGAAGAAGGGGGTGGTCCCCTAGGGGGACCTCTGCGATATGAGAATCCCTGCATCTTCTGGCTCACTGCAGCCCAAGCAGGTATGAGATCTTATATAGTTTGGCAAATAATCTGCTTTATATAGATTGAAAGGGATAAGAGTACATATCATTTGGAAAAATCACATTTGAGCTAATCTCAGAGCATTTAATGCAAATAGCTGAAACCTCATTTTGTCAACTGCTTATTTGATTGGAACATCATTTAATCAACTGTATCACAATTTACATATATTTATATATATGTGTGTGTGTGTGTGTGTGTGTGTGTATGTGTACGGTTTCACTTCATAAACATGAATTGCTGAAATATCGAATTTCAAAAATTCATGTCCATGAAGTCAAAACTTCAAAATAACGAAAGTGCATAAGCGCGAATAGGACTATGTCGAATTCGTGCTTATGGATGTATGTTATGTTGCGGAAGTGTTTCGCTGGGATGGTGTCTGCAATTTAAGGTGAGTGAGTGTGTGTGAGTGTTTCTCTAACTTGTACCAGTGGGTTAGGCTAGGGAGGTGGAGGTATGATTGTGTGTGTTGGCTGTGTGTGATTATATTTTTCTTTACTGTTTATGCGATCTCGGAGTTAGTATATATATATATATATATATATATATATATATAAGTAGGGGATGTGGGGGGTGCGGGGGGGCTTGCCCCGCTGCATTTGTGTAGTGTAGGTGTGTGTCTGTATGGTGTTTTGTTGTATTTAATTGTTTTGTGGTGTGGGTGTTATGGTTTGTGTGTTGTGTGCTGTAGTGTGTATGTTCGATGTTTTGATTTTGTGATTGTGAAGTGTCGGTGTTTTGATGGTTTCAGCTTTATGCTGTCGAAATGCTGACATTCGATATTTCAGCATTTCGGTAATATGAAGTGAAACCGTGTGTACATACATACATATGCATGTATGTGTATGTATTTACAGATAGATGTGCATGTATATATATGTATACATATAAATATCTACAAAGATATATGTATTCCTTTCTCTCTCTCTCTCTCTATATATATATATATATATATATATATCTGTATACACATATATATATAGACAGAGATATATATATATATATATATATATATATATATATATATATATATGTAAAATATTATATATTTGGGTCTACCTCTTCTTACCGAATTTTCACTTGTTTGAATGCTAGTTTGCCGACTCCACTTCAGCAAAATCCCAGTTAAATGAAACCACGGATTACTGAACAGCTTTCCCTGGGAAAAGAACCACTTGGCCACCAGGTAAACTACACAAACAGAAACAAATTAAACCCAACCATTTCACCCCCCCCCCCAATAACTAAATATACCAACTCCGAGATCACACTACATTGGTGAAAAGGGCAAATTTCACCCTGGTGGCCAAGTGGTTCATTTCCCAGGGAAAGTTGTTCGGTAATCCTGGTTTCACTTAACTGGGATTTCACTGAAGTGGAATGGGCACACTAGCATTCGAGCAAGTGAAAATTCGATAAGAAGAGGTAGACCCATATATGTATGTTCATATAGAAATAATGTGTGTGTGTTTTATATGTGCAGGTATAAGTGTGTGTGTGTGTGTGTGTGTGTGTATATATATATATATATATATATATATATATATATATATATGGGTCTACTGCTTTACATCGAAAATACACTTCTTCAAAATAGAGCAGTAGACCCTACACTTCAGCGAAAGTTCACTTAAACGAAAGTGCACTTTCGTTGAAGTCTAGTTCCCCGGGCTATCCCCCGCCAAAAAAACACTAAAATATGCCCTACTTAAATATACCAACTCCAAGATCTCTCTACAGCTAGGAAAAGGGAATATTCCCATTCCGTGCTGGAGTGAGACTGTCGAAGTCAATGTTCGAAGTTGAACTACTTTGAACAAGTGGACTTGGTGAAGTGGGGTTCGAAGTAGTGAAACTTCGAACATATTGACGGATCCCATATATATATGTGTGTGTGTGTGTGTGTGTGTGTGTGTATACACACACACACACACACACACAGTTATAAATATCTAGGAGCACATAAAAATGTCTAAACTGAAAAAGTCAACTTAAAATAGTTAACAAAAAAAGTTGACAGCATTATTTTGTGTTCACAGACAAAATCTCAGAGCATGCAAACAAAAAAAAACATTTTTTTTCATTAGGACTGCTTGATGTTTTGATTCTCTATTTGTACAAGACCACTATAATTCTATGATTAGGGAATATTCCCTTTCCCCACTACTTTGTGATCTTAGAGTTAGTATATTTAATTAGTGGGGCTTGCCCCTTGCAGAAATATTTGTTTGCATGCCGTAAAATTTTGTCTCTGAGCATGGAATAGTGCTGTCAACATTTTTTATTTCCTATTTTAAGTCGTCTTTTTTCATTCTGACTTTTTTTTTCAGTATGGAGTTTTAAATTTAGTTTAGTATATAAAAAAAAATGCTGTGTCAGTACAGAGTTAGTAGATTTATTGAATCCATAGCCAGTAGTAAGCACTTTCGTCTCTTCCCTTAGAGACTTCTTCAGACTATGGATTTGTAAATACAAAAGATACATTTATACTTCAATGGCTCATTAGCCAATTAACATTTTAAAAACACAGTATCATTAAAACATTTTACCATATTACATAAATATATCTAAAACTCTCTAAAACTAACTATATCAATGTTTCAGCCCCTTCCTTTTTAAATACATAATAAATTCTTCCCTATTATTTAGTCCTGGAGGGAAACAAGCATTTAATTTCACTTACCAACAGTATTCCAACCATCCCAGTTCTTCCTCAACATTGACTATGTTAACATTAGGGTGTAGAGCTTCCAAAACCATACATCTAAAATTTATTTTACATTTTTTTCTCAACATAATGTTTGCTCATAGCATTTTTCATATATGCATGAGTGATGGCATAATTATGTTCATAAATTCTTCTGTATAGTTCTCTCTTTGTTCTCCCCACATAAAAGTATCTACAGTCTAAGCAGATTAATAAATAAACTACATTTTTTGCTTTACATGTAAACCTCCCTGAGATCTGTACTACTGTTTTGCCCACTAGCAATTCATTACTGTCAGTATATAAATATTGACAATAGTTACAATTGCAGCACTTTACCATCCCTTTTCTTACCTCAACATCTTTAACTTTATTCAGTTTACCTTGGAATAATCTTTAAAGTTCTTAGCCCCCTTTTTGCACAAACTTGGGTTAATTTCCTATTTTCTCAATAATCTCTCTATTTCCTTTCAAAATCCCCCAGTTTCTCCTTACAATATTTTTTATTGCATTTGCATCTGTACTATTTTGTACTGCTAGTGCTGTCATCTAGCTCTTAGTTCTGTTATCTCCTTCGTTATTATTAACAATACTTACTAATTTTTTTCTTTTTCTTACTTCTTCAGTGAACAACCTTTCTACTTCTACTTGCAGGTATCCTCTTATTTCCATTCTTTTGCAGAAGTTTGAAGCTTCAAGTTCATACACCTCATCTTCTTTTGTTAAATTACTTATCCTTTTAAGTTCTCCCTTTATTATGTTAGTCTTAGTTTTCTTGGGATGTTAACTGGAATAATGTAAATACATATTATTTTGAAAATCTTTCTTGTATATCTTAGAAATAAGTCTATTCTCATCTTTATATATATTGTCAAGTCTAGAAAATTAATTTTAGCTAAACTATAAGTAAATTTTATATAGGAACAAACATTATTGATATAATTTAAGAACTTTCTTAACTCATTCATACTACCATCCCATATTAAAAGGACATCATCAATAAACCGTAACATCTTAACTATATTTACATTATCTTCACTTTCTAATATATTAGCAGTTTCCCAACCCTGCATGAAAACATTAGCATAACTTGGGGCTAAGGATGCACCCATTGCAACACCATTTGTTTTTACAAATATTTGATCATAGAAATCTAAATAGTTATGACTCAAAACTAAATCACTCATTTCCATTAATAATCCAACTGTATTTGGGGAGAACTCCTTAGATTTTAATAACTCCACTCTGACTGTTTCCACCCCTTCTTTGTTGGGAATCATAGTCTATAAAGAATTGATATCTAGGGTAACCAATATATATGACTCAGACACCTGAATTCCTTCCAATTTTCTCATACAATCATAACTATCCTTAACATATGTAGTACTTTTTGGTACTATTCTCTGTAAATGTTTGTCCACAAACACTGACATTCCTTCTGTTTTATTATTTCTACTAACCACTATAGGTCTTAGTGGTGGTGAATCTACATTTTTGTGGATCTTTTGAATTCCAAAGATCCTACTTATTTTTGGATTAGTGTTGGATAGATTTCTTTTCATTTTTTCATCTATTATTCCTTTATAGAACCATTATTCTATACAGGAATCAAACAGTGAATATCCCTTCTTTACTTCTATCATGTTCACAGCTTTATAAAAATTTTTATCTGCCAACATTTCTTTCATTTTACATTCATATTCACTTCTGTCCAACAAAACCATAGCACCACCTTTGTCAGCTTTAAAAACTAAAACCTCTTCATTTTTAACTAGTGAATCAAAACATTATTTTTCTTTTTTAGTTAAATTATAATATCTAAACATTGATTCATTGTCTAACATTTCAAGCATCTGAGATTCACATATATTAAGAAACATTTCTAGTTTTTTTAATTAAAGGCGGATTATAACTACTAGGTTTATAAACATCAACATTACTTTGCATTTGTGGTCCAGATAACATGCTTAGATTCAGTTTTCTCACATAGTCTCTAATTTCATTAATCATCACCAACTTATTAGCCCTCTGTGCTGGGGCAAACTTCCACCCCTTACTTAGCACACAACAATCATCAATAGCCAATTCTTTGCTAGATAGATTAATGATTTTAAAGTTTACAGTACCTAAGTGTTCCAGTATTGTTTTTTCCTGTTCCAGTTCCTCCCTGGACCTCTTCTGCCGTACCATTTTTTTTGTGGTTGTTGTTGGTGTTTATTGGAAAAAATCTCTTTATTTCCATCTGCTGTTACCTGGGCCCACAATCTCTCTTGGTTATCAATTCTTTGATGTAGATCCACTACTTGTCTATTGTCGATCATCAGATTTCCCTTTGGTTGAGATTCCATATTTATTTTTGTTAGCATCTTTGGTTTTCGATCTCACCACTTGCTCGAATGTTTTCATTCTTTACCCCTGTTTACATTCCATTTTGTCATTCATAGTTGTCATATTCGTTTTTAGGATTTCAGCCCCAGTTGCTTGTCTGTTGGTTTTACTATTTAGTATCTCAGACCTTCTCAATACATTCTCCTCCATCACCACAGAATCTCCTGTCATTTTGTTGCTCAGTAAAGTGCTTTGCAGCCTTAATCCATAGGCTGCCGCCATGCCCCCAGCATATTCATTGCAGTCTCTGAAATACTTTTTTGTTTTTCTCTGACAAAGTTCTTCATTTAGTTTGTGAAGATTTTCCTGAATAATACCCATTTTGCTATTAAAATTCTCAAATGATGTATTATCTTTTAAAACAACATAATTATCTTTTACCTTGGCAGTTAGTTCACCAGTTTTAGCATTATTCACTTCACGGAGCAGTTCCATATACTGCAGCCCCACCTTCTGATTAATCTCAAGCCACTTCTCCATGAAATCTTTTGGTAAATCTTTACCAGCTGGCAGATTTTTAATTCTTAGTCCCTTTGGGACTTGTTTTGCTTTTAAACTGTTCTCAAAAAATAAATTGCCTCATTGAAGGTGTTTTAATGCCAAAAAATCTTTCTCTAAAACACACACACACACACACACACACATATAATTATAAATATCTAGGAGCACCTAAAAATGTCTAAACTGAAAAAGTCAACTTAAAATAGTTAACAAAAAAAGTTGACAGCATTATTTTGTGTTCTCACAGACAAAATCTCGGAGCATGCAAACAAAAAAAAAATTTTCTTTCATTAGGACTGCTTGATGTTTTGATTCTCTATTTGTACAAGACCACTATAATTCTATGATTAGGGAATATTCCCTTTCCCCACTACTTTGTGATCTTAGAGTTAGTATATTTAATTAGTGGGGCTTGCCCCTTGCAGAAATATTTGTTTGCATGCCATAAAATTTTGTCTCTGAGCATGAAATAGTGCTGTCAACATTTTTTATTTCCTATTTTAAGTCGACTTTTTTTATTCTGACTTTATTTTTCAGTATGGAGTTTTAAATTTAGTTTAGTATATAAGCAAAAAATATTAGGTGTTTTGCAGGGTCTTTGTTCCCGTTATCCTCTGCACTTATTACTGGTCTTAGACCAGCTGAACCTGTTTTGCCAACTAGGATCCAACTTCTCCAGAGGGCCCAGCACTAAGCTATAATGGGGTCATTATACGTTATGTAGTTCACTCATCTGCCTGAGTGATACTACAGCAAAGTACAAAACACTTTCCTACTGGTAATCTTTCTTCAGTAGTAGTTACAAGTTTTGTCAGTGGAACAGACAACAGTTCCTGTCACTAGTAGCTAGTCCATTATTATTAATGACTACAGGTTCACGCATCTTGTCAGGCTGATAGTGTTGGTTGCTCACACTCTCATAGCGGTCAGTTGCTGTTGCTGAGTGTTCCATCCAAAACCAGTTGGATCAACCATTTTGTTTTGGGAAACACTCCATTTACTGTCTCAGAAGATAATAATACCAGGCTTAACTTGAAAACGGATAGGCACTGTTTTCTTTTGCTTCTCTTACTGACATGGGGTTTATGACTGGAAGATAAATACAATTGCAAGAGATAACTATGGGAGTATGAAAACATGTACTGTAAATATAAAAAAATGAAGAAAAAGTAGCACACTATGATTATGAGATGACTTCTGATCACTAAGATTTGTGACAGAATATTAACAATTCAGCACTATGACAAAAGAGTAACCTATGGGCGGACAATGATTTGATTACTCAAAATACAACCTACAGGGGATCGGAGTTCCTCCTTAGGAAATCACTGTCAGCAAGTTGTGCTGGCAGTGATGCCCTTTTTGTGGGTAATTCTCCCCTGTTTCAATTTGGTGCAATCATGGAGTTGGTATATATTTTTTTGGGGATGTATGGGGCTTGAAAAAGTGTTTTTTGGCCATTTTGTTCATGGAATGCAGTTCGGACATTTCAATTCTCAGCAGGTTTAACTTCATCCAGTCATAGTGGAGGCATGCCAGAAAATTTCTTGGGGCAGTCATAGATAGGCGCATAATAATCTTAAAGAAGTGAAAACATGAGGTCATAAATGTACTACAGGAGTGTCACAGTTTCTCAGTTACATACAAAACATGAGACCAAGCAGAAACTTAAAGGTAGAAGATAGTTGGACTGGACTGGGGAGGTGTTTTGGGGGGAAATGTATTATAGAAAGGTGAAAAACTGGCAGGTTTTGCATGTTATCCTAGGGTTTCCTTAAGTTATTCTGATTCCTCCCACCTACCAAAACATGATGGTCAGTAACTACTCTGAGCTGCCCCTGTGATCTGTGATATGTCTGGAAAATATCTGAATGATTAGTCCGCATAAACAGTTTAACAAATAATTAAATAAAATAAATAAAACACTTTCAGAAATAAGCTATAAGCAGGGTAATGTGTGAGTAATGTCATTTCTAAGAAGAGCCTGAGATTATTACTGTTGTAATTGTGGAGCAGTCTGATGAAGTCCACCATTTTTATGAAGTTTTGTGAAAACACACTAACTGTAACATGGTATGACAATTAACTGGGTAAGGAACTAGAACCATTCAAAGCAATTGCAGGAGATGACTGGAAATTCATGAAAGAAAGAAACAAAGGGGTAATATGAGATGAGAATGTAGAATGACGGTTAAAAATGAGTCCTACTCTTTTTAGCTTTCCGGTCTTCATACAGCCATTAACTGCAGCCCCAATGGCTCATTTGCCCAGTACTCCCTGGCATTGAAGGACATCAGGCATGGAAGATGAGACCCAGAGACTGTGATGAGGATGAAAATTTTACCAGGTTTCATATTTTAAAATGATTATGTATCTTATTAGCATGGTCTGCATGGTGTTGTCTGCAGCATCTCACAAAGATGCTAGAATTTGTAGGGTGTTTAACTTTTAAAGATATTTTATTTTTGTTTGTTTGCATATAACCCAAGGTAGAGCTCTAATTTTCCTAGACCATTTTAAGCCTCAGATCAGCAGAAATACAGTCAAAGAAACAAAAACTTTAATCAATATCAGTGCAACAGTGGTAATGTAAGGGCAAGCATGCAGAAAGTTATGCCAGAATAATGGATTGCATAAAGGAACATAATCAAGTAGACATGATACAATAATTCATTTAGTAAAACATGCAATATGAGTACCTGTACACTGTCATAACACAATATTTTATATTGTTTCTGTGAGGAAATAGTATACCAAGAACAAAGTATTTACAGTATGTGCAATTGCTGGACATGCTACTTGAAGTATAGTCATTCATTAGTCAAAGAAAGAAAAGTGTGCCTCTTTCTCGTACCCAGATTCAGGAGATTCGAGAAGTACTACAGGAGTTTGGGGACATGTTTTCTGGTAAGCCAGGGTGCACCCACTTGATGAAGTACCCTTTAGTCACAGGGCCTCAGGGACCAATCAAAAAGGGCACTTGTAGTAACCTTGAGTTAATTAAGCAAACCTGGAGAGAGAAACTGCATGAGATTCCTCCCGTTACTCCACAGCACTTTGATGAATACATGGGCTTATTCCATGGGGATGCCAAAATTAAAATTTCTGTTCATCCATTGGAGGTAGACTTTCTTATAATTTGGGAAAACAAAGAATGCTAATTTGCCAGTTTAGGTGAATCATATGTTTTACTGTTTTATGCTTGTGTTTGATATTTGTTTAGTACACTTGTGTACATTTGTGCTTTGTTGTTTGGTTACGGGCAACAAATTCTTTTCCCACTAATTTGTGGCTTGCATAGATTTTGCAGGAGTTGCTAGAGTAATTGATTGTGTTATAA
Source organism: Protopterus annectens (assembly GCF_019279795.1). Classification (NCBI taxonomy): domain Eukaryota; kingdom Metazoa; phylum Chordata; order Ceratodontiformes; family Protopteridae; genus Protopterus; species Protopterus annectens. The sequence continues at coordinate 1,809,187,304 of NC_056726.1, read as the reverse complement.
CTGGTTGACCATTCAAAAAACAGAATTCATTATCTTCATTTTGCTTATATCAGTGTTCATACTTAACTGGACATGCTGCTACCATTAAAATGCAAGAAACATGTAGCTGTCTGGGAATGTAATGTTTCATTCACATTGTGTTATTTAGCTTGGAGTGATACACAAACTAGAGGCTGTGAGAATTTGAGGTCATACTGATAAGTACAGAAGAAGCAAAGAATGAAAAGTTATATTTATTTAATTGCTACTCTGATAAATGAAATGGTCCAAAGACCCTTACAGCAATGACCCAGAGTAGAGGCATTCTATTCTATACTGGAAAATATCTGAGTTAGCCAGATTACATGAAGTTTGAAGTGTTAATTATTGGATGTCATCCGTGTAGGCAGTTTACACATAATTACAGTATTACAAATGTATAGCACATATGATCCAAGAACTATAATAGCCAGTCCTCCAGAGTGAATAAATAAAACTCACCTTATCAGCTGTACATGAATCAGTGAAACAACAAGAAATCTATCCATAGATGAATGTAGAAGGATATGGGTTTTCCCTGTGCGCTCCAGTTTTTTTCCTGCATCTCAACAATATGCTGTAAGTGATTTGATGGAACTTTAAAGTGACTGTAGTTGCATATGCCATTTATTGCAAACTAAGTGTTGGGTCAGGCTTTAACTCCTGAATGAGTCTGAATTGGATTAAGCAGGAAATCTTAATCAGAACATGAACAATTTTATGAATGAACATGCATTTATTTAATTTAATTTCATTCATTCAGTTTCTGCTTTTCCCGTTCCTATTTTTCCACAAGGTTGCAGGAGCTGGAGTCCTTTCCAAAACAAACACAAGCAGCAATAGTCATATAGCAGAGAGTCAACACAGGATGCATGCCCATGAGCACCACATGTACAGACCTGTGGTCAGTTTAGGGACTTATCTGACTTCATAAATCAATATGTTTTGGATTTAAGACTTAACTGGAGACTCCAGGGGGGGGGGGGGACAGTGTGGACATGGGGAAGGTATATGTAGACCCGACTCAAAGATGACGACCCAGTTTGACAATTTAACCAGAGAGCCAAGGTCTGTGACCAGTAATGCTAACTTGTGCACCATTGTGCCACCCTACAAGTAACAGCAATAAAAGCTGATAATTAAATATCTCTTTTTGTTAGTTGGGGCAAAAAATATTCAGTTAAAAAATGTGAATTTATATTTTGTAACATAAACCTGTATGCTGACAATGAAGTGATTAAGTTGTCCTACCATACTTTCAGACCCCAAACAGAGGGCTGCAAAGCCAAGGAGGTGGAGTTTAAATATTTATCAAAGACATACACACCTCCAGGCTGGTTAAACATTATGAAGCATGGGAGACACTCCAGGTGCAGTTAACTGTTGACAAAACACCTATTCAAATCATAGATAGCTACAGACCCCCAACCATGACTCAGAAGGCCCACTCCACCTCTCTGGACTTACTTGGAATCCATTAAGATTCAACCCTCTACCCTGATCCTGGGCAACTTTAACTATGCAACCATAGAGTGGAAGACCTATTCTAGCTCAAGCACGAATGCCCAGAGATTCCTCGACTTCGTCAGTGCCAATGCATTGGATCAGCTGGTCGACACCCACAAGCAGTGAAACTATCCTTGAACTGGTACTAACCAACACGAGTAGCCACTGTAGCACCCCTACAGTGTCATCCTCCTTGGTAAGATCCAACCATAAAGCAATCACTTTCGAAGTCACCATCTCTCCTGAACCCGCCCACCACTTGCCAGTGTTGAACAAAAAAACTTTTCCAAAACTGACTACAACCTCCTGAGAGCAGGTATAAGCAGCTTCACAGCCACCATCCCTTCAGTTGGAACAAGCACTAATGTCCAAGCCTACACCAAAAAACTATATGAGCACCTAAATAGCTGCATAGACTCAGCAATACCTGACAGAGAAAAGGAAGAAATTGCTGTCCAGGACCAAGAAGGAACAGGTGCCAAGTTGGAAGCAATCTCACCTTTGTCTGAACAAGCAAATAAGGTCACTGGTGAAATCCTCTAAGGCTAACTTTGAGTCCAGATTGGCCGCATCCACTAAAGACAATCACAAGGCCTTCTCCGCAATCTCAAAATTAACTCCGAAATCTGCTCTGAATTGGTGGTCAAAAATACCACGTACACAAATGACATAGATATAGCCAACCTACTGGCAAACAAGTTCAATGAAAACTTCACTCCCCTGTCCCCCCATCAATAAACCAGGACATCTGCAGCACCTACCCCTTCCCCTCATCACCAGGGAGCAGGTTATTAATGCTCTCTCAAATGCAAAAATGACAGCCTCCATGGGACCCGACAACATCCCTGGCTGTGTCCTACATGAACTTAGGCAAGAGCTCTCACCACCACTAGGCACCCTATTCAACCAAAGCCTGAGTACCGGCTTCATCCCAGCAGAATGGAGGACAGCCACTGTCATCCCTCTGCACAAAGGTGGAGCATCCACCGACCCAGGCAATTATAGTACCATCAGCCTAACTAGTCTGATCTGCAAGACCATGGAATGCATTATCATGGACCTTATAAACAAGGACATTGGCAACCTCCAAACACTTGATCCCACACAGTTTGGTTTTGTCAAAGGGAGATCATGCCTGTTAAATCTGGTCACCTTCTTCGACACAGTAACTAAAGCCATGGATGAGGGCAAGACAGTACACACCACCTACCTTGACCTAGCCAAAGCCTTTAACACTATTCCCACTCAGTCATAATAGATAAACTCTCTCACCTAGGCATCAACCCATATTTTACCAGTCTCACTGTCAGAACCCACTCAGTCAAAATAGGGGAAGCCACGTCTAGTAGGAGACCCGTAACAAGTGGCGTACCTCAAGGATCAGCCTTGGGGCCTCTACTGTTTGGGATATAGTTTTCTGAGGTGGAAGCCAAAACCAGTGGTCTGTGGCTGACCACGTTTGCAGATGACTGCAAGCTGAGCACTGTCATAAAGTCCTGTACTGATGTGAACATCCTCCAAGAGGGCCTTAACCAAACTAATGACTGGTGCCAGAAGCATGGCCCAAACTGAATGCCAAGAAATGCATCATTATCCCCTTTGGGGAAAATTATGTCCCCACTAATTATCACATTAATAACAATGTACTAAACATGCAATCAGTCGTGAGGGACTTGGGCACCCAGGTTGATAGCAATCTGACTTTTGACCACCATGTTGCCCCCATTGTACGGAAGGCTTTCTTTATGACCCACCTCATAAGTAAGGGCATTTCATCCAGGAGCAAGGAGGTCATAACATCCCTGTACTCCTCCCTTATCAGACCCATTATCGAGTACTATGCCCCCTTCAGCATGTACCTTGCCCAGCACATGCAGCAGTTGGAGAGACCATAGACGTTCCTGACCAGGAAAATCTAGGGTCTCAAACACCTGTCCTATAAAGATAGGCTAAACGCCCTGTCCTTCTACTCAGTCTCATGCAGAGTGCTTAGAGGTGACCTGTGTCTGGCATAGAAGGCCTTCTCAGACTCAGCCTTGATGAAGTTGCTGCATATCCATAAGTCAAACTCCACTTGTGCAACCCACACGCAAGGTCTCAACCTAGTCTGTGATAATAATAGAACTTGTTAATGGGATAGATTTGTATCTCAACAACTCCCCCATCTGTGGAATAGACTCTCTGTCCATGTCAAGCAGAGTACCTCACTAGCCCTCTTTATGAAGTACCTGAATGACTAGATGGGAAGCACAAAATATACCCCTGGGATCCCACCTGTGTCCCTGCTGGACAGGGAAAACAGGTGCTGACTTTGTGGGAACATGAGTGAAATTCTTTGCTAGGCTTATAAGGGCCTCCGGGTCAATAGCTTAGTATCGTCCTATGAACCTAAGTTGTATGCATGGTGTAATATATAGGGGAAGTTAAGGACAATAATTTTGATAAAGTAACTTATGGATACGTCTAAGGATCTGTGTGGCTTTTCCAACTACAGAGCAACATTGGTCCTTAGCCAAGGACAGAAACTGATGCTTCCTACATTTGAAAGAGATAACTCATCAAATTTTATTTGTAAAGTGGTTTGCAGTCTTAAGATGGTCATGGGAGGTCCATTGGCCTGGAATTGATAATACATATTCCAAACTTGAAATAAGAACATATTTCCTGTTGGTGTTCATGAATCAGCAGCAAGGAACCCGTTTCTGTGAAGGTAGGTTTAACTGAGCAAGAGTTTTAGAATAAACCATTTTATCATGAAAGGTAAGGGGTATTGTTGGCTGAAGTTGGAGTGATGGTGAGGGGATTGGGAAGTCACTGGGAGATATAAAACAGCACTGACTGCATCTTTCATTTATCCAAGTTGTGTTTCTTTGCACTAGTTGCAGAAGCAATTGATACAATTCAGGAGAGTAAACTTCACAGCAGTAGGAGAGTACTTCAGGTTATGAGCATAAATGTAAATGTAAATGAGGAAAGTCAGCAGACTGTTCATCACTGAGTGTTAAGCTTCAGAGCCTTGATTTTGATTCCCTCACTTTTTATCTGCTTTGTGGCTATGAAATGCCTCTGCCTCTTCCCCAAAAAAGAAGCATTTGAGTTTAGTGAGTTTAACAAGTTGACAAAAGTCATCTATATAAAAAAACAAAAACTTGATTGCTCAAGGCACTTCCCCAAGGTTTTCCCATGGAAAATTGGCCAACTTCAGAGAAAACAAGTAGAGAACCAAACACACACATGCACAGTTTGTTTAAAATTGATTGATTCTGGTTGTCTATCATAAACAGTGTTTTGTGTTAAAGTATTAATTAGTATAATCAGTGGGTATTTACATGTTTCAGGCTCAGAGTCGGTAATGTGCAAAGCATTTATATTTAAGAGATATGTAGTCTTCTTTGTTGCTTATTGAGGAAAGGACAATAAGAAGAAAAAGTACCCCCCCCCCTCCTCCAAGAAGTGCATTTAGGTGGCTTTTTTATCTTTAGTAAAGTGGTTGCTTTCAATTATTTGTTTGCAAATAAAATATATGTCACAATTAAATTTTTTTTCCCCTGATGACACATTAATTTCATGCCATAAGTAGGGCTGTTGTCTTGTTTGGGCTATCCGTATACATTAATTCACCTCTTTAGAACTTTATGTGACAAATGGTGTTTTATTATAATAGAAGACCATTTTCTAAACAAGCAATAACGCCCTCAAGGGTGAGTGTTACAGGAATATAATGGACCACTCAAGGGTGGGGAGGCCTTCTGCTTCATAACACTCCTAGGCAATCCATTTGTTTTCCCATAATAACCACCATTTTAAGCATTGTTGCTTGCTTAAACAACCCTTTCTCTAAAAAGTCTTCTCAAGTTCTTAAAGACTTATTGTCAGTCATTTTAGTGGCATAGTAAAAGTCAGAAAGCAGGGCTATAAATAGTGTATGCATTTTGAGGGATGTGTTGTTTTAACATACTATTTTGTGTGCATCCTTTGTCTGAAATACTTCAATCTTCTTGATTTTAATGAGGCTACAAGAAAGTATCCTATCTTTTGGTACATCTTGCTGGGAAATGGAGGGAGCAATGGAAGGAGCAGAAGGCCTTTCCAAACTAAATCCCATTCACCACCTAGAAATAAGATGCCATGCCAAATATATTTCCCATATTTTTAAGTTCTATAACTACACTTTTAGAGGTAAGATAAATTCATGCCAAGGTAAATCTCTTTCCAAGGGAGAAAAAGAAGACAAACTGGACAAAATCTGGAAATTAAGAAAACCCAACAAATGTCATCAGCAATATCAGTAGACTTTGTTCGGACTACAAAGCTGATATATTAGGACTTCCGATATTTCCTATAGCCCTTTTGATTTCCTTCTGGAAGAGCTGAAACTGAATGAAGGATCAGTGGTTTTTCAGCAAGAAACTTTACCCATCTTTATATCACTTATGCAAAAGTAAGAGAGTTATAAACTATATAGATGAGAATATGAATTACTTCTACATTTTCTGTACTTTTTCCTAGTACCTTAATCAGGCCTTGAGGCCATTTGAATCCTCTAAGTCTTCTGATAGCTATAGGAAAGAAAAATCCAGGATATGGATTAAGATCTTTCTGAATTGGTATAGGCCATAGGCAACAGTAGGGTTTCCAAGAATGGGAGACTAGTGTTTGCAGGCAAGGGTTTTGTAAAGAAGGGGCTCACTACTCAGTGAAATGTATCTGCATGTAATAAATGTTGTAGTGAGTATGGCCTTCTTGAAGGACTAGAAGCAATTGATTGGATAATAGTCAATTCGAAAATTCTAGAATCCACTGCTTTACTGGCATCTACAGGGGGAATTGGTAATTATCAACTATATAATAGTTAATTATCACTACATCTTCATTTTGGGCAAACATATTTATAAAGAAGAGGAAGGCTGTAACAATTTTCCATTTGGGTAAATTCTAGATCAGATAGGAACTGTTCTGACTGGGGCAAGAACTGTAAGCCAGTTCAAGCTATCACCCAAAAATATTAAATTAGGCTTGTCAGCCTGAGGTTCCACTTGCCTATCAAAGAAGTACAAAAACTGAAGAAAAACATGGAATGTACAGTTTTTCAGTTTCCATAGATAGGGCTGTGTTTATCCTGGGGAAAGGTTGGAAGAAATGTTTGAATAGTGCAGTCTGCCTTCCAGACCTAAGCCCTGGTCTTTTACATTTGAATAAAAATATGTGTGTGTGTGTATGTATGTGTGTGTATATATATATATATATAAGTGTATGTATGTATGTATGTATATAGGTCTATATTGATGTATATTTTTAAGCCAGGCCTCATAGCACCAGAAGATTCGCACTGTCCATAATGATCCAGAGTTCATTTTGGTTATTAATGCTTCCTGTGTTATGGAGGGAGGCATTTAAGCCAAACTAGTTGATGGTAGGAGATGATGATGTGAGCACTCCAAAGGAATAGGCTGGAGATATTGGTCAAGTGTGTTCCTCTGTCCCTTGGCACCTGATATGTGTTTGGAGGTTAGGTAGATCATTTTGTCATAAACAAAGAACTGCTTGAGATTAGTTTACTTAAATAAATCATAACCCTGATATATTACATTAAGAAAGTTTTACTGTAAGGTAGAAATGGGGGTGAAGATACTGCTAGCTAATGGGGGTAACCAGTTAGCATAAATGATTAGCAGCAGAAGAGAAAACAGTGTGCCAGCACCTGAGGTGAATGATATATCACATATAAAAGCGAGAGGAAATTAGGAGGGATGTTAATCACAGGGCTGTAAATTACAATTATGTAAGAGTAGGAGGTGGATTCTGTAGATAGTAACAGGGCTAAAAAATTCAAGAGGTAGGGTTTTATTCCTACAAATTAAACCAAAAACAAAATGAAAAATCTCCATCCTCTGCTGCTTAGAAAATTGTTAACTATGATACAAAAATAGAAAAACAGACAAGTCCATAACTGATTAAACAGGCATAAATCTGCATAAAAAGCTAATAGGAGCAATATGCATACTAGAAGTGACATGACTTATAAGTGACTGCAACTTTACAAACCAGAATGGCTCCTTTGTCAATTTTAACATGGACTGTAAATGGCCTTACAGGCACAGAAAAAAAGCAGAGCATGTTGAACAATATTAGGTGGGTGTAAACTGTCATATTGCAGGAGATCACCTGGATAGAAATGAATATGAGTTTTATAAAAAAAGAGGATTTCCTTGCAGATATTCAGCTGAATATTAGGGACAAAGAAAAGGAGTGTTATGTTGATAGGAAGAAGTGTTCCAATAGTGGTAGAAAAGGAAGAAAAGAGAGAATATTGGAAAATATGTGGCAGAGTGGGATCCTTACAAGGAAAGAGATTTACCTTGGCATGAATTTATCTTACCTCTAAAAGTATAGTTATAGAATTTAAAAATATGGGAAAAATATTTGGCATGGCATCTTATTTCTAGGTGGTGAATGGGATTTAGTTTGTAGCACTGAGTATATATCAGGGGCACAAGAAGGGAATGTAGATTTTTAAAGAAATGTATGAAAGCATGTGGTATGGATGATTTTAGTTCAGGGGCAATATGTTGAAGGGAAATTAAATATTATTCTCCAAGATACAACATCTGGGTTAGGCTGGACAGAATCCATATTTCACAGGAGCATATGCATTTGCATTTTGTTAAAAGTAGTGATACCCATTTGATATCTATATCTGATCAGGAACATACAAGAGTTAAGATAAAGATGCAAGAAACTAAAGTGAAAGACATTGGCAATTCCCCCCAGATTCATTATAAAGTGCAGAATTTAAGAAATGGACAATAAACAACATTCAGTAGTATTAAGGAAGATAGAAATTTTTCCAGAGACACTGAGCAGGACTTGGGATAAAATGAATATGAGATTTAAAAGAATAGTTGGATTAAGGGAGAAAGTGATGTAGGAGAAAAGTAACAAACAGCAATTAAGACTGGCATGAGTTAAAATGCTGCAGAGGATGGGGACACTTACAGATCAAGAAGAGGAACACCTTCAGAGTGCAAATATTACAGTAAGGGAACATTTGGACAATATGCATTTGTTTAGGAACATTGCAGTTAAACCATTGTTTTTTGACAATAATCCCAGTGTACAATTTTTTTAGCACAAAGACTTAATCAACAGAAAGTGGAAAGTATTGTAGTAAAACTTGGGGACCATCTGACTAGACTGACTAGGAATCCTGAAGGGATAATTGAGATATTTTTACATTTTTATGAAAATCTGTATAGAGCATAGGAGTGGGGACATAAGGAAGAGACGCATATGGACACTTTTTATTGAAAAATTGGATATTCCAAATCTTGGAGAAGAAGAAACTCAGCAATTAAAAATCGTGAAAGATAAAGGACAACTAAAAAATGTGATCTATAAACATTCAACAGGAAATCTCCTGGAATGAGTGGAAATTCCACTGAAATTTGGAAGTTAACAGGAGGGAAGTTGTTGACAAATTGGAAGTCAGTGTGATGATTTGAACAGGGAAATACTTGCTTTGAAGAAGAAAGCTGTGGTAATATTATCAAAGAGGGAAAGGATCCTGCAGACCCTGCCTCATATATACTAATTTTGAGTCAAATCACAGTTGCAAAGTGTTTGTGTCTATATTAGTTATAAGAAGTGCAAAACTGTTACCAGTGCTGATAGCTATGAACCAGTGTTTTTGTAGAAGGGAGACAAAATTTTGGTATCATTAATAGAACAATGATGATTCAAAGATAATCAGAACATAAAAATACTCTGTTATTGCTGATTAGTTTGGATGCAGAAAAAGCATTTGATAGGGTTTTCTGGGAATTCACAAGCAGGATAATGTTAGTAGTTACACTCACAAATAGTGTAATAGAGTTAATAAGTAGAGTATAAAATGGACCAAAGACATAAATGAAGGTGGATGGAGTTCTTTCTGACACCTTGAGTTTGAAAAGAGGGGGCCAGGTAGGCACATCCTCTTTCCCCATCTTATTTGCTCTATAGTTGGATTCTTTGGCTAAAAAGATAAGGGGCTCATAAATTCAGGGATATAATTGGTGTGGTAGACAAGAAAGATTAGCTTTGTTTGCAGATTATATTATTTTATACTTGACAAATCATGACTTTTACATTTTTATGTTGGTAAGACTGAGCGAGTACTATGGTGGCAGATCTACAAACACTATTATGATATAAGTAATTTCAGTGCCAACAATGCTTTCTCTAAACACAAATTAGCCTGCTCTAATGACAAGAAATGTTATTTTCTGTTTCATAGGAGGCTATTAGGCTAATGGCCCCGGGGCCCTTACAAGCCTAACCAAGAGTTTATCCTCAAAAAAGAAACCTCAATCAGCACCTGTCTCCCTGTCAGTGAGGGACAAAAGTGGAACCCCTGGGACAAATTTGTGGTTTCCCATCCCTGCATCAAGGTTGCGCTTGAAGAGGTTCAGTGACATACTTTGTGTGATGTGTATGGGGAGTCTGTGCCATAGACGGGGCAGCCTCTGAGAGACAAACCTGTCTCTCCAGCAGGTTTTGTTAATGTTGCATAAGGACGTTGTACTCAATTATCGGCTTAATGAGGGAGGAGTACAGATAGGTAATAACCTCCTTTTTTCTGGATGCAATCCCTTTACCTATGAGATGAACCAAGTAAAAGGCTTTTCTGACCACTGCCGCTACTTGATGGTCGAATGTGAGATTGTTGTCAACTGTGTACCCAGGTCTCTCACCACATATTGTGTGCTTAGGGGTTTACTGTTGATATGGTAAAATATAGGGGCCATGTTTTTGCTGTATGATATGATAATACATTTTTTTCATTTAACTTAAGGCCATGACTTTGGCACAAGTCATTTGTTGCTGAGAGACCCTCTTGCAGTATGTTATCATCATTTGGGGAGTCAATGACAGCACCCAACTTGCAGTTGTCCACAAACCTGGTCAGCTACAGGCTCTTTTTCTTTGCCTGTGCCTCTGAGAAGTAGATGCCAAACAGTAGGGGTCACAGGACAGATCCCTGGGGAACACCACTAGTGACAGGTCTGCTCTAAGAGGTAGATGCACCTATTTTAACCTTGTGGGTCCTATCGGTGAGTCAGTTGGCCATCCACCTGAAGCGATAGGGATTTACACCAAGTTGTGTTAGCTTTTTGATGATGCCCGAGTGGTGAATTGTGTCAAAGGCTTTGGCCAAGACAAGGTAAGCTGCATGTACTGACTTTCCCTCATCCAGGGCCTTGGTGACTGTCTCAAAAACGTCAACCAGGTTCAAGTTTTACCCAATCCTAGGTAGGGCAGAGGTAGGGGAGGTTAGGCTTGAGTATCGAGAACTGTTATGACAAATAAAGTTGGATGCATGTACATACCCATCGATTAACAACATGCTATCTATTAACAATGTTCTCAAAATGAAAGCAGCCAAACACTGAGCCTATTTGATTAGTTTTTTTATTTTTTTTAGTGTATGTAATAACTGTATTTTATTTTGTTTTATTTAATATTTATTTGAATTTAATTATATTAACAATATGTAATGAACATTTTTATTGCTACACTGTTTTGATGATTTTATGCATTTTAATGTTTCAGTGGAAGTTGTATGTGATTTGATGAAATTGTTACCTGTTTTGTTTAATTATGATATAAATTAGCTTGTTAGATGTGGTATGTTACTTCTGAAGAAGTCCCACATCAACTAATGGGTGAAATCACTTAACTTGGTTTTAATTCAGTAAATAAACAGTTTGATACGTCTATGTATAAGTATTTCCTGCATGTGTGGACGTCAGCTGGGTTTTGGTTGAGTTTTATATTATGGTGTTGTGGGATACTTTAAGACATTTTCAAGAATTGCCATGGTATAAAATAACTGTAAAGTAAAGACTATGGTAATAAATTAAGTGCCTGGCCATGAATTAATTCAATAATACCCATATTTATGGGGATCTGGAAAGAAATATTTAGGCGCATGGAATAAAAAGGACACCTAAGGATAGGTGAAAAGGTATCAAGCAGAAAATTATTAAAACAATAACAGATTGTAAACTAATGGCTGTGGACCTGGAAAGGAATATACAGGCAGTGAAAAAGCTTTTTGTTGCTTGGGTCCTGTACATAGGTCAGACTTATTTTTATCTGCAGAGGAATGCTGTGGATAATAATTAAAGAGCTGATTTATTTGGCAAGGAAAGAGAGTACGAGTAAACTGGTTTGTCAATTCTTCCTATTAAACATGGTGAATTAAGACTACCTTATTTGAAGGGACACTTTAAAGCTACACAGTTGTGACCTTTGTATTATAGCTCAAGCAGATGTCTGTAGATGAAAGTAGAAAAAGATGATGTTGGAGCAAGGTGGAAGTTCATAGGTATTTACTTAGCTAACAACCTCAAGGGCATTTTTAAGCCTAGCCATGCACCCCAAATCTCTGACAAGTTCTGATACCCTTGATAAGTGTAAGCAGGGGCTTGGGAGATGAAACATTTACAAGCTAGGGCATAGAAGATGAACCATTTACAGGCTGCCTGTGCCCATTAGGGACATAAGTGGCAAACCAGGGATACATTTCCTGTTCCCCATCCAGTTGTCCAGGTTGCACTTGAATTGGGTTACAGAGGAACTCTACTTCACATGGATGGGGAGCCTGTTCCAGAGATGGGGTAATCTCTGGGATAGATACCTGTCTCTCCAGCAGGTCCTACTTATATCACAAGTAAGATTTAAGTCTTTAGAATGGGTAATTCTGGTGCTGTTTGTTTTACAGATATGCAGGAGGTCCATCAGAGTGAAGTCTGACAATGCCCATTATGTCAGGCATAGATATTCCCTCAAAAGCCTGTAGGAGACAGAATACAGGGATAGAGTCTTGAGGTGGTCTGCATAGGACATTTTATTTAAGCCCTGTATTCTTTTAGTGAGGAACTTCTGTAGACGTTCCAATTGTTGGATATGCCTTGTTGGGTACATACCAAAGGGGGCATTGTACTCAGTGATAGGTCTGATGCATGCCGAATACAGGGAAACAATGACTTCCTTGGACTTAGATGCCATACCTTTGTCTGTACGTTGCACAACTTAGAAGGATTTCCTCACTAGTGCAGACACGTGATAGTCAAAGGCTAGATTACTATCTATGTGTGTCCTTAAGTCCCTGACTACTGGGTCAACTCTAAGGGGTGTGTTGTCAATATGATAGTTACCAGGGGTAGATGACTTCCCAAAGGATACTATTATGCATTTCTTGGCATTTAGTTTTAGTCCATGTCTCTGACGCCAGTTGTTTGTCTGTGTCACCCCCTCCTGGAGAACATTTGTGTCAGTGTGGGATTCAATGATAGCTGCTAACTTGCAATCATCTGCAAATTCAGTCAGCCAGAGACCACTGACATTGGCCTTGACTTCAGAGAAGTAAATGCCAAAAAGGAGCGGTCCAGGGACTGATCCTTGAGAGACTCTACTTGTGACTGGCCTGTTTGTAGAGGTGGGCTCTCCAATTCTAACTTCCTGGGTTCTGCCTGTGAGCCAGTTGGCTATCCACCAGATGACGTTTATTTATTTATTTTTATGTATTTAGTTATTTATTTATTTATTTATTTTCATTTGATGACCGGGGAAGTGCACTGGGGCAAGCAGAGCCCATTTTCAGTGGAGGCCCGGGGAGAAAAGCTCCAAAAGCAGTTAGCAGAATATAACATAAGTACAGTATAGAATATACAGTATACAAAAGCATAAATATACAATTTAAAATGCAAATACAAAATCAGGGAGTGTACATTTAAAAAACACAAAAGTTGAAATATAGATAAAGTCAAAAGTAGTACAGAGAATATAATTAAAAGTACAAGCCTTAAAGCATTTATACAAGTTCAGTGTTTGTTATAACAACGTTAGTGATCAGAGGTGACAGTAGATGAGACTGAAGGGAGGTTTGAAAGAGACGACAATGTAATCTAGGTGGAAAGGGAGCAGAAACAGTCCCAGTATGAGGTAAGGTAAGAATGGAGGAGAGATTTGAAATTAGAGTGGTTATGAGTACAGCAGAGGGAGGGGGGATTCCATAGTTTAGCTAAAGAGTGTGATAGAAGTAATTGGCCAGGAGGGCATAGGAGTTTATAGATTTTAAGGAGGTTTTGGTTTTCAGATCTGAGAATATGACCGGGGAGGTAAGGGTTTAAGATAGATGAAAGAGAGGGGCAGAAGGAGGGTTAGAATATGAATTTGTGAGCATTTAGTGAGTTTTATGAATTTCAGGTAACAGGGGCGGCTTGTGCTATAGGACTGCAGCCCCCCCCCCGCCTGTCCTGCAGCCCCACCTGTACAATAAACTTGAAAAATAAAATTAAAATGCATGTGTGCATGGTTCCTGAGAACTCCATGCATGCATGCGTGCTCATTACAGAGCTCCAGACTGCTCTGTTAGGCAGTCCAGATATGGAAGGCAGGAAACTCCACCCTTCCAGCCCAGAGGTCTGTGCAGTGATGACCGCACAGACCGAAAGGTCACCGAACTGCATTGCCGGCAGGAAAGAGGCTCCAGCCTACTACTCTTGTGGGACTAGCCATCTCTCGCGGGAGACCCATGCGCGGGTGGCCGTTTTGTTGTGGGAGACCCATGCGCGGGCCAGGGGATTCATGGATCGGCAGCCGTTTTGTGGACTTAGCTGCAGAGGATTCGTGTTTTGTGGAGGACAGGTAGTGGATTCACATTGTTTGCCATCCATTCCCTATTGCAATATTGCTAGCTTATCATTTTTTTAGTGTAAGATAGGCAATTTATTCCTCAAGGGTAATGGGCACTTTATTTATAGATGAAACAATGAAATACAAAGTTGTTTGCTAGCAGCAGCCTCTTCATTAGTTACAGATCTCTTTAATGTGGAATTATTTAGATGACATTTACTTCAGAGATTGTGCATATGTACTGATACTGGTGGACTGTAGAAGTTTGAGTAGACTTTTATGATGGAAATGTTCTGAATTGGGCAGTTTTGTCATTACTGGTGCATGCATTTTGTTTCATTGTTTACTGGAAAAATTTCAAAACAAATTTAAAACACCCTCTAAAACTGTACTGTATTGTACAAGGAATATAATTTAATACAATCAGGAAGGTGTATGAAAGAGCATGTATATGTTTCGTGTGCAAGGGGCCTGTGATTTGAAAACAGTCCAAACCCAAAGTTAATCTGCCACTGGCAAAATGTATTTTCTTTGAATGTGGGTTTCAATGCTGTTTCAGTGAATGTGAGTTTTCAAGGGCAGAGAAGTTTTAATGCTAAGTCTGTTTTCATTGTGAGACTGCATTGCTTTGTTTAGCAGATATGATATCTATTAGTGTTTGCGCTGTAAAATGCAAAATAAAACTTTCAAATGAAGTCCAAATCATCGCAGAAGTAAAGCAGTATGCACATTAGTGTTTATGGTTTTTGTTTTTCCGCTTTTCCCGGTTAGTGTTTATGGTAAATGGGGTGAAATAGCCAAGTAATGGTTCATTGGAATGGCTGTAGGAGGGAAGCTCCATTCGACCATAATTTTGTGAGGGGGGGAAGGGCAGCAAACTCAGACAGCCCCGGCTGAACTATACCTCTCAACTGTCCAGATTTTTGCGGAATGAAGAAATTTTTGCTTCTTATTTTTGGTTTGTTCCTCATAAAAATCTGTGGTTTTCTGTCAAATCATTTAGGAATGAAGTCACTAAATAATGACAGACACTGAGTTTCAGGCTTCATAACCTTCAGAAAAACGCATGCTAAAGCAAGACCTGTTATTTTATCAACTGTCTCAGTTTATACAAGAGCAATTTTTAATACTGTTTATATGTTCCCCCAATATATTTGGCCTTGTCCAGATTTCCTGCATTAACAGGTTGAGAGGTACGTGCAAATAAATTGCTTTATAGAATTAAGCATATCCAAACCTCTCAACTGTACCCGATTTTGGCTCAAAATGTTGCTCTTCCCCTAATAATCTCTCCGCAAAATGGCAATTTTAGAAGAAAACATGGAGGGTTTACAGTTAATAAATAACTGCAATAATCAGTTATCGATTGCTTTTATTTCAGAAATGCATGTAGATTCTTTTATTTTGTCAGCTGCTCAAGTTAGCAGTACTAATATTAAAAAGTGTCCCTTCTTTGCAGGTTCCCAGCTGTATTGTGTGGCTATTTTATATTTTTGAATCACATTTTTGGTCCATTTTTCATAAAATTGTGTTTTTTTGGAAAATTAGTGGCAAATCATTAAAGACTGAAGTTAGAAAATAATGACAGACATTTCAGTTTCAGATTTCACACCCTTCAGAAAATTCATACTAATGCAAGACCTACTATTCTATTATCTTTCTAAGTTTATAAGAGCAATATTTAAAAATTGTCCTTATTTTTGGGCCTTTGTCCCACTTCTATGTATGGCTTTGTCCAGATTTCTTGCTCTGAGGTTGAGAGGTATAACAAATGTGTCAGGGCCATCGCAGTTAGCCAGAGACATTTCAAATTGTGACATACTTGTTGCACCCCACTCCCCTATGTAGTGACTCTGGATGTGTCCAAACAAGGCAAGGAACAGTATGCAGTGTAAATGTGCAGACTATCCCCCCATCCAAGGTAGGCACAAGTACTACAATGGCTTTTCATCTGTCCTTGATTTTGCAGAATATTCTGGCTTCTGTCATATTTTTATACTGTTGATTTATGCTTATTATTCAGAAAGTGCCTGTTGCTCTGTGTTTAAGTAGCAATGCTTTGACGACCATCTGGTAAGCTTGTCTGAGATTGTAAGATGCAAGTAAGTTTTAATAAGCATACTGTTAACGAATTGCCAACATTGAAAGCCTTTTTGTTGTTGCCATGCAGAGAATACTTACATAACTAGATAACATATAAGCCTTGGGTATTGAAATGCATATGACAGTATTTGTAATAAAGGACAGGATTACATTATTTTAAGAGCTCATTACAGGTTTTACCTGCAAACTAAACAGAATGCCAATCTATCATGTGTGGTCCATATCCTGTGCAGTAATCCTTTAAGCAATGTATGTTGAGCTTGTTTCCTGTTTGCTTTTCATTTTTTACTTTGATCATGTTTTCCCCATGAAACAAGTAGATAGTTGTTGTCAGGCAGCAGGTCTTTTTTGGATAAGAAACATTTTTACAAGTGGGGGTATCACAGAGACTGCTACTTTCAGCATGTTACTTGGTACTTTAATAAAGCTGAATACAAATTATAATTAGAACCGCAGTGCAAGGAGAAGTGGTTTGAGTGCTGCTTGTTTTTTTATACTTGATTTTAACTGGCATTCCAGTAATGCATTTAAAAAGTAATTTATTTTTTCATGCCTCACAACCTTTTTGTTTCCATCTAGATATTAAGTAAGCTGCCATGCAGCCAATGGATTGAAATATTTTTTTCTTCTACACTTTCCTTTTTTCTTGATTGGACTCTCATAATGATAGTTTGGCTCCCAGGGCAGCATATTTAATTAAAGTTACAGTTTTTGTGGTTTTGATCATAGCTCCTCCCCTTTCTAGTTGGCCGCACCCATTCCCATTGACCCCACCCATTCAGCTGTCTCCTGCAGCCCCCCCCCCCCTTTGATTTGAAGTCACCAGCCGCCACTGTCAGGTAATTAGGAAGCTCAAGCCAGTTTAAGAATTGGAGGGAATGGCAGTGATGGGTGGAGCATTTGGACCCTGTAGCAAATTTACAGACTTTGTTATAGCAGGCTTCCAGTTTGTTTTTTAGGCTAAACTGGAGATAGGTAAGTAGAGGGGCACGTAACATAAGAGAGGGGAACATGTAGGAGGAGGCTAGAATGCGTCTGGTAGAAGCGGTTAGATAGTGATTTTGTCTATACAGCAGACCTAGTTTTTGTATTATTTTTGATGTGGATATCAAATTTTAAATGCTCATCAGTGGTGACTCTAAGTAGTTTGGTGTGAGGTACAGTTTCGATTAGAGTGTTATTGTGGCTTTTTATTTTAAAGGAGCTTTTGTCTATGATGAAATACCTCTGAGAGAATATCATGATTTTTGTTTTGTTAGCATTGAGAGCTCAACATATGAGTTTGTACCTAACCTTATGAGTTTGTCAACAATGCCCGAGTGGGGTATTATGTCAAATGCCTTGGCCAAGTCGAGGTAGGCAGTGTAAACCATTTTGCTGTCATCCATTTCTTTGATGATTTTCTCAAAGAAGCCCACCAGGATGAGTAGGCATGATTTGCCCTTGATGAAACCACACTGGGCTGTGTCCAGTATCTGGAGGTTTGCTATATCACTGTTGATCATTTCCGTAATAATTATTTCCATGGCTTTGCTTGTAAAACCAGTGAGACTTATGGGTTTGTAGTTTCCAGGGTCTGTAGATGGCCTGTCTTTGTGCAGAGATGACAGTTGCTGTTCTCTATTCATGCAGCACGAACCCTGTTTGGAGGCTATAGTTAAGTAGCAATTCCAGAGGCCCTGATAGGTCATGTTTCATGGTATTTAGGAGGCATCCTGGGATATTGTCTGAGCCCATTGATGCAGTGTTCTTGGCCATAGAGAGATCATTAAGGACCTGTTTCCTAGTGATAGCAGGGGGAGTTAAATTTGAGATTATTTCTTGAGAGAAGGTTAGGAGAAGAGAGGGGTAAAGTTGGAACTGAATTTATTGGTCAGTAGGTTTATATCTTCTGTCTCAGTATAGGTGGCTCCATTTACATTGAGCGCTGCACACAATTGTGTATTGCCTTTGAGATTGCAGACATAGCTAAAGAATGCTTTGTGGTTGTCCTTGGCTTGGGAGGCCAAATGTACCTCAAATTTGGCTTTGGTAGACTTTATTTTTCCTCTGAGATGTTTGTTTAGTTTGATGAGAATTATTTTACCCTGCTAGGGTCTGCACCTTCTGATTTTTGCCATGGGTTTCTTCCTTCTATTGTACAGCTTACTGATTTTGTGATTCCACCAGGGTGGCTTGTTTTTTGAGTTAGTTCTGTACTTCTTCCTGGTGGGTACAGCTACCTCTATGCAGCTATTAACATTCTTGTACAGGGTCTCTGTGAACAGTTCTGCATAGGCAGCAGTGTTCTAAGGGTTTATGGGGGCTTGAAATTTTGCCAGGTTATCACCTAATAGCAGGAAGTTAGCCTTAGAGTAGTTACTGAATATTCTAGGTTTAGCTGGGGGTCCAGGTTTTATTTTTACTTAAAAGGAGACCATTTTATGGTCTGATCTTACCAGGGAAGACATTACAGTAGGGGGTGTGCAGCACTCTGCCATATTAGTGAGGACCAGATCCAGTATGGCTGCACCCCTGGTTGATGTATTGACTATCTGGTTCAGGGAGTTTGTGTTTACAAAATCCAGGAATCTCTGTGCCTGTACATTTGGTGTCGTATAGGATTTCCAGTTAATAGTGGGGTAATTAAAGTAGACCATGAATATGCTATTGGGTTGGATGGTTATTGTTTCTAATTAAGTTTAATACATGGTATGGGTTTCCTGGGTCATAGAGGGGACCCTATAGCTGGCAAGGAAGTGATATTGGATTTTGCCTATGGTGGTTTGAAAATGGAGCAGCTCAAGTGCATTGACCTGTTTGACCAACCTTAAAGTATATTTCTTTTTGATGTAAATAGAGACACCTTTGCCTTTAGTCCCTGCCTGTGTAGTAGCTGGTCTAAATGTGTTGAAGGCATTATAACCTTGCACTGTCGGTGTGCTCTCCACTGCTTTAAACCATGTCTCAGTAAGCACACAGACATCAGCATCCTATAGAGTGAAGAGATCTTCTAGGGAGTGGAGTTTTTTGTTTACACTCCTAGCATTGAGCAGTAATACCTTTAGATTTTCTTGGTTTTGATTTGCTATGTCAGAAGTACTTTCAGCTTGGCATTGCCTAAAAAAGGCACTGTGGTGGAAGACAATATTTTAGCTAATATTCGAAAGCCTAGAAGAGAGAGGTGCAGACCATCCCTGGCAAAGCAGTGTGGTCTGTTGACCATCTCCTTCCAAGCTGACAAATATTGCACCCACTTAGAATGACACCAAAAACTAAGCCAATTATTAAAGTCAGTCATCTTTTGTCATATTGTGGCATCATCCTTGGAGAAGGTAAAATGCTGCTCAGTGCTAGGCTTGTACCAGCTTGAGACACATATTCTGAGAGCTCTTTGATGTCTCTCTTCATATAGTCTAGGGAGGTGCATGTCAGATCATTTACTCCTACATGAACTATGAATGCGTCATACTGGTACTTGTGGTCCAATAACCTGAGTGCGCGAGTAATGTGGTAGATCCTAGCCCTCCTGATAAACAACTGACCGTGACTTTCTCCTTACTCAGCCTGGTGAGAGGGACATCAGTGTGTCTCACGATGGAGTCTCCAATGACCAGAATGTTGGATTGTGTGGTGGCTTGCCTTATGGGCTTAGAGGTAGAGGCTCCATGAGGTGTGGCTCTGTGTATTGATGTGGGTGTTGTTTTGAAAGTCTGTGGAATGCAGAGAGATTAGGGTCTTGAAATCAGTCTCTTAAGGAGAATACTATGTTTATGCAAACTGGCAGATGACATTATAAATACTACACGATTGAGGGACTGGAGAAAGCAGAGGTTTTCCAATAGGAATACACAAAACCAAGGGTACAGAATTTAGGAGGATCTGGAGGAAACTAAAAAGTGAACCTTGCTAATGGGGAGCAAATAAGTTGGAAGGGAAAAGAGATAGAGTGGAAAGAAGCCAAGCAGGTGTTTGACATACACTGGCTTTCCATATCAGGTTATGTTGGCAGAATATAGACAAGACAGAGAGAGAGAGAGTATTGAGTGAAAGACTAGGAATGGTAATGTTTTTAATAAAACCAAGAACAAAAGATGCTATTAAGTAAGAGATAATTAGCCATATAAATGTTACGCGATAACTATAAATATATAATAATGGGTCATTATTATTCAGAAATGTGCATGCTGAATGGACAACTCAGTCGAACACAGACCAATAGAAAAAAGTGTGGCCACTGAAGTACCATTGAGTGGCCAGACTTTTCTATTGGTATTTGTCTACAGGATAGCAAAATAAGAAAAACAATCAGGTACATTCTGCAAAAGTAAAAAATCTGAAATGTTCATAGGTTCATAGATTAGTACTAAGTAAACTGCCCTTGCGAGCCATTTTAAGCCTAGCCAATTATCCGTTGCGAGACTCAAACCCTGCACCTTGTGTTTGTAAGGCAAAGACATTAACCATTAGGCCACCCTCCCAACCTGATTTTCCTTGTATTTAGGTGGTCCTTCATAAAATTTTCATCAACAAAAGAAAAAAAAAACGCAATAGAGGTTTTCTCTTCTTCAT
The DNA here is from genome assembly GCF_019279795.1 of Protopterus annectens. Lineage (NCBI taxonomy): Eukaryota > Metazoa > Chordata > Ceratodontiformes > Protopteridae > Protopterus > Protopterus annectens. Next base: position 1,809,166,445 of record NC_056726.1, on the reverse strand, counting down.
TGCTTTGTACTGATGTACAAGTGTGGGAATGTAAGTCCTGTAAGCATGCTTAGTACATCAGAAAAGGTGGAAGAATGCAGAGAAACACTGTAACTCCATTATACAGACATTGTTTAAGAAAGGTAAGCAATTTTGTTGTTAAATAATGTCATTATATAATAGCAACAGCCCATGACTGAGTGTGGATAATGCTGTATTTGCCCACATTCAGACTACACCAACTGTGAGTAAATCCAGCATTACCCACAACCAGTCATGGGTTATTGCTTAAAGAACAATCAGAAGAGATTTAAAAGGACTGGGAGAAAATATTAGAACAACAAATTACAAAAAAGCAATGTTGGTAATTTGTAATGTCCCTAGGTATGCAGTGAAGTCCAGTTTAGGATATTTGCATGGAATTTTTTTTACACACGTGTTTGTATACTCCAAGTAGACTTCAGAGAATTTTTCTTTAAGTAGAGAGCATACACTGGAGTTATGAAAGGAATGAAAAATGAAATTGGGGGCATATCTGGAAATGTGAGGCGTTACCTGAGTTTAACAACTCCCACAGAACATCTCACAGTTATTTAAGGAAGATGTATTTACTAAGGAGGTGATGCTATGGAGTTGGTGTCTAGGTTTTGAATTGTTGAGACATAGTAAGGCCTTATTAAGTTTTATGTTATTAGCTACAGAAAAAACAGTTACACAACAGTGGAAATCAAGGAATAAGCCAGCCATAAATATTATCCTTTTTCCTTATTAGTTTAATCCCACCGTGTAGACTAACATGAGCAATACAGGCAGTTATTGGGCAATATTGAGCATAAGACATCTGTGGAGAACCTGCATGTCCTCCCTGTGGTCGAGTGAACTTTAAAAGACATGTGGGTAGTTGCGTAAGTGTGTGTGTGTGTGTGTGCCTTCTGTGAAGGTTGGGTGCCGGGCTGGCAACTCAACACCATAAAAATCCACTGCCAATCAATAGTAGACCGGTGATCCGCTGTGGCAACCCCTAACTGGGAAAAGCCGAAAGTATTTATTGAGCATTAAGACATTTAGGGATATGCAGCCTGAGTAGTGCATGCATAACAGATTTGAAGACCTTTTCTTATCAGAAATTAAGGGAAAAATATTGCCTGCATTGGGTTGCTGCCATATTTAGAGAGCCAGCAAACTTAATCTTTGTAGAGAAAGATGCACGCTTATTTTTAACAAAACAACAATCCAGTATGGGTATTTTACATAAAGGCTGCATTTCTAAAAATCATAAATTCACCTTTTCCCATAAACTTGATATTATGGCGTTTTGCAGAATGTCATACTATAAGGCCTGTAAATGGTGTATTCTTGCATGATACAATTCCTTAAACACAATTTTCAATTTCTTTGCAAAGTGTTCATGGGATTACATTTAGCTACTCAGATACACACTACTTACTTGAATTCAGGATTTTTTGTGTGTTAGCACATTTCTAGTGATATGTATGTATGTATAGACACGCATATGATGTTATGCCAGTTTAGTGGAAGTACTGTGGATGTGTGTTGCATTTTCCATCATGACGTAGCATAGCTGCAGTACTTTGTATTTGGTAGTCTGCTTGAGATCATACCTAGTTGTTGATTTTAGGTTTTAAAAGGAAAGCATACTGCTCTGTCTAAAAAATTTGTGGCCGTTTACTCTTTTCAGTATTGAATATTTTTAGTTAGCATCTTACTGGAAAGTAAATGTCACTTAAATGGATATATAACAGTTTTTTTCCTGGTCTGTATAAACTCAGTGTGAATATGATCTTGGTGTATTTTACAGACCCTAAAAACAGATCATGTAGCTATTCATTATAAAAGCCAACTGCTACCCTTACATAAACTGAATATGGTGGAACTTTGCTAGTTATCACTTTGAAATGAAGCTAAAACTCCAGACTGATACCTTAAGCTTGAAGTAAAACAGATACAAACAATGGCAGTGGTATAAAGGGATAAAGCCACGTGTATAGCCCAGGCAGCCCGAATTTGATTTGCAGCCAGGGAAGCTTGATGGTCTGGTGGGGAAAGATAGGCATTGCCTATCTGATTAGGGAGGGACTTGCTGGGTGGATCCTCTCACAGAGTTGTGGTGGAGGCCAGAGGGGAATTCTAAGGTGTGTCACTGCAGCTAGAAAGCACAGCATCAGGTAATGTGCTCATGGCCCAGAGAGTAGCTATGCTATGAATGTGTCAGCACAGTGGTGGGTATTAGGCCATCAAAACACCCTCACCAGCTGCAGTGTGATGACTTTGCTTGAGCTGTCCCACTCACAGTGCCAGCAGGTGCAGCCCCTTGAGCCTGGATGTAAGGTGAACCCTTCCTTGCACAGGTGCTGTCTCAGTTGGGAGACCCTGTCAGAGTGGGTCATACCAGAATACAAGCACTGGAGCATGAGTTAAGAAATATTGGGATAAAATGTAAAATAAAGGAGTATTATGATATCACCTCCCAACAAAAAGCTGAAACTTACATTCTCTCATATATGTCATGTGAGAATATTTTTGAGTGAAGTGTGGCAAAATGAACTTGTTTATGTTGTGGCAATTTCTTTTTTTACCTCAGAAGAGAAACTATGGCAAGTCTATACCTTACTTCTGTTAGGACCTGAGAATTACTAATTAAGCAGATGAAAAAAAATGTTTTTACAACTAATGTCTTTGACTTTTGGGTGCTAGTTTTTCATGAGCTGGCTACTTGTATTTACCGCACCCATTTTGCTTTTCTTACCAAAAACCATCATGCCTTTTGCCAAACATTACCATTTGTTTTATGGTCAGCTTATACATCACACTATTTAGTTTGGGTCTACCATACCACATTATAACTAATTTTTTGGCAACCATTCACAGTGTTTGAAATTCTTTGGTTAGCAGGCAGACTTCTTATCTGTATTGAGGTGACAGTCTTTTTCTTTCACTGTTGCAGTATTCTTTACCTAAGGGATTTCCTGCCAAGGATAGCCCCACGTGTGGCCAGTATGCCTAAGCCTTTAGTATTTATAGACATTGTATGACATAGGTATGCTCTTCACACAAGGCATAGGGCATAAAGGGGACATACGGATGCACACACAAAGAACTTCTTTGCTGCCACTCCAAACACCATTCTTGAACATCTGTCTGAACTCCCTTCTGCTATGCTGGTTACCAAGCCATGTCTAAGATAAATGCCCTGTCTTATTTTTCTTCTATTTTTTGTGGGTATCGTGTTCATGTCATCCAGAAACGAAAAATGTCAGTGTGGGAGGCAGAATCCCCATAAAGACAGTCACAAACAGAATCTCTTCTGTTTAGGTGCTTCCTGTGATCATATGCAGTGCTCTCTCTGCCAGGCATTTGTGCATAAAGTCCTACATAGTTTTCTCTTTGTCCATACACCTGGAGAACCAACATCGTTAGCTGTTGGCTCAGGGTGTTATGGCAGACTCCTCCCATCCAAGGGCAAACTGTCTGTCAAAAAGAAGGGCAGAAAAGTTAGGTCTGATCTAACTGCTGTGTAGTCTCCCCCAGATGACTCAGTCAAGGCTAATGAAACCCTGGAGGACCATCTGGTGGTAGGTGTGGATTCCTGTGCCACAACCCTGTCAGAGGCTGGCATGAGTCCAGCTTCTCTCACATCCTCAGAGGCTTTTCAAACATCTGTACCTGACATTGATGGGGATCATCAGCTGATTATAACTGAAGGACTGAGGGGAATTCTTCAAATCATAGTTAGACAGCAGATTTATACAAACATTATTGAGTCTCGCCAGAGCTCTGACCCTCCAAGAGAAGAAACAAAAAACAAAGCATATTTCCCCTGTTGTTAATGATCTTCAACATGAATGTCAGGATTTCACTCAGGGTTTATTTAATTCTTTGATGGCCTTGAAGCCTCATCAAGGGGTCTCTGTGCCTGCTCCTCCCTGGTCTTCCACTCCACTCAAGAGGCCCAGGGAATTGGATTTCTCGGATGAGGACCTGGACTCTGGGGAAGAATCTTTGGCTTACTCTTCCCAAATCCCTTCCCCCTTGGACTATGGTTCACAGGAGGAGGACTCTGTAAGTCCAGATTCCCCATGTGGAGGAACCCTCCTTTGGGGATACCATTGCCTGGATCCCTATCAGATGATCAAGTTTTCAGAAACTCAAAATTCATATGGTTGGGACCATATGATCGAGTTTCCAAAAACTCGAACATCTGGAAAAAAAAGCACTTGTGCATGTTATTGCAGGGGGGCAAGCCTCCTGCACCCCACACCCCCTCCAAATTAAATATACCAACTCTGAGATTGCACTACAGTGGGGAAAAGGGTAAATTTCCCATTCTGCACTGTAGCGCAATCACCATTCAAAACCTTCAAGTTTTCTGAAACACAATCATATGGTCCTGACTGTATGAATTTCAGGTTTCTGAAAACTCGATCATCTGATAGGGATCCCATTTCCCATATGATGGATTATTCTAAATGGGATTGTTGTCTAGTCTCTAAGATTCAGAAAAGATAATATGAGCTCCTAGAGATGGAGCCTCCCAAGCCATCTCCTGTTCATCCTGTTCTGCCTGCTCTTCTGGATACCTTCTCAGCAGTACCTGTAGCACCTGACTCTCAGCCTTCTGCACCTAAAAAGCCAGATAGATTCTATGAAGTACCCAAGGAGTGCAAACTTCTTTATAAATGCCCTTCTGCTGACCCTTTTGTATTGTCAGTCTCCTCTGACAAGCCATCTAAGTTACTGCCTTTTAGCAAGCTGTTGCCTTCTGATAGGGGTATTAGGACTATATAAAGACTGGGCATGTTTACAGTGCTGTCACTTTATCCTTTAGGGCCAATAACTACCAGACTCATATGACCAGGTATGTTTGGCTGTCATTTCTCAGGTTTCTAAGGTGGTTTCTGACCTTCCTAACTCTAAGGTGAAGGCTTTGGCCCTTTCCATGCTAGGCTGTACTTCTCAAGTTGCCTGCCAGTCAATCAAATGCAGCTATGATGCAGCGCCCCCTCCAGGGCTGCTGCTTTTGGTTCAGTTATGACAGGTTATTCCTGGCTTCATCTTCAGGCTCTTCCTGATGACATTAAGGCCAAACATTTGGATGTTACTTCAGATAATAAAAATCTTTTTGGTTCTACTGTTGAGCTTTTCAAGTCTCTCCAGGCCAAGGGCAAAGCCTTGCAAGAGTTGAAACATATTTTTGTTTCTTCTATTCCCTGCTTTCAGAGAAGTTATCCCTCCAAGTCCGTACTTACCCATAGGCAATCTTGACCTCCTTCCAAGGGCAAGAAGGGTTCTAAGCATGTGCCTACTGCTAAATCTACTCAGATTCCTGCCACCTAAAAACCTGCTTTCCAGGACAAGCAAGGTTGTATTTGACAGTTTGCTTCCTCCTTTCCTAGGCCAGGTTCCCTTATCCCTCCATCTTTCCCTGTCTCTTCCAAACTGGCTTTGAATCACTTCAGACTCTTAGATTCTATCAATTATCCATCAGGGATATTTCATGGTCTAGAAGTCACTTCCTCACATTTCATGCATTCCTCAGTCTTCTTGTGAAAATTCTTTCTTTTTCCAGAGGTTATTCACTCTGTTTTGGCTCAGGGCACCATTTAGGCCATGCCTCCTGCTTAGGCATGGAAGGATTTTTATTCCTAGATGTTTTTGGCCCCTCGAAAGGAGGGCACACTAAGACCAATTCTGGATCTTTCCAAGTTAAACACTTTCCTCGGGATTTCTTCCTTCCATTTGGAATCCATCTCTGTGGACCTTATTTCCTTTTCCATTACCCCAGGCCTTTCTGGAATCTCTGGATCTCAAGGATGCATACCTTCACATCTCCATCCATCTCCTCTTTAGGAAACTTTTATGTTTCTCTGTCTCTTCCTTTCATTTTCAGTTCTCCACTTTGCCCTTTGACCTCTCTACTGCCCCAAGGGTATTCACTAAATGCTTTGCTCCTGTCATTGCTTTTTGCAGGGTTTGAGGAATTCAGATCTTTCCCTATCTGGATGATCTGCTTATTCAAGCATCTTCCCCCATCTCTCAGCTTCAGAATCTCAAGTTTGCTACTTCCCTGTTACAGAGTCTGGGGTTCACCATAAACTTCCAGAAGTTAGTCCTAACACCTTCCAAATGTCATATTTTCTTTGGCTGCAGGCTTCAGACAGTTCCCATGCTGGCATCTCTGCCTGCCCTAAGGCTGTGTTTCCATTTGCCTTTTTCCAATCTCTTCTTCCTATGGTGTCTGTCTCCAGCAGGACATTTTTCCAGGGTTTTCAGGTTCATGGCTTCCACTATTCCCATGCTCCCTCTGGCTAGGCTCCATATGAGAAAACTTCAGTTTTACCTCAAGTCATTGTGGCTCTAACATTGCCACTCTCTGGACTTCCTGAAACCTTTTCTTCCCTGTCTCAAACTCGAGCCTCAGTGGTGGATTTATCAACTTTTGCTCAATCCAGGGCTTCCTTTTCAAGCTCCATTTCCTACTCAGTAGCTCTTTACAGATACCTCAGAGGTTGGGGTGCCTCTTGTGGCCCCCTCAAGATTCAGGGTCTCTGGCCCCCTCATCAGAGGTCAGATCACATAAATTTTGGGTTTTCAGGCTTCACAGTTCCTCTTTCATCCCAGGTCCCTGAAAGTTTTCACAGACAATACCACAGTGATGCGGTATGTCAGCAAACAAAGGCACAGAAGGTCCTATCTTCTTTGCAGACTAGCTCTTCACATTTGGGATCTAGCTATCCAGTATCAAGTAACTCATCAGGCAGTTTACATTCCCTCGGAGCACAATCTAATGGCAGATTCCTTGAGCAGGTCCAGCACAGAAGCTCACAAATGGATGTTTCAAAGAGATGTGTTCCTGGACATTGTCCATCAATGTGGTATTCCTCAGGCAGATCTTTTTGTCTCCACTCTGAACAGGCAACTTCCTCTATTATGTTCCAGAGTCCCAAGTCCTCTGGCTTGGAAAGTAGATGCCATGTCTTTTCTTTGGAAGGGGATGTTTCCGTATGCTTTCCCTCCCCTTCCCTTGTTACCACAAGTCTTGCACAATATCAGGAGGACTCTCACAAAACCTTGCTAGTGACTCTCTTTTGGCCCAGGCAGCATTGGTCCCCCATTTATTCTGACTTGGTCAGGGGCAATCACTACAAGTTATCTCACTGGGTGGATCTTCTCACACAAGACAAGGGTTCTCTTATCCATCTTCACTTTGTCCACTCTTCAACTGACACTGTGTTGATGGGGTTTGATCCCTTTCAGGCACTTCTTTTCTGCGGACATGCTTCAGGTTCTGCAGGAGGCCAGGAAACCCAATACCAGGAAATCATATATGTCCATATGGAAGCGATTTTCTGTATGGTGCCTGTCTTTCATCATCATGATCCCCTATCTGTGGAGGTTCCTCTGGTTCTCTCTTATTTATATGATATGCTTTATGCTTGGGTTGGCACATTCTTCAGTAAAAGCTCACCTGTCAGCAGTTTCTGCCTGTCTGTCCTTGACTTCTCCTCTAGCTTCTAGATTTATGGTGAAACAATTTCTTAAAGGAGTCCTTCATATCAGGCCTCCCAAGAAGACTGCTCTGCCTTCCTAGAACTTTAAGTTTGTACTTGAAAAAAATTGACTCGGGCTCCTTTTGAGCCTGTTTCTTCAGCTTCCTTACAGCTTTGTACTTAGAAGAACATCCTTCTTTTGGTTCTCACTTCAGCCAGGAGGTAGTCTGAACTTCAGGCTTTCATGGCTATTCCTCCTTTCTTAGTTTTCCACAGAGACAGGGTGTCTCTGTACTAAACCTTCTTTTATGCCCAAGGTGGTCAGTGAGTTGTCCCTTAATCAGTCTACTCATCTTCTTTCCTTTTTTCCTTCTCTGCAGTCTGTCAGTGAGAAAGTTCTTCACACCTTGGATTTTCATAGACAGCTCAGATATTATTGGAATAAAACTAAAGTTGTTCACAAATCTGAGCAGCATTTAGTTTTGTTTCATGCCAGGACTTCAGGTTTGGCTGTTTGTAAGCAAACCATCATCTCCTGGATTTCAGGCCATTTCCTTTTGTTATTCTTTTCATGGAAAATGTCTTTCATCATTGGTAAAGGCACATTCTACTAGAGCAGTTGCCTCCTCTGGTGCTTTTTTCAAGGGTTTCTATAAAAGTTCCATCCTTGAGGCTACTACTTGGTCCTCTGTACATACTTTCACTAAGCATTACAATTTGGGCATTATTTGCAGGGCCAGGGCAGGGCCTTTGAAAGAGTATCCTGCATGGGTTTGTAGAGGACTACTCTGTGCCTTCCTTCTCCCAGGCTTAATCTTGAGCTTTTCTGCACTCCCTTAGGTAAAGAATACTACAGCAGTGATATGGAAGGACATAGTACAGTTGTGTAAAATATGACCGTAACAGTAGATGTCCTCCTCTTCACTGTTGCGGTATTTGCTCCCTCCATCCTATCCCCTCTGTTTTAGATCCTGTCCTGCACTTTTCTTGCCTTCTTGGCCGAAGGGCTCTTCATAGTCTTCCTCCTTGTTCTCCTTCTAGATGCACCTCTTCTGCTTGTCCCTAAGGGCATTCTGTTCCTCCTGGGACTTTTTTAGTTCTAAGTGTGTGTGAGTCCGTATATCACCTTTATGCCCTATGCCTTGCGCAGGGAACATATGTATGGCATATGATGCCTATAAGTACTAAAGGCTTTGGTATACTGGCCGGATGTTGGGCTATCCTTGGCAGGAGATCCCTGAGGTAAAGAATACTGCAGTAGTGAAGAGAAGGACATCTACTGTTATTGAAAAATGTTACACAACTATACTTTCCAGAGAATTTTATTTTAGTTCTTCTAGATGACAAACAAGTTTTGGGATAGAGTACAAGTGATTCATAAGTATCACAAATCCCTTCCAGGAAAGAGAACTGAGCACATAAATTATTGTTTATTGTATATATTGCCTTGCCATGATCTACTGATTTTGAAGTACATTACTTAGATGAGTGTTTCCAGGTAAATAGACGGAGGTGTTTTGTTCTAGGAAGACTCCCAAACTTGGTTTTCATGCCTAGGAAGTAATAGTGTTGACATATTCTTCAGTATTGTTACGGTCTGAAGTTCCATGTAACTGAAAAATCTTCATTCAGTACTGAGAGTTCTGAAGTGATACGTGCTGCTTGTAGCCAGTAAAGAATAATGAAGTTCATTCTGTTTTTTTGCAAGGGGGGGGGGGGATGCCAAATTCATATTAAGGGCTGCAAACAAGTAATTTACATATGGTTATTGTTACTGTCCTAGCTTTGTGAAGCAGTAACAGCTGTTATGATCAGTAGTAACAAATTAAACAATTCAGTTCAAATTCAGATATCAGAAGGACTTTATTGCTGTTTGGATTTTTTGCATTTATCAAGCCAGATCTGTGTGCTTGATTTTACACTTGCTCATTGTTCTGTTTTATCACAGGGAAGTTTTAATACTACTTTTTTAACAAATGTAGTTATATACCATTGCAGTCTTAGGTTTCAGTACTGATCGGTTCTATTTTATTCCCTAGTTTTATACAGTTTAGTCAAAATGGTTGCACTGTATGGTAAGGATTTCTAGTGGGCTATCCACTTTTTTGGTTCTCCTAGCATCCTTGTCTTTGCATTTTAGTAGCTGTAAACTACTGAGAATTCTACTGGAACCAGCTGGTGTGCTCCAGCAGCAAGGTTATCATAATTGTGAGAGAGAACTCCTATTAGGATCACTCAGCATTGCCTAGGGTGAAATCAAGGCAATTCATGAGATATCCAAGGCAACCAACTATTCACTGCCGGATTGTTGGAGAGAATTTGCATCCCTTTGGACCGACATTATACACAAATGGAATGACCATTCCCAAAAAAGCTTGCTGTTTTTGTGCTTACTATGAGATGACATTGACTTCACAGATATAATAAAGACCTAAATGGATTCCAGGGCTGACCCCCCCCCCCCTTAGTTGTGGTCATACCACTAAGATATCCAGATCATATATCTTAATAGTCCAGATGGATTTGTCTAATTTGTTCTCAAACTTTCACTCTGTCTCTCCTAAAATTGGAAATTATTTTGAGAAGTTCAAAGTCAACAGTACCAGAATTTAAAACGTATCTCTAATTCGGGGCACTTTCCTAGTAAGTTTTGGCTTTGTCTGTAACTTGGTGGAGGGGGAGGGTTCAGAGGTATGCTCAGGATACTCATTCACTTAGTGATTTTTCAAAGAGGATAGCATTTTGTTTTTTTCCAAGTTATACTTAGAAGTGGTTGAATTTCCTATAAAAATGTAACTATTGCCTCATATACTCTCCACCTAGGGATGTACTGGCATTTTTAGAGGAATTTACAGACTCTTTGGCTGACACCACGTGGGAACATTTGAAATAATTAACTTGGCTGTTTCGGTATCTGAACAGTGAATCACTAGTCCTAACAAATTAATTTGGTTCCATCATGAAAACATCTTTGATTTGTTCAGGTGATTACTTCTGTGACCCATAAGAAAAGGACATTCACCTGATTTTGTCTTTCAGCTATGTATGGTCACCTCTGTTAAATGATGAAAGCAGCCTAATGTTTGAGCACTACTTGGTTCACTTTTTTTGCGAAGCTCTTTCTTTTTAAGTCTCCTGATCTTCAGCTGGTCAGGTATCCATTTTGACTAGCTCCTTCAAGGTTGCAGAACATATCATATGGAATCTTTCACGGCAGCTTATAATGGTGCTCTGCATCTGCTTCTAATTAAATTGCCCCAGTTTATGTACAGCCCATCTGAATTAGTTTGACCACATAAGCTCAAGTCAGTAAGGAGAGGATGACAAACTCTGGAATGTCATTAGAGATTTTCTAGCTGTCATGGAGAAATGTTTGCCTTAATAAACTTTGTACAGTTCATGATGTAGGAATCTCCTGAAAGAATGCAGTATTCTTGTCTGGGGAGCAGTATTCTTGTCTGGGGAGATTTCAACCTTAAACATGGATATTATGCTTTACTAAATTATTGACATACTGTGTAGTTAAACTTGTCTTATCAAATGGAAAGTATTTTCAACTTCTGTTTTGAGGCCAGGACTGACTTTTTCAGGGGAGAAACTGTTCTTAGTACCCCCACAGGACTTGTCCATGACTAGCTGCATTTAAACCATATTTTGAATGGTATAAGTATGAATTTGTTTGTGTTGATTAATGTGATGTTATGACATTGTTTTCTAGTAAGTGCTCTTCAGCTTGTGAGATGGACCCTAATTCAATGAAGCTATTTGTATCCTGATGTTATCTTCAGGGTCTGTTTGTTTTCCAAACTGTTATGTCTCTTTAAGAAAAGGAGATTTTTTTCCATTTAATGTAAAAGAGTGACTAATCATTCCTTTTCTTAAAAAGCCATCTTTGTATTTATCTAATGTAGAGTGATTACCAACAAAAACGTAAACTCCCATTTGTTGGCAGGGATATAGAGAAAGTGGTTACTCTGCATTTAGAATCTTACTTGGTCTGTCTTGGTCTTGTACAGCCATGTAAATCTTTCTTTAGGAGGTGACATGGGGCTCAGACTGCTCTTTTAATAACTGTTAATGTTCTTGTGGTCAGAAATCAGTCTCGGTCTTCCTTGGTCACTAAGCAGTATTTAAAACTGTGGGCCATTGGCTGTTACTTGAGTACTTGCATACCTGTTACAGCTTATCTTCTTCAATTGTTGACTAGTTTGTCTGTTACCTTATATTTCTCACAGACGATTGGGTCCTGACTCAGATTTTATGCAGACTATTCTGTGATGTGTGGGGTTCTGTTGAGCGTCATCCTTGTTCCCCTGTTATTTGCAGTATATGTAATTTCACTGGGAGAAATCATCTGAGTAAGATATGACTTGTTATAGCTATGGTGATGGTAATTATTCATAACCTTCCTTCACTTGGGATTGAATGCTGGTCATGCTTTGCTAATCAAACCCTTTCAGAAAGACTGGAGACCATCCTTATTTGAATGAGGAGTAGTCAGATGGTGACCACTGACGTCACCTTATGGCTTCCTCCTTTTTGTTATTTATGAAGGTAATAAAAATAATTGTGTCTGGCAGTAAGCACAGAGAACTAAAGCTCTAAGCTGTTAATGAGGTGCTTTTTGTGCCCATGATACAGGGTTTGATTCCTGCTACCTTCATTTTCTGTTGTGTAACTTTTATGCAGGTCAGTTAATCAGACAATGATCCTGGGTTGCACCTAAAAAGGAACAGTTGTGTCAAGTGTGCTTACTTGGTTATCAAATAGGTAAAATAAAATAATTGTTTGCAATTCATGATTTGAATTTGATGATTACCTGTCTTTAGGGGTCCAAGTGACAACTGTAGACAAGTTACTGTTATTTCATTTTGAGGAATATCACTTGAATAAAACATCATCTACCAGAGGAGAACCTTTTGACAGATGGTACGTGATTTGTTACCCTTTTGGTTGGCCTAATTCCATGGCCTTTATCTTGGGCTAGATACCAGTGATCTTGGCTGCTTATAAGCTGTGATGAATGGCATGGAGTGGCTGTTAACAGTCTAAACCATTTCATCCATAAACTGCACATAGTTCTCAGTCTGCACTGATGACATGCTCCCCGGGTTTCATGAAGCTCGGCGCAAGGACAGTTTTAGCCTTGCGACGAGCATCCTTCTTACAGATGGTGCAACAACACCATATGCATATTTATGAGGGCGTGCTGCTGCACCCTCGACATGCACAGGAAACGTGTGCGAGTGCAGGGGGCATGTTTAAGTGCTCTACGGAGGCTTAAACATGCCCCCACAGTTGCACAACCTACAATGCTTACTATTAGACCCCGCCTCTAATAGTAAACAATTAATTCAGTGTCTGTGGATACTGAAATGTATGCTAAGCATACAAGAGTGTCCACGAACACTGAAATAAAATCAAAGTAGTAAACGCACAAGCACGTAGTGGAATGTTGAGCCCCGTCCCTAGAACTATCACAATTCGATTCCCCGTGTCCCTATTTTACATTTGTATTGCTTCATTATTGAAAGTGTAAGCGAAGCGCAGTGTGTTTGTATGTCGTTGGCCTTTGCTTAGTGTAGCTTACACATCAAAATCATCCAAATAGAAAATAACATGCGGAATCAATGTTAACGTCAATAGTGTAGTGGTTAGAGCATCCACCTAATGAACAGGCATGCATGGTTCAAGCCCCACTATAGCACATATCATTTTCCATGTGGAATGTGTATATGAACATATTTATACATCCTTTTGCTGTATAACCTACATATTAACATGCAAATGTGAACTGGAGTACTGCATGAAATGTTTAATGTCATTCAATCAAACTGGTAGTGTCATAATGAATAAGACACTTGTAAGCAGGTGTAAGCACAAATAAGCAGTAGTAGACATATATAAGTACCAGTAAGCAAATCTAAGTGCGTTTGCACGGGTGTTAGCAGTGCCCACACACATTAAGCATAGTAGAAGCTAACCAAATTTAACAAACTGTAATTGGAAGATAGCATAGCCTACTGTCGCGCAAACACACACACACCCGCTCACAACTGCTTAAAAGTGCTTTAATCACTCTGTATCCAATGGCCCTTGTTCTGGAAGCAACAAAATAAATGGCCTCTGCAAAGGTCAGACCCAGGACCCTGCACACCACAGCCAATGTGATTTACCACTAAGCCATGGCAGATATACATAAATCTGATGTTATCACAAACATATCATCCAGCACAGTCATGCAACAGCATAGGAAATGTATATAATTATGTAGATGTATGTGCATGTGTATGTACAGATATATAATATATATATATATATATATATATATATATATATATATATATATATATATATATATATATATATATATATATATATATGAAGAATGAACGTCGTGACAATAAAGCATACAAAAAGAATGAGAAGAAAATCAACAGCAACCCGAGTATTATTTAGTGCTGTCAGCTTATGTCATATCAAGCTGGGCAGGGGTGAGCAAATCACTGCTACTCACACCACAGGCAGGACACTACCAGTGGGAGCAACATTGTTGATCTGCTAAGTCTACTTTACAATCACAGAGTAGTCCCTGTTGGGACTACCCAAAAATTGCTAGGCGGTGTGGACTTCCGACCATTACACAAGTAAGGGCAGGTATGTTCAAGGACCAAATGGTGGGAGAGCCTGATGATACATGGGCTGGGACAACATATGTGTAGGGTCCCTAACACTGGGGAGAGGGCAATGTGTGGAGGTATGTCATGGCTGTGATAGCAACTGGAGAATGGATGGTTTGCATGTATGTCGAACTCGGGTGGGGCGGAGGAACCATGGGTATGAAATTATGGATCCAGGAGTGTCAGGGTTGGATGGCCTGGTTCTAATTGGACTTCCTCGTGGAGGTCAGCAAGTTCGTTGTAAGTATATATGCATACACACATGCATACATGTATATGTAGAAGTACAGTCCCTGTAACACATGCATTCCTTTTGCAGGCATAAATAACATGAAAATGCCCCTACGAACCTCAACAGTAAATAGAATAATAGGTTGTGTATAAGAGGGAAGGGACGAATTTGCAAAAATACAGAATTGTGTACTTTGTCCAAAGTCAGTGCTGTTATCAAAAAATAAATTGTGAGGACTTTCTCACTATGAAATAGTGGAAAAAATTCCTGTGATCTGCCTGCTACAGCAACACCAGTCACTAAACTGGTCCTATTTGTAATATAATGTCGCCAAACTCATACATTACTAGCTCTCATGTGTAACGTGTGCGTTACCACATAGTCATAGTTATTAATTTATTGTAGTGTCTTGTTAACGGGAGTAATGATGTAATGAAGTATAGAGTCTAATCTTGAAATAAAGGCGTGTGTCCCAAGTGGGACACACCAAAAATTTTGAATAGTGTCCTATTGGTCACTCACTTCACCAATGTTTGTGGACTAAAAGTATGGGATGTCTGAGGATACGTGGAGTGAGTCAACCCATGGGATGGGTCTACAGGAGTAGGGAGTGGCCAATGTGTAGTGGTGTGGATACACCATGTATCTAACTGGGTAATGGATGACTGCTGTGTCAGTGAAGTGTTGGGGTGGGTGTTTGGGGAACTAGGATCCATGGGTATATGGGTATATATGCAAATGAAGCAGCACAGCAATAGTGTAGTGGTTTAAGCATAAATAAGCAGTAGTAAGCATATATAAGTACCAGTAAGCATGTTTAAGTGTGTTTGTGCAGGGGTATGCATTGCCTACACAGATTAAGCAAATTAGAAGCTAACTGAGTGTAAGAAACTGTAACCGGAGGTTACAGACATATATGTATATATATATATATATATATATATATATATATATATATATATATATATATATATATGTATGTATATATATATATATATATATATATATATATGTGTGTGTGTGTGTGTGTGTGTATATGTTTGTGTGAGCATAGATATACACAGATATACAGCTATAATAGGAAACAGCGCACAAGAATGACATATGTTCATAGGCTATGTCAATGGAAGTGAGGGGCCCAAGCAAGAAGCATGTAACACGTAGCATGACCCCCCCCCCCCCAAGCCGGACAGAGGTAACATACACACAAACCCACAAGCAATGTAAATAGTCCACTGCTCCCTAGACCACAGGCAGGATTGAACCGGGTGGGGGTACAGAGTGCACCCGTGAAATCTAATCTTGGAACACAGACAGGAGCGTCCCTTGCGGGACTCCCCAAAAATTGACATATAACCAAAGGAAGCTGATATGACGCCCATTCTGGCTGGGGTGGGTACATACCCGGAATACAAGGGTGGGAAAGCCTGATGACCCATGGGTCGAGACAATGTAAGGCATGGGTCCCGTGAAGTGGAGTGTGGGCAGCGTATAGTGGTGTGTTCAGACCCGACCTGCACCCAGAGGAAGGATGGGTGCTGTAGAGGAGGTGCGGGTGGGGGAACTATGGGTAGCTAGTTATAGTTTTAGGTGTGCAGGTCTTGGCTGATGTGGGTCTATACGGACAGCCCCAGAGATGTGAGCAAAAGTGTTCATTGGGCAGAGGCATCACCCAATGAGCAGTCACACCTGCTATGAGTCCCACTGCCGCAAAATCTAATCTACATGGCAAAGAACGGAATAACCAGATGTAGATGTATATATGTAGAGGAATGTGTGTGTATATCTACCCATAGCTACATGGAAATATACCTCTCCCTCTCCGTAGTACAAATGTATACATACAGAGACAGAATACATATACATACCCACATATAGATATATAGATATGCAGACACCCATGCACCCATATGTTTAGATATACATAGACAGCAATATATAAATATATACATGTATGCATACATATACAGATATAACTGTATATAGTAATGTAGATATATATATATATATATATATATATATATGTGTGTGTGTGTGTGTTTGTGTGTAAATATACACATGTAAATAGCTAGGATATGATACAGCAGTTACGAATTACATATATTCATAGGCCATGCAAATGGGGCTGAGGGGTCCAATCAACAAACGTGTAAAACGTAGCATCAACCACCCCCACCTACACAGGTGGAACATAGAAACACACGATACAATTAAACACACCACTGCTTCCCAGACAACAGGCAGGATATTACCAGTGGGAGAGACCTGCCAGGTCTAATCTTGAAACAGACATCAATGTCCCTTGTGGGACACCCCAAAAATTAATGATCATCGGAGTCAGTCCCTGTAATGATTCATCCAACCAGGCTGTATACATACACAGACCAGTAGGTTGTGCAAGTCTGATGACCCATACGACATGGGTCCTGACACATGGAGAGTGGGCAGTATGTAGTGGTGTGGTTAGACCCCACCTGCACCCACAGTAAGGTTGAGTGCTGTAGAAGAGGGGCAGGTGGGGGAACTATGGTTATGCAATTATGGACCTAGGCATGCAGGTGTTGGCTGGCACAGTTGTATTAGGACCGCCCCAGGGATGTAAGTAATTTTTCAAAATGGGCAGAGCTTACACCCATACCTCTCAACCCCTAAGAGCAAAACCATTGGACAGAACATAAACCATTGGGGGAACAAGTAGGGACAGAAAGCACATATTCCACTTACAACCTTAGAAAGCTGATAGAATAATAGGTTATGCATTAGCATGACTCGGCTGAAGGATGTGGGGTCCTAAACCCAATTACATGTCTTTATTTAATGGTGTAATTTCCCAGGTATTTGCCAGACAGGTGCAGATTGTAAGAGGAACACATCAATAGTATGAAGCAAACTCTGGACAGGCCGCGGATTCTGTACAGTTGACCGGCATGTTTACTCCTAATGGGCAGCCATTCCCGACATGGGTCCCACTGCAGTACAGTCCAGTTTATATGGCTAAGTACAGTATAACCATATCTGTCATTGCATAGTTGCAACACCCCACTGTAGGCATGTAAGCTGATGTAACAGGCATTACAAGGTATTATTGTAGCCCTCACCCCCACCCAGGGGTGTGAGTGACTAATGCAAACACCAAATGCAGTGCATTTGCAAGTGCAGGAGCAAGTGGGTGTAAGCCTGTTTGGCCGCCGGTATGCGAGTACCACACTGGTGAAGCAATGTAGAGGCTAACTGAGTGTAAGAAACTGTAACCGGAGGTTAGCATTGCTTAGCTCCGCGCAAACCCATGCACACCCGCTCACAACTGCTTTAAAGTGCCTTAATCACTCTGTACCCAACAGCTCATGTTCTGGCCAGCAACAAAATAAACAACTTCTGCAAAGCTAGAACTCAGGACCCTGTACATTACAGACACAGTAGTTAACCACTACGTCATGATAGCAATACATATAAAGGAGGTATCAGCAAACTAACCCTCATCACAGGGAAATCAAATCAAACATGTGAACTGAATCTATGTACGGTGTAATGTTCTATAACCCACCACAGACCATAAATATGTGAATCAGAGTACTGCAGTAAACATAGAGTTGAGGTGTCACTGTAATAATGTTATGAAGTCAGTCCCCAGGACCCCATACAGTGTATGTACACATGAATCATGGATACCAGATACATATATAACCTGTAATGAATAAGACATAGCTTAGCCTTTTTGAAATTACGGAAAAGTGCGGGAATCCGGCTCTACTTAAACCGAAGAGGTGGGAATATGGCTCATAACTGGTTGTAGCATCCCCCTGCAGGCTGAATGGCTGGAGTGGAAGAAGGCACTCGCTTTAGAGCACAGCGCTGGGGCATCCAGGAGTCCAAATTCATGGTATGGCTCCTGGTAAAGCACCATGACAGGAGACTACTGCAAGGCCAGTACCAGGGCTTGCAGTACAAAACGGAGGCCTGGGACAGTCTCGCCCGTTACCTCACTAGTGCCACAGGTATCCCCTGGACTAGTGAGCAGGTCAGGCACCACCATGCAGACCTGAAAAAGCAGAGGGGGGATGTCCTGGAACAGTGGATCCAGGAAGCAAGGCAGATGCAGAATGCCCCAGAAATGAGTAAGTACTCCTTCCACTAAGTAGTTAATAATTGTCTAGCTTGTGTATACTATGGATAGGTATGGCTAAATATCACTGTACTCTGACAGCTGCAGATGAGTGTGCTGTGAACCAGCAAGCCTATGATGCTAGGCTGCAAAGGATGGTTAGCGAGGCAGGTTAGTAAATAGCCTGCATGTACTATCATAATAAATAAATGTAAGAGCCTCAGAAAGTGTTGTACCAGTATACAGAATTGTGTAATATGCTGTGAATAAAGGTGTAACCCCTGCATTGCTTCTGTTTACTCTGCAGTCATATGTTCTTGTACTGCTGCAGTTATTAAATAGTGCTGCTGTAGTAAGCAGTGTTACCCACACTGTGGTATGCAGATAAAATGTGTATGAAGTGCTGTATAACAATGTTGGAAGTGCAAACAGGTCAGTCAGATTAAATACATTGCAACGCCTCACAACAATTGCCTGATAGCACAGTGTACGGTGATCTTAACTGTAATGCCTTTGTCACACACAGCAGGGCTTTGAATCCCTGGAGCACCAGTAAGTTGTATGCATAATCATTCCACACAACTGCACACAGTTTGTTAGAATGTTCAGAGAGAAATCCGTATGCATATATACACTTAACTATACAGATTATGCTAGCATACTCAAATATAAAGTGGTATGCATATTCATACCCCAGAACTGTTCCAATCTGCCCAGAATGTCCTGATAAATGGCCCACATCACCTGCCTTTTGTCCTGTTCCCCTGACAAATTAGTGTGATGATCCAAGAAATGTAGGCAGCTGTTAATGCCATATAACTGATAGTCAGACTTGTACATAGTCGGAGAATGTACATGCAAACATACCTGTCATCCCAGCATCTCACCCAGAGTGTATGACTGAAGTCTCAAAACATGTTGCATTAACACCTGCATCTTGTCAAGCCTGTATGTAAGACACAGGTTCCGTACATACTAATCTACAAACATACCATTGTACAATATAACTTCATTGTGTAGTGTAATAATACATTTAGGGACAGACCACTGCAGTGACTATGAATGTTGTGAAAACTACAAGGATTTATTAGTTGTTAATTGAACTCTCTCTCCCTCTCCCCTACCATATATGCAAAAATAACCAATTTACACAACTCATTTGGTATGTCTACACTCCTAACCTTTGTTGGGACATATGTCCTATTGGTTTATAAATATTCACATCTGTTTCTATGCATGTGTCATGTTAAAATACTCTCATATTGGTGTCCTGTTGCCATCAGCGAAACCTGCATGTTGCTGTAATGGCCACTGTTTACCCATATATGCATGTGTTCTGCCTGCTCCGCAACTATTTTATATCTGGTGCCCTGGGTAATGGGAATACCTATGCATGCTGTTATAACTAATTGTGAATGCTGTTGACTATTACTAACCCATATCTGCCTTAAACATGCTACAACATAGCTCGTAGGTGAAGACCGGTCCCAGCGGACCCACCTCAGCTGGCCATGGCACCGGGCACCAGCACATCTGAAGCCCAGCCTAGCACCTCCTCGTCTGTTGGCCCTGCACCACCTTCGGGTGGAACTGCCACAGGGGATGGGGCTTGCCCCCCCCCCCCCGGGAGTGGGAGCTAACAGGAACCTGTCACCCCTGGTACGGTCTGGGCTGTGGTGCGCTGGGATCTCGGCAGGGAGATTCGAGACCACCTATGCCAGCTTGAGGGCCGAGTGGCGCAACTAGAGGGTGAGCCTGCCCCTCCTACACAGTTCCCAGCACAGCCACCTTCTGGGCTGTGAAGGTGCAGTGGTGACTGCCCATAGATGGGGACTTCAGTCCCACTGTATCAATTTGAGGGCTCATGGGCTTGCGACTTCCAAACACCCCTCCCCGTCCAAGGTGTCCCCCCCACATGTGTCATATACCTTCCCTGTATGCGTCTTGTTTGTCTTGTCTGTCATCCTACCCAACCTGTCCTCCCTGATCATACCTACTCTCCTTCCCCAACATCCCACTCTCACCTAAATATAAAAGAAAAAAAGGGCAATCTTTTCCCGCAAAAAAAGCATGCCCCATACATAGCTGTCCATTTCGCACACGTGTCCACTGGACACATGTAAACATTTCTAATTGACATCACAACATACTATTGTTGTCCTCACCCCTCTCTCAGGGTTGTGGGTGTCCAAATGTACCACCAAATCTATTGCATATGCACAGCCGTTGCTGTAGAAGAAATGGACAGCTATGGACCTTCCCTACACCCTTCCTGCACATCCCTAGCTACCTTGCCTACTGTCTTTCCCTCTTTGTGCCCCTTTTTCACCACTTTCCTATCACCCCTTTTTTCTTTTCTTTTAAAGAAATTAGAGTGGGGGTAAGCAGGAGTAAGCACTTTTAAGCAGCAGTGAGTGGGTTTCAGCCTGTTTGCGTGGGGGTAAGCACTGCCTACATGGGTTAAGCAGTCAAGAAGGTAACTGAGTGTAAGGAACTGTAACCAAAAGTAACCACTGCTTACCATCGCGCAAAGCCGCACACACCTGCTCACAACTGCTTAAAAGTGCCTTAATAACTCTGTATCCACCAGCCCTTGTTCTGCCCAGCAACAAAATAAATGGCCTCTGCAAGGTTCGAAACCAGGAAACTGCACACCACAGCCAATGTGATTTACCACTAAGCCATGGCAGATATACAGACATCGGATGTTATCTCAAACTTATTATCCAGCACAGTCATTCAACAGTATAGGAAATGCATTTCATTATTTAGATGTATGTGTGTGTTTATGTCCAGATATATATACATACATAGATATATGTATATATACATGTATCAAGAACATACCATGTGACAACAAAGCATTAAAAAAGAATGAAAAGGGAAACACCAGCAACTCCTGTATTATGTAGTGGTGTTGTCCTATGTAATATCAAGACTCCCTCAGACAGATGTGTCATTAATACACGCAAACATTTGTACATTGCCCAAATACATTACTTTGAGCATTTTATTTACATTAACAAAACAGTTCCTGTCCAATCATTATGTGAGAACAGTACTCTTGCAAGGTGCTGTGTGCAACATCATCATCATTAAAAAGTTAAATGGGGTAACCATAGAGGGACTGGTAGTGTCGTGTGTACAATGGGGTCATCTGCATCACGTGTACCTGTAACCTTTAGGAGTCATGTGCATACCAGGATTGTGTACCTGAGAGAGGGGTGAGGACAACAATAGTATGTTGTGATGCAAATTAAAAAGGTTACATGTGTCCAGTGGACATGTGTGTGAAATGGGCAGCTATATATGGGGCAAAAGTTGTTCTGGGAGCAGATTGGCCTTTTATTTCCATTTTTGTAAGGTGAGAGTGGGATGTTGGGGAAGGAGAGTAGGTATGCTCATGGAGGATAGGTTGGGTAGGATGACAGACAAGACAGACAAGATACAGGGGCAGTATATGACATGTGGGGGGATGCACCTTGGACGGGGAGGGGAGTTTGGCAGTCACAAGCCCATGGAAACAGTAGGACAGAGGTCCCCACCCATGGGCAGCCACCACTGCACCTTCACAGCCGCAAAGTTGGCTGTGCTGGGGGCTGTCTAGGAGGGGCAGGCTCACCCTCTAAATGTGCCACTCTGCCCTTGAGCTGGCAAAGCTGGCCTCAAAAACCCATTATTGAGCCTCCTATTCACCACGGCCTGGAGTGTACGACAGCTGACAAGTTCCTGTCTGGACCTGCTCCCAGGGGGGTGAGCCCCATCCTCAGTGGCAGTTCCACCAGAAGGTGGTGCAGAGCCAACAGAGGTGGAGGTCCAAGGCTGGGCCCCAGACATGCTGGTACCCGGTGCCATGGCCTGCTGAAATGGGAAAGGTGGTTCTGCCGGGACCTCCAATCCCATACAGCCTATGGTGTTATAGTTTTAACACAGATAAGGCTTAGTAATAGTCAACAGCATTCAGGATTACTTATAACAGCCTGCATAGATATTACCATCAACCCAAGACAACAGATGTCATACATTTGCAGAGGGAGCACAACCGATTCATATATACTGCATGACACCTGTCCAAAGCATAGATGACTTGTGACTGTAGCTATGAACAGTGGCCCATTATTGGCATGTCACTGTGATAACCTCAGACAGTGGCTGTCATACCACTGTTTCATGAGACGTATGTTCAATCAGGGATGCAATGGCAGTAACTCTCATCACTGTCACCATGTACTGACTGCAATCCTCACACTATGCTTCTGAGTAACACAAGAAACAGATGGTTCCACACACTGACCAGTCCACAGATGACCCTACAGATGGGGATTTTCTTGTCAGTTATTTAAACTTGCAGACTAGCCATTACCACACACAACCTGTTAAATTGGCAGTAGTCTGAATGAAGCATAGCTACACTTACATGCTGTAGTCATGTCTGGCACATCACCCACCTGTCTTTAGGCTATTTTCCACTGTGTATGTTGTTTGAGGAATGTCCAGATTTCATCTGTGATGCTGTTTACCAAACACCAGATCCAGGTTCCACTCACAGCGACTGTCATGGGCAAACACCAGCATGATGTTCCTAGATATTGTACTGTGTTTCCATGCAATTGGCTATGGGAATGTCACCACAGCTGTTCCACATGCAATCAGCTAGAGGAGGACTGCAATAGGTACAGAGGCCATCACCTGATCATGACCATCACTTACAAAACACAAACTGCTGCTGAGCAGGTGTACATCTCCACATCCACCAGACAGTGTGTGTGAAGGACAGACAGAGGCACAGTACATCAGAGAAGGGCTGGGAGACTAAAACCTAAGCATTGTCTGCCACACATCTACCAGTACATAGGTTCAAACCCCTGACTGGCTAGCCATTACTATTACAAGTGCATGCAGTTACTCCATGTGCCACATAGCTGACATGTTGGTGTGCTGTAAGAACATGTATGTGTGCTGGTGAGTGACATCTGCAACAGAGATATAGTAGACATACATTAGGTGTAGGACACATGGCTGTCAACATGAACAGATGTCATTGTCAACACTACCACACTCTCTAAGGGACTCAGACATGTTGGCACACTTTGACAGGCTCACAAATACACTTCCTAACTACTTAGTTTGCCACACTCCAGTAATGCACAGGTATTACATGCACCACAGGGGTTATCCTGAGGTTCTGTGGGCTAGGGCATGTGAACGTGTCTGACATCAGTCAGTATGCCAATGGAAGTTATACTGGGTGTGACTGTGGTTGGGAACATCATGCCCCACACACAGACACAAGGTGCCAGTACTGACATGCATGTGTGCATTGATTCATGGGTGTGTAGTGGTTGGCTATGCAAGATGGCTGTACAAGGCTGGGTGAGGGATAATCCTTGGCATCACGTCACCTGACAATGGTCTGCAGTATGGTTCAGGGGTGTAGTGTCTGCAATGTCCCACACAGATGGGTATTGTATTAACTGTCCTGTCATCCTGGTTACTATTGTGTGTGGCAATTGCTTTGCAATGCATTACATGTCTGTGTTTGATAGTCCTTGACATGGACATTGCCTGGGATGTGCACATCCCACATTAATGTACAGTGACATGTTTAAATGTACCTGGTTTGCCTGGCAAATGTTATGTACACAGACTGTTATCAGATGTGCCAATTCTGGCCTGGTGTGGCAGGACCTGCTAATAGACAGCAGGTTGACCCTGAACCTGCATTGATAAGCATGATACAGGTTTTCCCTGATGTCAGTGGCATCTGTCTATACAGGGCATGTGTGTAAGGCATTGTATGTCCTTTGTGGATCACATTTGATGGCACCACATATGTTGCAGGCATTCAGTGGGGAACATAGTGAAGGCGCATTGTCCACAATTATGTGCCTATTGTACTGATGGACAGGGTGCCATGCCCTCTGCAGCCCACTGCAGTCACACCATTCCTACTATATGTCAACAATGTGCAGGGTACTAGCAACATAGCGGGATTTTCTAGGCAAGTGTGTTTGTGTTGACACATGGGTTCAGACCATATTCTGGGTAATAGTAGTTTTGGTTACTTTGTTCACCAGGCCTTTTGCCAGATGTAGGGGTATGGCTTGCCAACCCAGTCTCTTGGCTGATTGAAATCTGTAATCCTCATGAGGTGGACATTGTGACATATAATATGGCCACCATATAGGAAAACTACAAAACCCGCTCCTCAACATTTCCAGTGGTTAGACACTCACAACCACCTCCACACAGGCTCTGACTGACAAACACACATGCACACCCCTACACCTACCATGTCTTGGAATAGAACTCCTACCTAACTAGTTTATCACACTACAGCATTATGCAGTTATAGCACGCGCTATGGAGATTACTGGGCTACCCCCATCCCCAAAGGTGTATTTCACAAGGAATGACATCAGCAGGTTTGCCAAAGTAGGGCATTTCAAATTTCCTGCAAGTGAGTAGCCCAAAATGCATTGCTCACAAAACAGACAGTGAGACACATACAATGCATCCACAACTGACATTTGTGGGTATAGAACCCATGACCAAGATCTATATCACACTACTGCATGGAGATGTTACAGGACGCACCACGAGGATTACTAGGGAACTTGTTCCCCAGAGGTGTATTTGACAAGGAATGACATCAGCAGGATTACCAAAGTAGGGCATTGTAAATGTCCTGCGAGTGAGTAGGCTATAATGCATTGCTCCCTACACAGACATTGAAATACACACAAAACATACATAACTGCCATGGTTGTGGATGGAACCCTACCACAGTTCTAAATCACACTCCAGCAGTACGCAGTTACCTGACGAGCTACAGAGATTACTGGGTTACAGCAGTCCCAGAGGTGTATTTCTAGATGGGTGACATCAGCATCCTTGCCAAAGTTGAGTATGTGAATGGCAAGGCATGTGCATAATCTAAAAAGCATTGTTCCCTTCTCAGGCAGACAGACACACACTTGGCAAGTCTGGGATAAGAACACCTACCAAACTAGTTTATCACACTACAGCATTACGCAGTTACAGGACGCGATACAGAGATTATTGGATTACAACAGTCCCAGAGGTGTATTTCTAGGTGGGTGACATCAGCATCCTTGCCA
Source organism: Protopterus annectens (assembly GCF_019279795.1). Lineage (NCBI taxonomy): Eukaryota > Metazoa > Chordata > Ceratodontiformes > Protopteridae > Protopterus > Protopterus annectens. Next base: position 1,809,140,823 of record NC_056726.1, on the reverse strand, counting down.
AAGTTGAGTATATGAATTGTAAGGAGTGTGCGTACTCTAAAAAGCATTGTTCCCTTCTCAGGCAGACAGAGACACACACAGTTGGCAGGTCTGGGATTAGAACACCTACCAAACTAGCTTATCACACTACAGCATTACACAGTTACAGGATGTGCTACAGAGATTACTGGGATACAGCAGTCCCAGAGGTGTATTTCTAGATGGGTGACATCAGCAGGATTGCCAAAGAAGTGCATTTCAAGTGTACTACGAGTTGTACATGTCTTTTAACTGTGTGTACCCGCTGCTTACTGTTGCGAAAACACATGTACACCTGCTTAAAAGTGTCTTATTCAGTCCTGAATGACATTATCAACAACCCTTGCTGGTCTTGAACCCTGGACATTGCACTCCAAGGTCACTGAACTTACCACTAAGCCATCTGGGCTGTATACATGTTTCATGGTTTTTATAATACACATTTTATTCCACAGAACTGAAAACAAACGGGACAGTCACTTTGTGTACATATGTACAGTACCATTGAATGTACTGTACTCTGTGAAACAACATAGACAAGTCTACATATCTACAACTGTTATAACTAAATACATATATGCACTTACGGGATGTGTACACACACACACACACACACACACACACATATATATATATATATATATATATATATATATATATATATATATATGCATATACACAGACACAGCTATAGCCATATATATAAACACATCTGAACACCCTTTGTGACACAGAAGGGTTCCAAAGTAATTGATGTGTACACAAAACAGAGGCAACTCTTGTATTATAACATTTAAATCTTAATCAGTTCACCAGAGAAGGGATGATTTTTGTGTATGTGGAGTTTTGGGTGGGGAATGATGGCTAAGGAAATATACCCCAGGGATTGTGGGGTTTGGATGGGGGAATGATGGGTATGGAAATACACCCCAGGGACCACTTCTGTGTCACTGTTCGACAGTGGCACAGGAAAATAACATACTAAGAGAAATAAAACAAAATCCACGTCAGCAGAACCAGCAGCAAAGAGTCCAATATTAAGTGTTTTATTAACATCCACTTTTCGTTCAAGAAAACTGAACTTCTTCAGACAAACATCAAAAGGTAACAAATGTAAAAAAACTCCTTAAATACACAATTAACAACACATGGTACATTTGAATGGACCAACCAACTGGTAAAAACTCACTGACATCAGTATGTGGGAAAAAGCTGATCTCAAAGCTTCTTAAAGTGCTACTGCATACAAAAATCAGATCTTTACAAATTGTGTTTTAAAATCAAACAACTGACCAAAATAAAATGAAAAATGTCAGTGAAAATGTGTCTAAACATAAAATGTTTAAAACCAAGAAAAACAAAACATAATAAATGGAACCAATTTAATGACGAAAAATAAGAAGTAAAACATAAAAAATAATAAGTCATAAATGAAGAATAAAAATAAAAAATAATAATAAAATTACCTCTACATACTTCTGAGTTTCAAAATGCAAGCTAAACTTACTCTGTCGTTAAGACCTGGAGGTCTATATGAACAGAGTTTCAGCTGCCAAATCACTTCTAGGCACCCAAAAAGTAAAACTGTGCTGAGGGTGGTCATTAACATGTTTCACCAAAGCGTTTTCACACTTGTTTTTCCTGATACAATATAAATGCTCATAAATTCTTTCATTAAAACCTCTGTCAGTCTTGCCCACATAAAATGCTGATTCTGATTTTTGTATGCAGTAGCACTTTAAGAAGCTTTGAGATCAGCTTTTTCCCACATACTGATGTCAGCGAGTTTTTACCAGTTGGTTGGTCCATTCAAATGTACCATGTGTTGTTAATTGTGTATTTAAGGAGTTTTTTTTACATTTGTTACCTTTTGATGTTTGTCTGAAGAAGTTCAGTTTTCTTGAACGAAAAGTGGATGTTAATAAAACACTTAATATTGGACTCTTTGCTGCTGGTTCTGCTGATGTGGATTTTGTTTTATTTCTCTTAGTTTGTTTCAACTTTTGTTGCTTCAGACAGGAAAATAACATACCCAACAGTAGTTTTTCTTGACTGTCTATTCCTAACTATGTAATAATTTGTAGACTCCACTCACCACAGATGACTACCATGGTGTGCAGCATGTTAAAAGACATAACACATGTGTATGCCTGTCTACAGGGTAGTCACACACACACAAACATACACACACTTGCCAGTATTTTGCTTACAAGTCTTGCCTATGTAAAGGTAACTAGTAGAGTGGTATGCAGTTGTGGTATGTGCCACAGAACCCATGCAATTACACTTAATCTGATTCTGCTTCTGAGCTGGGTGACATCACAGGACTGATTACTTGCAGTGGGGAGGTGGGAAAAGGGTGGGTTAGCAAATGGCAAGGATAAAGGTCAGTGCAAAAGGTGGTTTCTCTTTGGAAAGCAGCAAAACCCGCTGTCATGACAGGATGCAGACACAAATACTCACACATAACCACACTCAGCCATTTGCTGACACACACACTCAGGTATTTGCTCACACACACACACACACACACACACACACACACACACACACACACACACACACAGTTGCCAGTGTTGGGATCAGAACTCCTGCCTATCTACAGATCATTATTACAGTACTACACAGTTACGAGACGCGCCACAGAGATTACACATTTCAAGGCACTCAGAATGCCCTTCTAAGAATGAGGACATCAACAGGGATACTGACAGTTAAGATGTATATAGCTGTAAACCTGTGTGTTTAAAGTAGGAGTACATTACAACCTGTATGCACAAACAAGACACATCATCTGCAGGTAAGACATAGGTAGGCCTGAGAGTTTTAGCTGTAGCACAACAAGCCCTGAACTGGAGTATTCCCATCTGTGGAATGGGCAATTACTATCACTATACAGGGTTACAGTGGTCATGCTCATACACATAGAATCACAGGACTTGTTTGGATGCATTGACTCCAATTACACAAGGTGACACTGGGCATGCTCATACATTTAGTAGCACAAGGCCGTTTGGGATGCACTCTGACTGCAACTACACAAGGTTATACTGGGCATGCTCATACACTTACAAACAAAGGGCTTGTTTGGATGCACTGACTCAAATTACACAAGGTGGCAGTGGGTACACTCATCCACTTAGTAGCACAAGGCTGTTTGGGATGCACTCTGATTCTAACCACAGAAGGCCACAGTGTGCATGCTCATACACTTAGATGTACAGAACATGTTGTAATGGACTCCTATTGTAAACACACAGGTTTACAGCTATGTACATCTTAACTGTCAGTATATATGCACATCATACCCCACATGCACTCACCGCATTCTAGTATCCCTGTTGATGTCCTCAATCTTAGGCCATTCTGACTAACTGTACATGTGTAATCTCTGTGGAGTGTCTTGCAATGATGTAGTACTATAATGATGATTTGCACATAGGCAGGGGTTCTCATCCCAACACTGGCAGCCTTATTTGTGTGTGTGTGTGTGTGTGTGTGTGTGTGTGTGTGTGTGTGTGTGTGTGTGTGTGTGTCAGAGTGTGTGTTACTGTGTCTGTGAATCCCTGAGTGTGTGAATATGTTACTCTGTCTGTGAATCCCTGAGTGTGTGGTTGTATATGTATGTTTGCATTCTGTCATGGGAGTGGGTATTACTGCTTCCCAAGGAGAAACCACTTTTTCCACTGGCCTTTACCCTTGTCATCTGCTAAACCACTCTTTTACCTCTTCCCTGCTCCAGGTAACTATACCTGTGATGTCACCCACTATGGATGTAATGGCTCTGGCCACAGTAGCTTACTACACAGCTATCATGCTCTTGGATCATTAGATCAGTAAACATGTTTGAAACTTGGGAGATTATAACTGTGATGTGGAAGCTACAAAGTGCATGCAGGTATTGTCATACAAACCTGTGAGTAGTCTACATTTACATATGGGACACTAACCGCAAACACTGACATCCCCCAGCACATGCAATTACACCTGTAAGAGGAAGGCAGAACATCAAGATCAACATGCAGTTACTGTTGTTACACATGATACATACTGTTGAAAGTACAAAATGCATTCTAAAACTGTAGTACATTGTATGTCTGCTGCCTGTCAACACTACTCAACAATGGTAATTTACAATTGTCTTTCTAGTATATTCACACTGTGCATCAGACCATATGAGCATGTCCCTGCACCGATGGTGTGGATGACAGGGATGTGGCACAGGCATCAACATATGCATAGGGTGATAATGTTTGCCAGAGGCTTAGGTTGCACCATTGGATGACATCATGTGTGTGGGTTAGGGCCTTTTATCTCATTTGGCATGTGGATGTTATGCGTGTGTGAGTTGAGGTGCCCTACATTTGTTACTGGTGTGTGTGTGTATGTATGCACACAGGTCTGGCATGTGGCTGGCCTACACAGGGGTATTATTGACAGCTGCAGACTGTCCCTGGCAGGTTTTACAGTTCACAGTGTCCGGCCACGGGCACGTGACCTGCGCATGCCAGGGGTTGCACAGGCACTACCAGGCAGAGGTCCAGATTGGGTACTGTCTGATGACACATGTCCACTGGAACCTTGTTCCTGTTGGGACCATCCAGGACCATGTGCATGTGGCCTGCTGTGTCCTGGTGTGGACAGCACAGCACCAGCTGCACTGCTGCTGCTACCGCCACTGTGGGAGCAGGCATGTGATGTAGCATGTTCACGTAGACCTTCAACAGGTGATGTAGCTGGCCTACGTCCACATGCCCGACGCCTCACTCCCACCAGATGTTCCAGCACAGACATTCCACGCTTGGGGATTGACATGCTCAAGGACTCCCACTATGTCACCCAATCGTCTATCCAAAACATCTGCAAGATGATGTTGAGCAACAAAGAAAAAAAACTAAGGGTAATGCTGCTCAATGCCAGAAGTCTCAACCTCAAGATGCACGCACTCGAGGCCCTTCTCAGTATGGAGAACATCGATGTCTGTGCTGTGACAGAAACCTGGTTCAAGGCTCCTGAGAGCACCCCAGCACTATCAGGTTTTACCTCATATCATGCGTTCCGGCCCCAAAACCCGGACAATACCAAGAAAGGAGGAGGGGTATCCATATTCATCAAGGACACCCACCTCAAGATTGGTGGCATCGCACGATGCATCGGAAACCATCCAGGTGCAATTAACCATAGGCAGGATTGCTCTGCAATTTGTAGCATGTTACAGGCCACCCTCACAAACTCAAGAACCTCATATGGCCTTCCTGAAAACACTGGAGGGATAAATGTATCTCGAACACCATCATACTAGGTGACTTCAACTACCCTAATATAGACCGGGAACACTACTCAAGCCCAAACACTCTAGCCCAAAAGTTCCTGGAATTCATAAACTCAAATGCCATGGAACAACTAGTCACCATCCCACAAGAGGAGAAAACATACTTGATCTCATCATCACGAACATGGGAGCACAATGTTCAACGCCAGAAGTATACCCTCACTGGTGAGATCTGATCACAACTAATCTGCTGGAGGTCCTCATCCGCCCCACCGAAATGAAAAGACCACAGTAAAGAAGCCGACTTCACACTTCTAAAGACTAGTGTGGTCTCCTTTAAGGCCCTGAGCCGGGTTAACATTACTCAAACCGCTGAATCACTTACAAATGCCTTCTACCAGCACCTGCAGGCTGCATGGATCAGGCAATCCCAAGCAAAACAAAGACTCTTTGTACCAAAGGCAAGCGTCCAGTCTGGTGGACCCCAGCCATAAACAAACTCTACAACAAAAGGAGAAAGCTACTACAAGATAGAGCAAAATCCTTAAAAGGTAAGACACCGCTGATCACTATAAGTAAAAAGCTAAGAGCTCTCATAAAATCATCCAAAGCTAATTTTGAGAAAAAATAGCTAAGGACTCTAAAGACAACCATAAGGCATTCTTTAGCTATGTCAGAAACCTAGGAGGAAACTCCCAGATATGCTCAGAATTAGTTCAAATGATGTGAAGATTACTGATCCTACAGACATTGCCAACATACTGGCTGACAGGTTCAGTGCAAACGTCTCCCCTCCCCTAAAGGAGAGATATCTATACCAAATGATTGTAGCCCCCAAACATCTCTAATGCCCAGGTGAGAACTGCTCTCACAGCATCCATGGGACCTGATGGTGTCCCCGGCTGTGTGCTCCATGAACTCAACGAGGAATTAAACCCACAGTTAGGACAGCTGTTTAATCTTAGTCTCACCTCCGGATCACCCAGGGGTGGCGCTGGCGACTGTGGTCCCACTCACAAAGGTGGTGCCTCCACCCCTGGAAATTACCGTCCCATTAGCTTGACAAGCCTTATCTGCAAAGCCATGGAGAGGATCATAATGGATCTCATAATAAAGACATAGGGAACTTGCAGACTTTGGATCCAACGCAGTTTGGCTTTGTCAGAGGCAGTTCATGCCTTTTAAACTTGGTTGACTTTTTGAACAGTCACCAAAGCCATTGTGAGGAAAGGCAGTCCATACAGCCTACCTAGACCTGGCAAAGGCTTTTGATACAATACCTCTTTCGGGTATCATTGAAAACTCATCAACTTAAATGTAAACCCATACATTACAAGATGGGTTGCAAACTGGCTGAGTGACAGAACCCACAGGGTCAGAGTTGCTGGCGCCATGTCAGACTCAAAGCCTGTCACAAGTGGTGTCCCACAGGGCTCAGTCCTGGCCCACTCTTGTTTGGCATCTACTTTTCTGAAGTACAAGCAAACACAGGAGGGTTATGGCTGACAAAGTTTGCAGATGACTGCAAACTGGCGCCGCAGTTGAAAACACATCCAACACAGATATCCTTCAGAAGGGTCTCACAGAAGCGGATAACTGGTGCCAGAGCCATGGCCTAAAGTTAAATGCCAAGAAATGCATAGTCATACCCTTCGGGAAAAATAAGGTTACCCCTAGCTACCATATAGGTGGCAATCCCTGAACACAGAAGAAGTTATTAGGGACCTGGGAACCCAGGTTGACAGTAACCTTTCATTTGACACTCATATTGCTAAAGTAGTTAGGAAGACCTTCTACATTGCCCACCTTATCATGAAGGATTCACATCTAGATCAAGGAAGTCATAGTCTCCCTACTCATCACTCATCAGACCAATGATGATACAAATCCCCATTCGGAATGTATCTGACCCGACACTTGCAGCTGGAGAGGCCACAAAGTTCCTCACCAAAAGGATAAAGGGTCTCAAAAATCTGTCTTATGCTGCCCGACTGAAAGAACTCCAGTTATATTCAGTTGCTTGCTTGCTCAGAGGTGACCTATGCCTGACATACAAGGCCATGTCAAACCCAGATTTGATGAACATGCTTCATCTCAAAAATCTAGATCCTCAGAGCCACAAGGGGAGACTTAAACCTCGACACGGTTATTAATAGGGCGTGCTGGAGGGATAGATTCATCACCCAAAGACTCCTATGCTGTGGAACAAAATCCCGGTTTGCCTTGTTCAAGAGGAATCTTGACCAATGGATGGGAGATCGCAAGATACACCCCAGGGTTACCTCAGTGTCACTGCTCGACAGAGGCACAGCAAAATAATGCAGATAGCCTAGTATGAACCTATGAACCTATGAACCTATGGATGTTGTCAGTTAAAGAATGGACAGCAGCCCTCTGAAGCCTCAGACCTTCTCTGTTGTGCTGTTCAGCACGTGCCTGTGCCTCCATTACAGCCTGAAATATGCGTCTGGTGACACCAGCTGATGTGCTATGTCTTGCAGGGGCATGTTGGCCAGAAGTCCTCCTACGAGCAGCCCTGGTCACATGCCTGTGTAGACATCACCAGTCAGTTGGCTGGGATCATGGTGTGCAGGCACACCTTCCATAGTCTCAACACATTCCTGTTCCATGCTACCACCCACCACCTGTTCTTCCGCTTTGGCCACTGGTGATGGGGTATGTATAGGCATGAGAACTGTGTGTGAGGATGAGGGGGATACAGGTGGAATGGCAACCAATGGCACAGATTCAGCCCCTGACAACCCTGCCTGTCCCTCAGTCATACTATCATCATCAATGCTAGAGTCTGTGGGGACACTAACATCAGGTGGACTGCAGGAGGGCAACACACCTACATCAACACCTGTGAGAGGCAGACAGGAACTGTACATTACAAGTTATACAGCACAGTACAGACACACAGACAGACAGAGACACATGATATGGCACCCAACGGCATGCAACATGCATGTGATATGGCAGAAGGCGTTCAGCTTAGACAGTTATAGTGGTAGTTAAAATAATCCCTGTGTTGCACACAACAGCATGCATGTGTTATAGAAGAAGGTATGCACCTTACACAATTATAGTAGTTAGCATACATCCCTGTGTTGCACCATCTGTGTTAGTAGGTCATGCCCCAAACCTGCAACACAATGCATGCCCTATGCACTGTTAAACCACACTGCCATGTTTTGTGCAACATACCCCACATTTTAACAGACCATCGCTGATCTGTGTACATCTGCCACTGATGCTTTGTGTTGGCCACTGCTCCTTTGTGCGATGAGGACATGAGCAGAAGGGTATGTTGAGTGAATGCTATGTTTGCCTGAGCAGTGAATGTCTGTTCAACATTATTCTGCTTACCCCTGAGCTGAGTCTACAGACAATGTGCATGTGGCTGTACACACGTTTGACATGGCTGTCCCTACTTTGCAATGGTGCCACAGACCAGCACAGGCTAACAGTATACCAGCCTGATGTGTGGCATATGACCTTGCCAATCACATGTAGTATGACATGTCTTCTGCTGTCGTATTGAATGACATGCATACATGTTTAACACAATGGTGTCCTTTCAAATATACAGTGAGGTAATGGTGTCCCAATGCAGGGACGTGTTATACTAACATGGACCTTCAGCTGACACAATGTTGTCAGTCCACCCTACAGATATATAGTGACATACTGCACATTGAGCTGATGTGCATAGCCATTGCAGGGCATCATGTGGCTTCACTATTGCTATACAGTGTGAGTTACAGACACAGTTCATAGCCATGACTGTGTTCAGATACAATACATATCTAATGTGGAATGTGACCCACATCACTGAGGTGTATGCACACTAAACCCTAATGTGGAATGTGTGACACAGGTCACTAAAGGGTATACAGATGACAACCCAAATGCTCTTGCTACCCCCATAGTGCCTTTTTTAGGCAAGGTTCAAAAGACAAACCCACCTCCATAGGTATCACAAGGGATAAGAAACTAAGAGTAATGCTTCTCAACGCCAGAAGTCTAGACCTCAAGATGCACGCACTTGAAACTCTCCTTAGCATGGAGAACATCGATATCTGTGCAGTAACAGAAACCTGGTTCAGGGCTCTAAGAGCACCCAGCACTACCAGGTTATACCTCATACCATGCTTTTAGCCCCAAAACTTGGACCGAACCACAAAGGAGGGAGTATCGATATTCATCAAAGATACCCACACCTCCAGGTTGGTGGCAAAGCACGAAGCATCAGAGACTATCCATGTGCAACTAACAGTGGGTAAAACTGCCTTCCAGTTTATAGCCTGCTACAGACCACCCTCCCAAACCCAGGAACCCCACTCGGCCTTCCTGAGAACACTGGAAAATATGAAGGTCTCTCCAAACACCATTATATTGGGCGACTTCAACTACCCAAACATAGACTGGGAGCATTACTCTAGCTCCAACACCCTAGCCCAAAGGTTCCTAGAATTTATAAACTCAAATGCTATGGAACAACCTGTTATCACTCCCACAAGAGGGGAAAACATACTGGACCTGATCATCACCAACATGGGGACTCTATGCTCCAGACCAGAAGTGTATCCCTCACTGGTAAGATCAGACCATAAACTAATCTCACTGGATATTCACATCCCGACCCCAACCCCTGCTCAGAAAACCACAGTGAAAAACTTCTCTAAAGCAAATTTCACACTCCTCAAAACTGAGGTGGAATCCTTCAAAGCCCCAGAGCCTGTGGAAAATACGGCCCAGACCGCAGAATCCTTTATAAATGCATTCTATGAACACCTTCAGGAATGCATGGATCATCAATCCCAAATAAAACCAAGACCCAATCCTACAAAGGCAGACGTTCTGTCTGGTGGACCCCAGCCATAAACAAACTATACAATAGAAGGAGGAAGCTACTAAATGAAAGAGCAAAATCCCAAAAAGGGAAGGCATCACTGATCAGTATTAGCAAAAACTATGGGCACTCATAAAATTGTCTAAGGCCAGCTTCAAGAGAAAAATTGCACAGGACACTAAGGATAATCACAAGGCTTTCTTTAGTTATGTTAGGAACCTGGGTGGTAATTCCCAGATATGCTCAGAATTAGTCCTAAATGACAAAAAAATACACCGAACCCACAGACATTGCCAACATCCTAGCTGACAGGTTCAGAGCAAACTTCTCCCCCCACTCCCCACCAAAAGGGCAAATATCTATCCCAGCAGAGTGCTGCCCCCCTGACATCTCAGATGCTCAGGTAAGAGCCACCCTGTCCAAAGCAAAAAACACAGCATCAATGGGACCAGACGGTGTCCCGGGCTGCGTCCTACATGAACTCCAAGAAGAGCTAAACCCAAACATAAAACTACTGTTCAATCTCAGCCTTACTACAGGATATGTGCCCAAAGAGTGGCGTACAGCAACAGTGGTCCCTCTCCATAAAGGCGGTGCCTCAACGGATCCTGGAAACTATCGCCCCATAAGCCTGACTAGCTTGGTCTGCAAAGCTATGGAAAGGATCATCATGGACATCATAAATAAAGATATTGGGGACCTACAGACACTGGATCCTACCCAGTTCGGCTTTGTTAAGGGCAGATCCTGCCTCTTAAACCTGGTTGATTTCTTTGAAACAGTCACCAAGGCCATTGGCGAGGGAAGGTGGTCCACAGCCTACCTGGACCTCGCAAAAGCCTTGATACAATACCCCACTCGGGCATTATAGATAAGCTCACCAGCTTAAATATAAACCCCTATGTCACTAGATGGATTGCAAACTGGCTCAAGGACAGAACCCACATGGTTAGAATTGCTGGAGCCATGTCAGACCAAACCAGTTACAAGTGGTGTCCCACAAGGCTCAGTCCTGGGACCTCTCTTGTTCGGTATATATTTCTTGGAGGTACAGGCCAACACGGAAGGACTGTGGCTGACCAAGTTCTGACAGATGACTGCAAACTGGGTGCCATAATTGACTCTCCAGCCGACACAAGCATCCTCCAAAAGGGCCTCATAGAAACAGACAACTGGTGCCAGAGCCATGGCCTCAAGCTTAATGCCAAAAAGTGTATAGTCATCCCTTTGGCAAAACAAAGTGCCCACAAATTACCACATAGGTGGTAATCCATTAAGTACAGAAGAAGTAATTAGGGACCTGGGGACCCAAGTTGATAGCAATCTCTCATTTGATAACCATTGGCCAAAGTGGTTAGAAAAACATTTTATATAGCCCACCTAATCATGAAGGGATTCACATCTAGATCAGGGGAGGTCATCGTGCCTCTTTACTCATCTCATCAGGCCCATCATTGAGTACAATGCCCCTTTTGGGATGTACCTTACCAGACACCTGCAGCAACTGGAAAGACCCCAAAAGTACCTCACCAAGAGGATCAAAGGCTCAAACAGATGCCATATGCTGCCGGTTAAAGAAACTCCAGCTCTACTCAGTGGCATACCGCCTGTTCAGAGGCAATCTGTGCCTGACATATAAAGCCATGTCCAACCCGGAATTAATGGACATGCTGCACCTCAGAAAATCCAAATCCCATCGAGCTACGCAGCGAGAGACTTGAACCTCAGCACTGAAATAAATAGGACATGCTGGAGGGACAGATTCATAACCCAGAGGCTCCCTTCACTCTGGAATAAAATCCCAGTCCAGGTTAGGCAGAGTCCCTCATTGACTCTCTTCAAGAGGAATCTTGATGAATGGATGGGAGATCGTAGGTTTACCCTGGGTATCACTTCTGTGTCACTGTTAGACAGAGGCACAGTATACTAACCTCGAAAAAGGGCATAGCAAAATAAATTTAAAATGGGTGGCAAAAGCCAAACACATTCTGGCTAGGCTTATAAATGCCCTAGGGCAGATAGCCTAGTATGAACCCCTGCACATCTGCAACCATATTGCTGATGCCTGGCAGCTATGCCCAGACATGGCTAACCTGGCAGTACTCCTATGTCCCACATGCCATCTGTGTACCTCACACACATGAGGAGCAAGCATGACAGTGATGTCTGACACCAACAAGGTGAATGTACTGTATCTGTGACCTGATTTGGTTGTATGTGTATGTAGTGAAACATATGTATGTATTTGGATATTGTATAGGTGAAAGCTTTCATGTCGTGACACACTCAAGATGTTCATGACATGTTATATGGTGGTTTGATGTCATCCCTACACAAGCTGTGCACAGGCCTGTATGATGTTTAGTGTGTCACATCTGCAATATCACCATTACACAAAGGCCATAGTTGTATTGTGTCGAGCCAGTGTACAATAGGGTGTACACACATGTACATCCCTTCTACTGTGTGTGTTGCTTCATGTCTCTGGCCATCCTCCATGGCCATGTGTAAACATGTTTTGTCCAATGGTTGTGATGGTGTCCCATATGACATTCACCCATAGATGTCATATGCTCCACTGAGGGCAGAGTTATGCAGACAAAGGGTGGTATGTTTGGGATTAGGGTTATCATGTTTTGCAGGATAGTTAACCAGTATTGCAGTCCGCCCACAAAATGTCATGGACATGTCAGATAGCACATGACATTGTGCAACAGTCATACCACCATACATTATGTGTTCATGTGTTAAATGGCCACATGGCAGATAGCATGCAATTAATATGATCTGTGCACTATCAAGCCTGATAAATAATAACAATCTCACCTGCAACAGGCTACTGTCACTGCGAAATGCCAGAGGTACCTAAATAGGAGTGTCACAGCATTAAGATCATTATCCACACCTGTGTGATAGCTACAGAGTGCAATGTGCATGTTAGCACATAAGCCAGTACAATAGACTATACTATGGAGTATGCACATCTGTGCATACATAGAGTAGCAAACTATAGTATGTGGCATGTGTGCATACATGCCTTGCATCTGATGTTACATTAAATATTGTACAGTAACACATGTAACTATAGGAAATATAGTTGTGTTCTATGTGCAGTAGTGACTTACCAGGCAACTCCTGGCTCAGTGGTTGTGAGACACCTACCTCCACAATTCCAGCTAAAGCTTGTGGATGGAGTTCTGCAGGTGTCCACAGGTTGGCCAGTAGCTCCTCGGTACGTGTGAGTGGGGGCTGTGTGAGTGCCCCCCCCGCCTGTTACAGCTTGTTCCCTGGTGATTGCATTTGCACACTGTTTTGCCCATCTAATGAGGTCGGTGCAGTGTCGACACACCTGCTGATAGGTGCGATTGTGGCTGCCCACATCATTTACCCCCCTGCGACGTTCCTCCCACTGAGCATCCCACTGCTGTGCATCCTGTGGCATATGGCTGAAGAGTGTTTCATGGTTGTCAAGGCGGTATGGAATGAGGCCCTCATCCTCCAAGCGGGTGTATGGTGGGAGCCTGGCACGGGGCATACCTGGAAGACATAATGATGGAGACAGGTCACAGTAACTCACAGAGAAGTACAGAAGAACAGCTGCACATACATGTGTATCACATTTATTATGATTACAAATATGTCTTTGCAAATCTGCATGACACTAACACCACTGACATGTTTAACTCACATACACTTGACACTTACTGGTGATTTGATGTTATCACCATATATGTGTGTGTCAAGTGATGACATTGCTCATACTCTATGTGGATGTTTTCTTGATGTGTGCATGTCTGTTTGCCTGTACTAGTGTTTTTACCTGTCAGCACATGCCTGGATGTTTTCACATTAATGCAAGAGACCTTAATGCTGTTTATATGTCACATATATAGTCATACACAGCCTTAAGGGACATGATCTGTGACCCTGCAGATGTGCTCACGGAAAGTTTTACATGTATGTGTTTTTCCATATACATCTACATGGCACTGTACAGCGGTATAGCATCCTGCCTTGTATTACCTGTGTTGCACATGTGAATCACATGGGACAGTGGCTAGCTTGATGGTATTTGCAGGGTTGGATATCAACTATAGCATGTATGGTCATAGTGAACTAGTAGGCTATATGCCCTGGGCCATTTATGAGGCTAGGCTGAAAGGTTACCTAGCTGTAACCAACAGACAGGTAACTTTCGGTGGTCGGTTCAAGCAGTGTCACAGAACTGATCCACAGGGTTACTGATATATATGCCATGAGGTCATCATACCATGTCTCAAAGAGGGGCAATGTACAGCTTTGTTGGACAGAGATGCATAGTATGACAGGAGTATGTAAAGTGTAAGGGACAGGGATCTGTCAGGCATGTTATGATCCTTGTACTAGAAAGGTGGATGTCCATGAAGTATGTGTTTATTTGAAATCAGGATGTTTGAGTGTAGCATGTCCAACATCTCTGGGTTGGACATGGCTTTATTCAAGGTAGGCATCATGCTACATAGTGGAGCTAGGGTTTGGGAAGGCCGGTGTAGGCCATCTGAACATGGCCAATAATCCTTAAAGGAAATATGCGAATTATGGGTCACTTGAGTGTTGAGTATGTCTGAACAATGATCTCTGTATTCATGGATGGCACCCTGTCATGATTAGGGATGCTACTTACGAGTACCTGACTGGTGTGGTGAAGTGACTATCAAAGGAAAGACTACTGTCCAGCTGCATCCCATACACACACAGTTTCCATTATGTTGACCACTGCCCAGGTGGTAGTTCATGGGTACAGGGTTTTTAATTTACGGGATATCAATGCAATACTTAGCTGTCAGATTGTGGCCATATGTCACACATCTGACCCACAAAGGCCCTCTGTATGTTGCCCACAGCACTTATTGAGTCAACTACTACTCCTAGCTCATGGTCATTTGCAAACTTCAATAGACAGATGCCTTCTGTGTTAGTCTGTGTGGTATAGATAACAAAGAGGGGGAGTACCAGGAATGAACCCTGTAGTACTGTAGCTGCACTGGTTTGATGTGCGTGTCTTAGACACCTTCTGTAGTGTTGGTTCTGCCAGCAGTCGAGTTGCCAACCAATCCTGTTACCTAGGAATATACACCTAGTTTACTGAGTGTAGCTGGAACACAGTATGGGTGATGGTGTTCTAAGACCTGGCAAGGTCATGATATGCTGTGTGAATCAACCTTACTGTCATCTACATCTGTACTGACTACATCAAATAAGTTGATCAAGGTTCATGGCCTTACAGACCAGAATCAGCAGGGTAGTAGTGCACTATTTCCCATTATCGGTGGTGTCTCCCCCTTTGTGGGGTGTGATAACTGTTGCTGTGCACCATTCAGTGTGTACACAGCCTGACATGAAGCTATGATTGAACATGATGTGTATGTGGAGAGCAAATTGTTCTGACATTTGTGTAAAATACACCCTGGGATGTTGACAGGTCCCATGCAAGCTGTATGTATGGCTTTAGAGAGTGCAGCTTATACCTGCATAGTTGTTATTACAGGGGTTCTGTAGTGTATATGGATATATAAATATGTATACCTGTTGGGGGGAGGTGAGAGTGGGTTTAGGTTATCCAAGACCCTATCTGGATGAACAAGTGCTATTTCTGTAGGTGCAGTACTTCTCATGCCATAGTGCTGTGAAGCAGGGCAGGTGTTGTTGTTGCCATTACAATTCATGAGACAGCTATAGAGTGCTCTGTGGTTGGCCTCATAATATGTGGCTGATTAGTTTCACAGTAGCTTTGTGTGGTTTTATATGGTGTATCTGCATCGTACTGAGGCTGACCAGGGATCACCTCCACTCGTGTGTTCCTTCTTGCAACAGTTACTACCTTCTGTGGTACAGTTTAAGGCAGGGTACCACCTGTTTGCCTTCCTGTTTGTGTTTGATTGAATCTTGGTTCTGTTTCAATGGCACAATCACTGCACTTATGTGAGTGCTTAAAGTGCATTTGTGTAGGATTCAGCATTTGCAAATGCATTGTCCATCTGCATGGGTGCCATGACAGTTACTACTTCTCTCTTAAGAAACATAACATTGGCTTTGGAGACTGACTATGTGTAGCATAATGTTAGCCCTGTTTGTGTGACTATTGTGATCCAGGTCATTGGGGTCAATGAAATCCAACATGCATTGAGCACAGGTGTTGGTACATGAGGAGTCTTCCCAGTTCATAATGGGATAGTTGAGAGTAGCCATTATTATGGTTTTCTGTCTCAAACATAATATTCCCCATTGCAGCACAATATGACAGTTGGGAATTCTGAGGCATAGTGGGTAATCTGTCGCAAGGTGCAAATTGGATTCCACTTTGGCACAAAGGTAGTTGCTCAGCATAATGCATCTGAAGTTATGCAAGTGCAGCTAGCGTGGGGGTGTACATATCCTTCAGGAATATGGACACACCTGTGGCCTGTGTGTTCCAATAAAGGATAATGGCCAAGAGGTGAGGTATGTGTTATAACATGGTCATGCAGGGGTGCTCTCTGGAGCGTTGAACCATGTCACAGTCACTGCACAGATATGTTCTCCATGTTAAGAATTGTCGTAAGTGAGTCCATATTGAGTTTCTGAAATGTATCATTGAGTAGCGAGACCCGCAGTTTATTGCTTGGCTGTCCCTGTTACAGCAGTGGACTTTCACTTGAACTTTGCATGATGAAGGCACTAGCCAGTATTCAGATTCCCAGGGGTGACAGATGCAGGCCCTGTCTAGCAAAGCATCATGGTCTGTTAACCATGTTATCCCAGTCAGAGAGATACTGGATACCCTTTGAATTACACCAGTACATCAGACAATTGTGGAATACAGTCCTTTTGTCCCTGTACTGCAGTATCATTCTGGCCAATTGCAGAATGCTACCCAGGCCTTGGGACATACCTGCATGGGCTACAAGACCTGACAGTTCCTACATGTGTGTTTCCATGCAGTCCAGGCTACTGCATCACAGGTCCTGCACAACAACATGGAATATGCCAGAGCCATGTGTATAGTTCAAAAGGTGGTCTGAGTGTATGGGTATGTGGCTAATCATGGCAGACAGGCAGCTGACAGTATGTCTGCCCTTGTATAGCTTGGTGTGTAACATAGTGCTGGAGTTTGCATTCACAAATGAGTGCTGTTGGGCATGTTTCTGGCCACGTGTTCTGAGGGGTAGCACAATTTGGCAAACGATGTCATACAGTTTGTGTATTATGTTGTCTGTCTATTCCAGCTTCTGAGGTCTCTAGCTTGGCCAGATACTTAGAAGCCTCTGTGAATGTGTGTGATTTCTGGTGGTATGTGTGGGTGTCCTTACTGTGTTCTGTTAAGGGTATGTGTTGGTTGTGGTGATGAGATGCATGTGTTACCTACACCTCGTGACTGTCCAGTCCATTCATGGCTGTAGCCTGGACTGCCTTCCAGCTTACCCCTGTAGCTGCATCCCAGACAATGTGTGGTGTGTGGTGTTAGGTGGGTTTGGCAGTGTACATGGCATAGAGATTACATTCCCCCAGGATGGCCACATACACAAAGCTGACATTAGTAAACACCAGTAGCTGACTAGTGGACATGCCTGTATGAGCATTTAGTACTACAAGTACCAAGTACTGCATTTAGTTTACTTATTGCTTATGAAGATGTTTTTGACAGTGATCCTCACACGTAAATATTTGTGTTATGGACGTGACAACACTGGCTATTACAGAAACATAGTAGCTATCTTTAGCAGCAATCCTCATCTGAGGAGCACATCGCATCCTGATAGCTGATTACAGATGATGCAACTGTCAACAGGTCTGTATCCTTTTCTGGGTATATACTCACATATCTACCAGAACCATGAGCTCTGTTGGGCATGGACACCCACTCTCCAAACAGGCTAGACTCTGCTCCCACTATCAACATGATCAGGATATAATCAGATAGTGTAAGCCATCACCTATGAAGCAGCTATTACACATGGGCAGCAGTCTCCTACATCTTACACTCCTACTGCAGATGTTAGAGTGGAGTTAAAGATGATATGCAGATTGTTTCATTACCAGTACTGTGCACAACCTTGCATACAGTATTTGCAAGCAGCTGTTAGGTTGGCAATGACAGGTTAGGCTACACAAACCTGAATGTTCAACCAGTGTGTCTCTTCTCCCAATATCCACTCTATGTAGGTGTGCACGTAGCTATTTGGCCCAGCCATGTAACAAGGGTCACTACACATTTGCATAACATGTACACATGCACAGCTGTTATTGCTTGCGAACAATACTAGAGAGGTGGATATTACATGTCTTATGTGCATGGATAGTTACCTAGCTCTTCCAGTTTTCTTTGCTATCATGCTGCTAAACTGTCAGATGATTACAATTCATATGTATCCTGTTATTGAGTATTGTAATTGCCAATAGACATAACTAATGTTTGCATAACATAACAGAAATGCTATGTAAAATGGAATACAGATCTGCCTAGATTACTGTACATTACACAGTTATTGGCACAATATCCCACAATGCAAATTATATTTGCACAGTAAGCCCACCTTTGACATGTTCATCTCACTAATATACCTATACATATGTCTACTGTTACAATATATCAGCATATACTATCCCCTGTATAGCACATACTTGTTGGACCAACCCTGACACTGACAGAGGCTGGAAAAGAATTGGTGAATTCCAAGCCCATATATATCATCCCTTGTGGTGTATGAGGAGTTTGCCTTGTGACCTACAGCAGTACACACACAGAATACTACAAGCATTACTACTGCTCAACAATACATCACTACAAGATAGCTATTTCCACTATATGCATTGATTACACTGTAATTATTACAGAACAGATACTGCATACACAGACATACTAAATGTTATACATACCTTCTTGGTAATTGGAGGTGTTATTGACTGGTATTTTAATCTTTTTTGGTTTGTGTTTCAATCTTCTGTTGGGTATTTTGTACTGTTCTGCATGTATATACAGATGGTTTGAATGTGTGACAAGGTATCCTTTTATAGTTAGACATCAGTAAAATGTGTTATCCTGATCACCAATTGGTGTTCCTAAGTAGTTAATTACATGCACAATGGCTGTGCAGCTACTCCATTAGCCAATATCATGGCAACAGTGGAGTATAATTGAGTACTCCACTTGGGCGTTGTCCCTTTGCCTTACTTGTGCGGAAGGCAGCCTGGAAGTGTTGTCTGAAATCTGTTGCAACAGCTGTATGGAGACAAACACAAATATATTGTTTGTAATGCCTAGAAGATTTGGTCTAAATGTGAGTACTGCTGTTATATTTGCATGTGTAGGGTTTGTCTGTACCTAATACTTCTGCATATGTTTCAGTCTGGCCAGGATGTTTGACCAGCTCAAGGCTGTATGGCTATGCATATAATGTTAGGGGGTTTACAGTGTGCTCACCAGACATCTTTAGTTTGGTGTAAATGTGTATCATATTGTGCTGATAATCAGTAATTGGTAACACTTCCTGGTGAAATTACTTTTCAACCCACTGAAACAGGATTAGTTCAAACAAAACCTGTAACATCAGCAGCTGTTCCATTGTATAACAGCAACTATTTCACATAGGGCCATGTTAGTGTGTCTCTGTCCAGGTTTGTCAAGGTTTCAGAAGATGTCATACAGTGGGTGAATAACTGGTTATGGTATGACAGTATGTATTGTTGTAATTAGTTTGGGTGTGGAGGAGATGGTGGGTGTACATAGCAGATGCAGGTGTGTAGGAACTGCTTTTATACATATTCTATATGTGTGTGGGTGTGTATATTTAGTATTAATTTTTAACAGTTATACATATGTAGACTTGTATATGTTGATTCACAAACTACAGTACATTACAATGTACTGTACATATGTACACAAAGTGACTGACGCATTTGTGGTCAGTACTATGGAATGCCTATAGTAAAAGGTGTAGTCTAAAGACCATGAAACATGTATACAGCTCAGATGGCTTAGTGGTATGTCCCATGACTATAGTGTGCATGGTCCAGGGTTCAAGACCTGCAATGCTTTAAAAATGTTTTTTTACTCCAGAATAAGGCTCATTTAAGCAGTTGTAAGCATGTTTAAAAGTGTTTGTGCGACGTTAAAGCAGCAGTTAAACACGGTTAAACAAAATTTAAAAATGTATAACCTGTGCGCGCAAACACAGCCACATCTGCTAACTACTCAGGGTATATGCATTTCATTGAAGTAACATCTCACTATGTGCTTACATAACATTACAGTCTCTGATGACTTTACTCTCCGGCACACATGGGTTTATATGGGTGTTTCAAATGTTTATTATACTGAAGAATACTACCTAAGTATGCAAGCTGTGGTTAAGGTATGCTTTTTAACATGAAAAACATCTCTGACTTTATTGGGATTTGAACCACGAATGCACAGATATTATGCGTATGCTGTAACCATTACACTATTGACATTAATGTTGCTTTTGCCTATTTCCTATTTAGATGATTTCTGTGTGTAAGCTAGGCTAAGCAAAGGGCAGCGACGCCCAAACCCACTGAGCTTCACTTACTCTTGAAATCAAAACATAACAAATAAAATGAGAGACTATAAATTAAATTCCTAACTGCATTAGGCATAGCCCCTCACTGACATACTTCAAGAGAAACCTTGATATGTGAATGGGTAACAGAATATACACCCCTGGGATCATGTGTCCCAGAACCATACAGCCAGGTGGAGGGGGAGCCCCTCCAGTTTTATAGCTGCAAGACCTGTTGGGGAAATTGAATGGTGTTGAGTTTTCATGTTAACATGCCCTTTTTTGATCACTAAGTGCCCCTATCACCCTCCACCACCCCAGTCTTCAGCAGCTTCCGTCAGCTCTGCCTGGAATCACTCCATTGGCTATGCTTGACAGAGGCTCAGTTACTTCATCAATGGTGCAGCGAAAGCCAACACACTGTAGCTATGCTTCTAAATGCCCTTGGGCAGATAGCCTTCTACCTATCTGTGAACCTCTAAAGTGCAGGCCATCACAGAAAATAATATGTGAATAAACAGAGCTTTCAGATCACAATATACAGTGAAAAATCACCATGTAGTCAGGAAAACAGTTAAGCACAGAAAGAACATACAGAACACTGATACTTAATCATTCCAAAAGCCTATCTTGGAAGCTAGAAGACTTGTATCAGTTTAAGGCTTTCTATTGCTTACCAGTAGGTTACCTGCAGGAAAGATTAGAAACAAGCACAGATGGGAAACATGCATGCAACAATACGATACCGGCTTGCATGTGTCAGCCTTAGGCTATCGAATACTGGCCAAGGCTATTGGCGCCCCCATGGTGCCTTTTTTTAGGCAAGTCTCACAGCTGAATCCCACCTCCGTAAACAGCACAATAGCAAAATCAATGAGGGTTATGTTACTCAACACCAGGAGTTGTAATCACAAAATGCACGCACTCACAGAACTCCTCAGTGTGGACAACATCAACATCTGTGCAGTAACTGAAACCTGTTTTAAGGCTCCTGAGAGCACACCAGCACTACCGGGCTACAACCCATACCACACATTTCGGCCACAGAACATGGACTGACACAGACATGGAGGGGGTCTATCCATATTCATCAGGGATACCTACACCTCCAGGTTAGTGGAGCAGCATGATACCTCTGAGATCATCCATGTGCAGCTAACATCAGCCACAACTGAAATGCAAACTGTGGCCTGCTACAGATCACCCTCCATGACCCATGACCACCACTCCACCTACTTGGAGACAGTGGAAAACATGACAGTCCAACCAAACACCCTGGTATTGGTCGATTTCAACTACCCTACCATTAACTGGGAAACTTACTCGAGTACTCACTTCCAGGCCCAGTGCTTCCTGGAATTTATCACCTAAAATGCCCTGTATCAGATGGTAAACTGCCTAACCAGAGGTGGAAACATACTAGAAGTGGTAATCACCAACATGGGCGACAGGTGCACCACAGCAGAGGTAAACCGGTCACTGGTTAGATCTGACCATGAACTATTCATTGATGATTTCCACACCCAACCATCTCCCCCACCCAAGGTAACCACAGTGAAAATATTTCCTACAGCTAACTTCACACTACTAAAGACAGAGGTGGGAGGTTTCACAGCCCCCACAGTAAGGGAAAACACTGCTCAAGATACAGAAAGATTTACAAATGCACTCTATAAGCACCTACAAGGATGTATGGATCATGCCATCACTGGTAAACCAAGACTCGCTCCTCCAAGACAAGGACACCAGTCTGATGGACCCCTGCAATAAACAGGCTATACAACAGAAGTAGGGCAGTAGTCCAGAAAAACAGCAAATCCCAAGAAGGTCAGACATCCATGACCAGTATTAGTAAGAAACTTAGGTCCCTCATGAAATCATCTAAGGCTAACTTCAACAGGAAAGTAGGCAAGAATTCGAAAGATGACCACAAAGCCTTCTTTGGCTATGTCAAGGATCTAGGTGGTAGCACACACATTTGCACTGTGCAGGTGCAATATAGCACAAAAAATACTAAACCTACTAATATCGCCAACATCCTTGCAGATACATTCAGTGCAAACTTCACCCTCTAAAGAGCCCACAACAAAACCCATAAAGTACAGTATCCCAAACATCAGAAACACACAGGTGGAAATAGCCATCTCAAACGGCAAAACACAGCATCAGTGGAGGCAGATGGTGTCTCAGACTGCATCTTCCAAACATTACAAGACAAACTAACCCCCCATGTAATTAAGCTTTTCAACTTCAGCCTCTACACAGGCTACATGCCCATACAATGATGCATATCAATGGTTATTCCACTCCACCAAGGTGGAAACACAGCTGACCATGGTAACTACCACCCCATAAGCCTGACTAGCCTGGTCTGCAAAGTTATGGAGCGCATCCTCATGGCACTCATTAACAAAGACACTGGTAACCTCCAAACACTTGACCCAACACAGGTCAGCTTGGTTGAGTGCAGATCATGCCTACTGAACCTGTTTGACATCTTACAGACAGTCACCAAGGCATTAGATGAAGGGAGAGGTGGTTCACACATACTACCTGGACCTCGCCAAGGCTTTTGACACCATTCCCCACTCAGGTATTATTGATAAACTCACCAGCCTGTACATGAACCCATACATCACAGGATGGGTTGCCAACTACACACAGAACCCACATGGTATGACTAGCAGCCTCCAGGTCCAACTCTTAACCAGTCACAACTGGTGTCCCATAGGACTCAGTCCTGGGACCCCTACTGTTTGGCATATACTTCTCAGAGGTACAGGCAAACACAAGTGGACTATGGCAGACCATGTTTGGCAATGACTGCAAACTGGGAGCCATAATTGACAGTCCAGCTGACACAGACATCCTTCAAAGGGCCTCACAGAGACTGACACAGGGTGTCAAAGTCATGGCCTCAAGCTAAGTGCCACAAACTGCATGGTCATTCCATTTGGGAAAAACTAAACACCCACATATTAACACATAAGTGGCAGCCATCTTAATACAGACGAGGTAATAGGGGAACTGGGGACTAAGGTAGATAGTGATCTGTCCTTTAACAATCATATCTCCAAAGTAGTTAGGACATCCTTGTATGTAGGCCATCTGATTACTAAAGGGTTCGCATCTAGACATACTGAGATTATAGTGCCACTTTACTCGTCACTCATCAGTCCCATCATAGAGTATGATAACCCATTTGGGATGTACCTCAGAAGACACTTCCAACAGCTGGATGGTCCACGAACATACCTCGCCAAGGGGATTACTAACCTCAAACATATGTCCTATGCAGCCAGACTGAATAACTCCTGCTTTACTCAGTGGCATCTCGTTTACTCAGAGATGATCTCTGCTGGCCAACAAAGCCTTGTCCAACTCAGGCTTAAAGGATATGCTCCACCTATGGGAATCCATGTCACAGTGGGCCACACATTGTAGTGAGCTAAACCGTGCCACAACAATAACTAGAACATGCTGGAGGGACAGATTCCTGTCACAGAAACTCCTCATGCTTTGGAACAACATCCCTAATTACATTATACAGAGCCCCTCACTAACACTCTTCAAGAGAAACCTTGAAGAATGGATGGGGAACAGTAGATACACGCCAGGGATCCCGCCATTGGCTCTGCTCCACAGAGGGACAGTTAATTAATCAATGGGGTGGCAAAAGCTGACACATTTTGGCTAGGGTTATGAATGCCCTTGGGCAGTTAGCCAAGTACCTACCTATGAACCTATACATACTGTATCAGCATGTGCTGATAGCTTAATTTATACTGTTCAGGTGTTGACTTACCTTTTGCCAGTAGCAGTTGTGTGTGCAATAGTTGAGGGCTGCCTATGTTGGATGCACACAGTAGACTGCCTATACTTGACAATTTACAGGTAGTCTTGTGTGTGTGCCACCCATTTTTACTGTGTGTACAGGTGGAGAAAGGTGTCAGTTCCTAGGTGCCTACACTGTCAGTGTGTATGCTATACGTTCCTTCCTTGCCAAGGCATGGACATACTGGGCATGCCTCCGTCTGCCTACTGGGGCTGGCTCAGGGTGTTCATGGTCTGTGTACCTCTGTGCCTGTGGGGCCCTTGGCAATGGTGGTGGGCTGTGAGGGCCTTCACCATTCTGTCCCTGCTGCAGCTGTTTCTGCAGGATCATATTATGTAGCATGGCATATACTATGAAGATGTGGGCACACTTGCCTGGAGAGTACTGTAAGGCTCCACCAGATATGTCCAAGCAACAGAACTGTGATTTAAGCATCCCAAACACATGCTCTATGATGATTCTGGTTTGTGAGTGTGCCTCATTATGGCGTTCTTGCATGGGTGTGTGTGCATTTCTGATGGGAGTCATCATCCACGGTTCCAGTGCATAGCCAGCATCCCTCACCAGGTGGCCATTTGGGATGTCCCCCTTGGCAAATACCTGATACAGCTGTGAGGCATGCCAGATGTGGGAGTCATGATAGCTTCCAGGGCTGCCAGCACACACATCCATGATAATGCCTCGGTCATTGCACACGACCTGACAGTTGATGGAGGGGTATCCCTTGCGGTTTATGTAGCACCTCTCTGCTCACCGGGTAGTGACTTGATGTGTATGTGCATGCGTCTATTGCACCCAGTACCTCTGGGTATTCTGCCACACGGTGGAAGAGACGCATATTGCTGGCCATCTCCTCCTGCGTTCGGGGGAAGTATATGTGCTCATTGGCATGTGGTAACAGGGCATCCAGGAACTGGTGAAGTACCCTGGATGCTGATGCATATGAGATCCCCATGATATCCCCAGTTGGCCTTTGAAAGGTACCTGTGGCTAGTATTCTCAGGCTTACACATACCTTCGTATCCACTGGGATGGGTTCCCCTCTGTTTGTTCTGGCTCCGAGGAGTGGCCGGCACAGCTCCACAAGTTGCTGTAGGATGTCCCTGTCCACCCTGTAATGCTCTACTATCTCCAGATCATGTAGCCCCTGGTAGGTTACCCTGGGTCTGAGCACTCTTCTCCTCCTCTGGTGCCTGAAGTGGTTGTCAGCATCATCCTCCACACCACCTTCATGCTGGTGGATCAAAGCTATGGCAGCCCGTAACATGTACATATTAAAAGTTCCCCGTATGTATACACCAATGGTGCAGAGTGTATGGGAATACACAAGTGTGTGTGAGGTGCTTTCACAATTTATACTATTGTGCTATGGATGCTGCTGATGTCATTGGCTGTGTATAAGCAATTCCAGCTGCAGGGTATCTTAATTATGGGTTTTACACTGAGTACTGCAAGTGTGGGGCCTGTAGTGTGGAGTTATGCTTGCCTGCCTTGATTAATCTGTTGCCCTTTAATTCACTTTTAAACCCGGATCCCCTCCCATTGTCAGGCATGCATCCACCTGCCAACTTTCTTGTTTTGTACTTTCCCTACCCAGTCATGTGTTACAAAATGTGTTTTGTAGCTGATATAATGCAATTCTGCTTTGTTCTGCTGTGACACTTTACTGCTTTCTGCAGTGCAGCCCATCCCCTTTCTTGTTCTACAGGTTGCTGCTTGCAGCCTTGTTAGCTGCTGTCAATGGCCCACTGTAGGTTCCTAGGTGTTAATTAGTCATTTGAACTCCAATTTCCCTGCTGCAACATTTCCTTTTTTTTTCCTATATCCTTCCTGTTTCAGCTCCAGTGCGCACCGCGCAAACCCCTTTACCGAGTTTAAGTGCGTTTTAATCTCCGTTCACATGCATACTCGGTTACCTTGTGTACTCTCAGCTAAGCAAAGCTATAGCCAGTACAACACACCCCTTTCCTGCAGCTTTGCTTAGCTACGGGAAAACTGGATTGGTAATGCTCCAATCTGCTTACAGCAAGGGTGACACACCCCTCTCTTGATGTCATTTTTATCTCAAGGGCACACCTTGGTGTTATAACGCTATGCTGTGAGGTGCATACTTACACCAGCGGTGAATCTGTGATTCACTATTACTCTCATTTGCATGGCATTGCCTACTAATTCCTAGCTACGGCGCAAAATACTGTCACAGTTCCTTAGCAACCCTTGCATCATGGTGTGGTGTAACATGCCTGCCATTAACTATTATGGGGAAATCATGATATGTGTTACATTGCAGTTTTATTCTATATTTTTCTATTTTTCTTGCGATCCCATTTGCACGCCGTTGCCGTGTGCTTAAACTTCGCGATGGTACAAAAAAAAAATTAAATGTTCTTTTTATATTTTGTAAATTTTTTTATGCCAATGGCTATATATTTAGCCATTGGCATATATTAACAGTATAATACATGTGTTTGGTCAGCTGTCATGGCTCTGATTTTATGTTTGCAAAAATGCAAACCATTTTTTACGGTTTACATTTCTGCATGCTTACACTATGCCTGCATCACTTCCTGGATCACTAAATACCTTCATTTGCATGCTACACTGCTGCAAATGGGGTAATTAGCATACAGGAGCCGGGAACTGTGCGGGTGTAGCATAGGCAGGTAGTGCACATGGAAACAGCTCGTACCTGGATCGCTCGCTGGCCATATTTGGTGTTGGAACACCAACGCTACGCCTGCACCTGGCGCAAGCTTCATGAATCCCGGGGGCTATCTTTTTATTGTAACAGAAGGTATTGGTATTAACATGCTAGTCCTTACAGGGTATGCTTCTTCTTATCAGTTTTGTCTTAACACTCTTGACCGCTCAGCTCAAGAGCACACTTCTTAACTTATTGCTGCAAGAATTCTGGGTGAAGCCAGCAGTAATTGGATGACAGATTTTGAATATTGTTCTTATAACCTTGATAGAATAATAGGTTTTGCATCAGTGGCCATTTTCTGAAGGATAAGAAATCTGAAACTCAAATGTTAGTCATTATTTAGTGACTTCAGTACTTAGTGATTTGCCAGAAAACTACAAATTTTATGAGGAAAAGACCAACATAGAAGGCAAAAATCTGGATATTCTGTGAAATTTTGGACAGCTGAGAGGCATGCTCAACAGGCTATGGGTTGTTAGTGATTCTCCGGTTTCAGACTCGAACACATAGACATAATTTCCTGTTATTGAACTCTGTGCCTGTAGAACTGACTGCATTGTGGAGATCACTTTAAGACATCCCTTAATATCCATTTATTTTCTGAAGTCTATTTAATGTCAGTCTGATTTATCATTTTTTTTATAAAAGCCTATCTTATGCATCCATTAGTTTAAAGCTCTTAAACTACATTTAAATTTGTTTTTACTTTTCTTTTTTTTACTTTGCTAATGTAAATATTATACCAGCTCTAGCCTCAGGCATGCCAAATAAATTAGCTTCAGCTATCTATGAGGATGCATACATTGCTGAGCACAAAATAGACTAGGGAGTGAGATTGCAAGAACTTGCTGTACTGCAGTATGTCTGTCAGTTTTTCTCTATCACACCTGCTGTTACTCTGAGTAACGGATAAGTGTATTCTTTTTATGAAAGTCTTGTCACTAGTACCTGCACATCTGTCTCAACATCTCTCACCCACTGTGTCTTGGATTCCATTTTTGCAATTTAACATCCCAAAAAGACTGAAATAACATCACTGAAGGTACAAGTTTCAACGTGCACTATTCTTTTTACAGTATAATGTACAAACTGCATGTGATACTTAAGTATTTTAAATGTAAGTTGAATCTTGAAATATTGGCTAAAATTGTACCATATTTTTTTCTGGTAAGTGCCCATAGTCTTGGGTTAGAAGCCACATACACAGTACAAAACATGGTGGTGAGGGGGAGAGACAAAAATTGTCTGCTAATGGTGGGCAGTAAAAATACTTTTATTTGTGATTTTGTTCTTTTCTTTTGAAAGTTCTGGATGAACGCCTAGATAAACGAGTAGATGAGATGCTTACCTTGGGTTTACTGGAAGAGTTGCAAGAGTTCCACAGGCGCTACAATGAACAGAAATTAAATGAAAATAGGTAAGACAGTGCAAGTCGTACCTTTCATTTGTAACTGTAGAATGTTGTTAGTATATTGTAAAGATTAACACTTATGTTATCTTGAGAATGCCTGCTTCCCACTGTTAATAGAGGTCATTCTTAGTTTCTGGGCCCATCTACGTTTTGTGCCCATCTAATACTTATGCCCCCCTGTCTTGATTCACACTCTAAATTCCTGCTTTGGTGTTAAAAGATGTACATACCTCTGTAGCCAGTGTTTCATTCTGGCCCCTCACACAGTTGAAATCTTCTCACAGCTTTCATTGTTTGAAAAGCCGCTATGTTCAGTGCTTTAAACCTGTAGTACATATGAGCATTACTAGGTTCATGGGCTCACACATTAAGACCACCACAGATGCTGACAAATCCAACACTGAAGGTTATATTCTGTGCCAACATTTCAACCATGCAGTCTGACAGTTTCTTTGATAAACACTTGAAGCATCTGGTGGTGATGCAACCAGTTTCATGGGTATTCTTGCAGGCACAGGACAAGTATATAGCAAGGAATACATAGACAATGCCTAAGATCTTTACATGTGTCTTTGTTTCAGAATTTGCTGTGCATGCAGTGAGCTCTGCTTTTACCTGTCCTACCATCCTCCTATAATGAGACATCATTCACCAACTATTCATTTTATTTATTTATCTTTTGTTGACCAGGTTAGTCCCACTATGCTAATGGCCTCTTTTCAGGGCAGTTCCAAGGTGGCAGTTGTATGGACTAGTGGGAAGTCTGGTCAGGGTACTGTGGAAATTCCCTACTCTTTTCAGTAAATACCATGGAATTTTTCACCAACTCAGGCTAATGAGTCACATCTGAAGAATGGCACACAGAAGTGAAAATTACTCCATCCATCTGAGATGGGAACTGAAATGACAGTGTTTTGATCTTGCAGCATCAAAGCCAAGTGTGCCACCTGTTGAGACACTGACAGTGATAATGTAGATAAGGTCAAGCAGCCCTGCAGTTGCTTTTAGGAGCAGTACCTAGGAATCATTTTCCATCTCCTTTTGTTTGACCACTTGAGTTCCTCAAGAGGTCATGGAACAGAACCTTGAGTTCTTGGGATTTTTCTGGATCTGCAGCTGGGGCAAGTGGATTAATGCACTTTGCTTCCCAATGAGTGATTGGCCTTTCATAAGTGAGGTTTGATAAGGTCTCCACAGATTCTCATGTATCCACCTTTAGACCTTCAAATTCATCTGTATTTACACTGGACTTTGAGAGTTTGCTCAGCTCATAATGATAAATGAAGAACATGTGTAGGAGAATACTGTTCAGCTGTTTGTTGTAATTTACCTAGTGTTGGTTTGGGGCCCAGCACTGATCTCCCCTAGTCATTCATATCCTTTGGCACATGTCTTCTCTTCATACAACAGTGCATCATCAGTCTTGTAATGGTTGTCTGTTAGCACCTGTTATCCCAGGATGGTCATATTCACAGGCTGAGACTAAGGGACATGGGCCGCATTCATCATTTGAATAGTCTGCCACTGCAGAATCAAAGGAGTCAGAAATTCCACTTCTGGAAACAAGAGGAAGGAAACCTGTTTCCATTCTAGTTTTCCTCCTGAAGATTCTCCTACAGGGAAGTCTGCATGCTGACGAATTATAACCTAAAGCAGCCCTGTAGTCTCTTGGCTTTCCTCTTAGGTGTCTCAGTGCCTTTTTGGTCAAAAACTTGGGCCACTCCTCTTGTGGAAAATATCATAAAGGATACTATTTTTGTACACAGGAGAACACAAGCTCAGGGCCTTCAAAGGAAAGCAGTGCTAGCCACTTATTTTGTTGTCCATCATAATGGAGTTTCCCTCTGGATGGACATCCGAGTTGGATTTTTAAGTAATTTCTTCAGCCCCATGTATGTTCTAAAAGCCCCAGCGCTTCATTACTTTTGCACTTGATAAGGAGTTCAAGTCTGTTAATATTCTTGTTAAGAGGACTCAAGTTCAAACTCAATTTCCTACTTACTTAAATGCTAAAAAGTTATAAATAATAAAAAATAAAAGAAAAACAGACTAAATAAAGTGAGAAAGCACAAAACATTAAACAGTAACTAAAATGTGACTGAAACATAATTAACATATGAACAGCAATTTTCCAGAACTTAGAACTGTTGTTAATCAAAAGACAGCTCATACAGAGACAACTGTAGGGACTGTTTAAAGCTACTTGGTGTTGGAGAGACTGTCAGCCATTTAGGTAGTGAGTTCCAGAGGCATGGCTTCTGATAAGCAAAGGTATGATTGTTTGAGTAATCAGGCTGTGTCCAGTATTCTCTTTGAAGATTAATTAATAGAGCAAGGAAGCTGATTCCAGACCAGCAGTTCCTATAAATAAGGAGGACCCAAAACCTGCAGGATTAGCTATACATGAATAAAAACTTTCTGGATGACACATTGTCTGATGCAAAGCCATAACAACTCGTACAGAACCAGCATAATATGTTTGTCTCTACATACCCCAGTAACTAGCTGGGCTAGAGAGTTCTACCCCTGCTGTAGGTATTCAAGTTAGGTGTCTATAAGCCCTAGATATAGAGCATTACATAGTCCAAGTAGAAGGAATCCAAGCATATACCAGAGTATGGACAACTGCAGGAGGAGTTAGGTGCTTGATGGAAAAGATATTCTTGAGATGGAAGGAGAAAGATTTGATAACTGATGAAATTGTGTTCTTCACTGTAACTTGTCATTAATAGCAACCCCAAGTTATACACCTTTGATTTATAGTTCATCTCCACAATAAATGATATTGGAGTAGAATACCAGTATTACTAGAGACTTCATGAGGCTGGCATGGTTGACAGTGACAATTCTGTTTAATGTGTTCACTTTTAACCAATTATCAATCATCCAGTTGTGGATGCATTCCAGGTATTTTGCAAGTTGTATCAATGGTTGACAGACTCCTGAGGAAAGGAGGGCATGCCAACAGCATAGTAGTGTTATTGCAGTTCTCTGCTATGAGTAACATACCCCAAAGGTGGCAGGAAAAACCTCCTTTTCGGGGTATGTCAATCATAGTTGTTTTGAATTCTTGCTACTCCATAATGAACTCATAGAATTTATTTTTATATTTTTTTCTGCATTATTTCTGCATTATTTACATGCACTTACATTTGTATAGCTTATCTTACTAAATGTCTGCTGTTTTACTTCTTTTTCACTTAATTTTACTGTTTTTCAACAGTTCAAAGTAATGGTGAGTATGGAAGAGAGGTGAAGAAGAGAGTGCATGCAGAATGGAGTGGGTGGAGAAGAGTTTCAGGAGTGATTTGTGACAGACAAGTACCAGTAAGAGTGAAAGGGAAGGTCTAAAAGAGGGTAGTGAGACCACCTATGTTATATGGGTTGGAGACAGTGGCATTGACAAAAAGGCAGGAGTCAGAGCTTGACGTGGTAGAGTTGAAGATGTTAAGATATGCACTGGGTGTGACGAGGATGGACAGGATTATATATATTAGAGGGTCAGCCCAGGTTGGAAGGTTTGGAGACAAAGCCAGAGAGGCAAGATTACATTGGTTTGGACATGCGCTGAGGAGGGATGCAGAGTGTATTGGGAAAAAGATGCTAAGGATGAAGCTACCAGGTAACAGGAAAAGAGGAAGGCCTAAGATAAGGTTTATGGATGTGGTGAGAGAGGACATGCAGGTGGTTGGTGTGACAGAGCAAGATGCAGAGGACAGGAAGAAATGAAAACAGTAGATCTGTTGTGGCGACCCCTAATGGGAGCAGTCAAAAGAAGAAGAAGCATTGTTTGCATCTGGCTTGGTAGAGGCCCAATATGAGGGACACCTTGAAACAGTGGTGGTTGAATGGTGAAAGTATATTGAGTGCTGCTATTTCTGAGTAGTTCAGGAGTAAGTGATTGAATTGCAGCTGTTTTTTTTTTTTTTTTTGGCATTTGTCTTTACTTTCTCTGTCTGGTTTATACTGAGATCAGTTGTGTTCAGCTGTCTTGAGCAGATGGCCATCATAGTTGTAGCTGAATAGCAGTTCTTGTGGCCAAATTAAGTTTTTCCCTTAGTCATCAGTGTAATAAGTCCTCCTTCCTACTTTTCTTTGGTGACTGGCACTAGCCAGCCCTGAGCTTTAATGGTTTGAGC
This sequence comes from Protopterus annectens, assembly GCF_019279795.1. Classification (NCBI taxonomy): domain Eukaryota; kingdom Metazoa; phylum Chordata; order Ceratodontiformes; family Protopteridae; genus Protopterus; species Protopterus annectens. The sequence goes on along the minus strand of NC_056726.1, from coordinate 1,809,108,051 downwards.
TGACCTGCATGGACTTGAGCAGACTTGTATGGACTAGTTGCCAGTTGTGCAGGTCTGCATGACATGTATGGATTTGGTGCCAGCTGTGCAGGTCTACAGTCTGCTATCTTCTGTGGACTGAGTTTATGTAATGTCACTCCACTCATCTTCTTCCCACAAGACCTTATAAATAATATCACTGGCCAGCATGGAGAGACAGCAGTCTACCTTCCCTTTCATTTCCAGTCCTCTAGCATGTGATATCCAAAGGCAATGTAATAAGTGCCACTTGCTCAGTGAAAATGAACTCTTGCTCAACCAAAGTGGTTCTATCTTTGAGAGGTGTAAACACATAGCTGATTTGTAGTTCACTCCCACTCATACAAATGCAACACTCTCACACTATTAATGCAAAAGAGTTATACACTGATCTCATTAAAAAAAATCATTGCATAGGCCTCCTACAGCTTGTAAGAACAGACATCAATGAAATCCCCCAAAATACATCTACTATGTGCACCTCTTCATTAGCATGTCACAGGTAAAAAAAAAACACTGAGCTTAATTACAATAAATCAGCTTCTAGAAACACCCTAGTAATTGTTGACTCCATTTTTTAGTCACACTAATTTCATGCTCACCAGGCTGAACAAAGACAGTGTAACAGTTACCTGTCTTTCAGGAGCCATGATTGCTGATATTTCATGAGCCCTTAAGCCCTTACCTGCAGTAAGTATAACTATGACATGATAGTCTATGCTAGAGTGAATGACTTGGCACAACAACCTATGAAAAGACATGCAGAAGGACTTACTAGAACTTGTTAGTCATTCTTTCTTCAAGGATCAGACTCTGGTCTTGAGTGATATGCTCCTCTCAATGAAAATGATGCCTAGATTAAAGGAAAGGATAATTTGTTATATCACTTGTTTAAGTAGCTGCTGTCATTCTAGATGTGTACAGTTTGTGTCACCTCAGATTAGATGATAGACAATCCTCCTTGCTTTGCCAGGAATGGTCTACACCTCTTTTTTGAGGGCTTCCACATATTGGCCAAAGCCTTTGCTGCCCCTATTGTGTCTTTTTTAAGTAGAGTTCATTTAATGAGCTTACTGACCTAACCGACAAATCAAATCATAAATTTGACAACATCAAGGTGACCCTTCTGAGGCCCATGTCTCTTAACTAAAGACTTCCCAATTTGGAGGCATCTCTGCATTTGGAATGAGTCTGTTTATATAATGACTGAAACACTGTTCAAATTCAATAAAAGCACACCTTTTATACATGAGGTCTGAGTCTATTACATTTTCAAGTCCACTGGAAATGATGGCAGTGTCTCAGTTTTCATGAGAGATTTCATCCCTTCCAAAGTGATATCCAGTGACCCTCAAATGAGATTATTAAACTCCAATTTTCACTCAGTAAATCAGACCTTCAGTTTACAGCTTATTACAAGTCATTTTCCATGGCCTCATATAATCATGCTAAGTTCCTAGCACTGCTAGAAAGCATCCCTATGGGCCTCTATTTCTCTGTGACTTCAACTACCCTTCTGTAGAATGGAGCACTCAAGCTTCTAATGCTGAGTGTGCATAATGTTTCTTAGACTGGGAGAATAAAAATTCCGTGGATCAAATTGTCCATAGGGAATGGAATGGTCCAGGGATAGAAATATCCTGGACCTAGTTCTCACAGACTTGGCTCCGGCCTGCTATCTGCCTATGGTTGATCCCTCAGTTGTTAATTCTGACCATCAGCTGGTTACCTTTACTCTCAGAAAATCCTTTCCCATGGTTTCCAACACCACCCTCTTTAGACACTTCAGAAAAGATAACCTTTTACAACTGTACAACAAATGGCTCTGTCAAAACCAGGACCAAGTACACCAGCAAATTCAGTAACAAACCCTCTTGCTGGTCAGTAGATATAAATAAACTTTACAACTGAAGGAAGAAACTGCTTAGATTACCTTATTAGTCAAAAACCTGTCATCAGAATCAGAATGTAAAATACCTCGCCAAGAAACCGAAGGCAGCTACTAAGGGCAGCAAAGCCTACTGTGTACATAGTCTTGCTTCTAAGGATAACTATTAGTCCTTCTTTAGCTGTGTTACAAAACTAAGTTATAATTCATATCACTGTACAGAATTTTTCTGCAATAGGATCTCCTGTGCAAATCCTTATGACATCACCAACATATTGGCTAACAAGCTTGCTGAAAATTTCTCCACTGAAACTCTCATTCCCACCCCAGTCATACAAGAGTCACTTCCTTCTTCCTATTAACTCCAAGGACCATATCCTTAAGGTGCTCTCCAAGACCAAAATACTTTTTTAAAGGGTTTTAACAACACTCAGCCCTTGCCAGTACCCTCCTTCAGTTGTTCAGCCTAAGTATTGTCACTGGCTATGTTCCTGATCAGTGACACACAGAGATGGTGATGCCCCTTCGTAAGGGTTGCCACACCAATGACCTAAACAACTATAGACACATTAGACTTCCTAGTCTTTCCTGCAAAGTCATGGAATGCATTGTCACTGATCTGATAGACCAGGATATTAAGTGTTAAATTAGACTTGACCCTCAACAATTCAGATTTGGTAAGGGCAGATCATGATTCCTCAGTCTTGTGAACTTCTTCATAAAAGTCAAGCAGGCTATGGATAATGGTAGTATTGTTCACTCTGTCTACCTGGATCTAGCAAAAATGTTTAGTACCATACCATACAATGGGATTGTAAATAAGCTAATGGCCTTAAACATAGATCCCTATGGTAAGATAGTTTGCAAACTGGCTCAAGGACAAAATGGATGTGGCAGGGTCAGCAGTATCTCTTCAGTTAAGGAAAATATGACCCAGTGGTGTTCCCCAGAGGGTCTGTATTGGCCGCCTCCTTTTTGGTATTTATTTCTCTGACCTCAACACTAACAGGGATCTCTGGTTGACAATGTTCAGCAATGATTGCAGCTTGGGTGTAGTGGCTAAATCAACAAATGATACAAATTCCCTTCAAGAGGAACTAGCACATGTTAACACATGGTGCACAGAGAAAGTGCTCAAACAAAGCGACACAAAGAGCAGTATCATCTCATTTGTAAAAAAAAAAATTGCTACCATCTACTGTGTCAGTGATACCCCATTCTTCAGTGAGTTTGTCAACAGAGATCTGTGCAGCTGGGTAGAGGGCTCCCTCTCCTTGATCAGGAAATTTTTCTGTATATCAGAATTAATTACCAAGAGCATCTCTTCCAAAGCCAAGGAAGATGTTCTTCGTGTTTTACTGTTGTAGTCATCAGTTGTGGGTTATCCCTGCTGGGTAGCCCTCGGCTGGCCTAAATAGCAGAGAAAGGGTTTCCCTCCTGTGCCGGCTGTCTGGTGTCTGAAGCTGATGTCAAGTCATCAGGGCTAAAAAATGAGGCAGCCGACGCCATTACATCAGTCTTTCTTGCCATGGAGCCCAAAGCAGAAGCAGTTCGTGAGTGCATTGGTCGGCTGTTGCCAGATTGAGGAAGTAACTGATGAAAGCTAAGTACCCCATTGGGGAACCTTTTTTTGTATTTAACCGATATCAGAGAAAGTTAATAATTGTCTCCTTTGTGGAAAACAGAACCCACACTGAGACTTTCATACCCTGTGTGTCACTTGCCTAGGCCCTGACCACGACATTCCCGGATGCCAGTTCTGTGCTCTGTTTAATGCTAGGACTATTAGGAGAGGGGCTGAAATTGTAGCTAGACACTTCAACAAAAGTATTTCTCACCACAAAATGGCATCAGTCGGTCAGGCTGCTGTTGAATTTCCAAAAAAGAAGAAAGATAAGGAAAAGTATAGGCCTCAGAGAGTTAGGCCCTCTGACGATTCTGATCCGAAGTCATCTAGCCTTCCATCCATTAGAGTAGCTGAACTCAGTGAGGCACCATCGCAGCCCCTGAAGCCAGCTGAGGAACCATCGCAGGCCTCTACCGAGACCCGTTTGGAGTCCTGTACCCCACTGGGTCCATCTTCTCCTGCTGGTAGTTGGCCATCAGTCCTGCGGTTGGGTCCGGAGCCGCTTCGCAGGCATCAGTTCCGTAGAGACCATACCAATGACTGACACCAGGCAGAAACCGATGACCATGCCACCAGTTAAACTAACCTTGCATAAGGCCATTGAATCCATGAGGCCCAAGACCAGGACTACCCCTAAAAAGACCCAATCCCAGGGGCCCAGCCACTGACTTCCTTCCACCCAGCCTGCCACACAGTCGCAGTAGCTGCTGAATGACAGAGAATCATTCTGATAAGAGGAAGCCAGCCTACTCAAGCCACACCAGCCAAAAGGAAGAGGGACACTTCCCCTGAGGCTCTCTCTGACCAGGAGTCAGAAGGGTCTGAGCTAGAGGAGTCCTTTTGCAGCATTTGAGGATTCTGATGCTGAGGACCCCATTCCTTCTGTCTTCCCACCTAAGGACCTCTCTTTTGGGGAAACTTTAAATTCCCTCAGGGAACATTTTCACTGGGAGGTACAGGATTACCCTCAGTCATAGAAGAGACTGAGAGAGTTCCTTGACCTGCCACAGCACAAACCTCTAGCCATTACCCCAGTCCTGGATCTGGTGGAGGACGTCTTTTTGGAATTTGCACTCACCCAGGACTCTCTCCTCCTTGCCCCCAGGAAACCAGACAAATATTATAGGGTGCAAGACACCCACAAGTATCTTTTTAAAAGCCCTGCAGCTGACCCAGAGGTCATTACTCAGGGTCCTAAGGGGGCTAGGGCTAGCTCCTCAAAAAAAACATCCCGGCTGATAAAGAGAGTAGAGCCTTAGACAGACTCGGAAAGAAGGTCTACACTTCCGCTACCTTAGCCATTAGAGCTCTGAATTGTCAATTTCATATGCTCAAATACCAACAAAATGTGCTGGAATTATTAAAACAAAAAATGTCCACCCTGCCAGACAGCAGTACAACCAGAGGAACTAGGGATCTTATACTTTCTAGCTCACATGTAGCCAAGCATTCCCTGCATTGGGGTTTGATGCCTTGGAATCTTCTAGCGAGGCTGCAGTATCTGGCTCAGTGATCAGAAGGTATGCCTGGTTAAGGGAACAACCATTGGCTGACCGGGTAAAATCCAAGTTATTAGATGCCCCTCTGGGCAAATACCAGCTGTTTGGACCTAAAGCTGAGGGGGTTATTAAAAAAATGGAAGACAAGGCCAAGTCTATGAAGACTGAAGGATTTTTTGCAGGTACAGCCTCCCAAGTTCAGTAGGAACTTCCCCACAAAACATTGATCCTTTCCTACCCAAACAAAACCTGTACAGAGGAAGGGACGCAGGGACAGGTCTTCTATGCACCAGTTACAAAGCCAACAGAGATCCAGACAATGGACCACTGCAACGCTCAGGCAAGGGAGTTCTAAGCCAATTCCCTTCTCCAAACACTCGCAATGACTCTCTCCCCTCCCCTCTGCCCCCCCATCCCCCCAGAGAGACTAGGAGAAGACTCTCCCTCTTCCTAGAGAATTGGCAGGCCATCACCTCAGATCTATGGGTCCTAAAAATTATTACCAGCAGGTACAGATTCTCTTTCAAGGAAAACCCCAGATATTCAGGTTTCCTGGATATACCAGCAAATCAGAGGGAAGAGGCAATCCACCAGATCCAAAAGCTTTGTGCCCAAGGCACTGTGGAGCATGCACCAAAGGAACAGTCTGGAAAAGGGTTTTATTCCAGACTTTTCCTGGTACTCAGGACGGCACCTGGCGCCCAATTCTCGACCTATCCACTCTGAATCTGTCCCTCCTGGTCCCAAAATTCTAAATGCTGACCCTACACATGCTTTTGCCACTGCTGATACTACATGCTTGGCTAGTGACCCTACATCTGAAGGATGCCTACCTCCATATCCCCATAAAGAATTCCTGCAGGAGTTTCATGCGCTTCAGAGCAGAGTAAGAACACTTTCAGTTCTCTGCTCTGCCCTTTGGTTTATCTACTGCTCCCAGAGTCTTTACCAAGTGCCTGGCCCCTGTCATTGCCTTTTGCAGACAGAAGGACATACCGATTTATCCCTACCTGGACGACTGCCTCATCCAGGTGAACACCAAGGAAAGACACCTGCAGGACCTTATTTTTGTTCAGACTCTACTAACCCCCCTGGGATTCACAGGGGTGATCCTTCCTGGGAGCTCTACTGGACACATCAACACAAATAGCCTCCCTCCTTCCAGAGAAGCAGAGCTTCCTCCCCTCTTACTTTTTACAGCTGGCCCGCAGGACCCACCTCACAGCAAGGAAATTCCTGCAGGTGCTGGGATACATGGCCTCCTGCATCCTGTTGGTACCCCTGGCCAGACTGGACATGAGGAAACTACAATGGTACCTCAGAAATCTTTGGTGCCAGCACTCACATTCACTGGAACACCAGCTGTCCCTGATTCCTTGCTTAAAGGAGCAGCTCCTATGGTGGGCAGAGGCATATACCCTGAACAGGGGTCTAGCCTTCATCACTCTTCCCCAGGGCCAGACCATCACCACAGATGCTTCAGACACAGCCTGGGGGCCACACCAAGGAAGTATATGCACTCAGGACATTTGGGAACAGGTGGTTAATTGCCTCCATATCAACCTAAAAGAAATTCTGGTGGTGCACAGGGTAATCCTAGCTTTCAAGGATCACCTGAGAACCAGGAGTGCTCTTAATCAAGACAGACAGCACAACAGTAATGTGGTACATCAACAAGCAGGGGTGCACTCACTCCTAGCCCCTGTGTCATTTAACTATGCAAATTTGGTAGTTAGCCTCAAATCTGGGACTTCATCTGATAGCTCAGTATATCTCAGGGAAACAGAACACCCTGGCAGACCAGTTAAGCAGAAGCTTCCTGGATCCCCACAGGTGGAAACTGTACAGGGGGACCTTTCTCAACATCAGGCAAAACTGGGGGAACCCAGACAAAGACCTTTTCGCAACCATAGAGAACCACCAGCCAAGTTCTGCTCCAGAGACTTCCATCCAGAAGCTTGGAGGGTGGATGCCCTCTCCTTCTGTTTGTGTACGCATTCCCTCCCTTGCACCTGATTCCCAGGGTACTTCTCAAGATCAGGGAGGAAGGGCCAAAGGCTATTCTCATTGTTCCAGACTGACCCAGACAGCACTGGTACCCCTTGCTCCTCAGTCTGGCCAAAGAACCTCCCATGCACCTGCTTCTAACAGCAAACCTTCTCACTCAAGAGAAAGGGACGATATTGCATCCAAACCTCTCCACACTCAGGCTGTCCACATGGCTTATACCCCAAAGCCAGATGACACTACAGCCTTAAGCAGGCAGGTTTTAAATTTTATTAAGGAGGCCAGAAGGCCCAGCACCAGAAAATCCTACTCCACCAAATGGAAAAGATTTACTATCTGGTAACAGAGCAAGGGTATTAACAGCACCCATGCCAGTCTAGCATTGGTTCTGGACTACTTGGCAGAGCTCCTAGAAAAGGGATTGTCATACTCCCAGATACATGCCACTGCTATCTCTGCCTATATCCAATCGAATGAGACCTTATTTTCTCACCACCTGTTAAAGCAGTTCCTTAGGGAAGTGGCCCACATCAGACCACCTAGAAGGCCACCTGCTCCAGCGTGGGATCTAAACTTTGTCCTGGAAAAATTGACTTTGCCTCCTTTTGAGCCAGCTGCTTCAGTGGACCTGAAGTACCTTTCTTGGAAAACTGCCTTCTTGCTGGCCATTACCTCAGCCAGGAGAATTTCTGAGCTTCAGGCCCTTATGGCCACTGCGCCCTTCATAATTTTCCATGCTGACAGGGTGTCTCTTACGATCAACCCCTCCTTTATGCCTAAGGTGGTCTCAAATGTTACCCTTAACCTGACCATCCATCTCCCTATCTTCTTTTCCAACCCCCATAATAAAGGGGAAAGAATTTTGCATAACCTTGATGTGCATAGACACTTGAGATATTACCTAGATAGGACCAAGTCATTCAGAAAATTTGACCAGCTACTGATCTCTTTTGCTGTTGGGGCAGAGGGGAAACCCATATCCAAACATACCATTTCTAAGTGGATCTCACATTGCATCTATTTCTGCTGTTTCTTTCATAGAAAGAGTCCTCCCAAATCAATCAGATCACATTGACTAGGGCAGCCTCTTCTTCCACTGCCTTCCTGGGAGGGGTTCCAACCAAGGATTTTGTGGAAGCTGCTACCTGGACATCCATCCACACATTCACCAAACACTACCAGCCGGCTACCTTCTCCAACACCAGGGCAGGCATGGTGCAACCATTAGGTTTTGCTCCTTCCCATCCTTCCCTCCACCCTGTGGAATCTTCCCACAAGTGATGACGGCAATAGTGAAACACGAAGAACATAGTACAGTTGTGTGCACTTAACATAATGTAGATATTCGAGTGTATTCACTTTTGCAGTCCTGTTTCCCTCCTATCATCCCCCTTTTTCTCTTTCTTGGGGGCTCCTACCTATTGGGGGCAAGAAAAACTGATGTAATGGTGTTGGCTGCCTCATTTTATAGCCCTGACAACCTGACTTCAGCTTCAGACACCAGACAGCCGATGTAGGAGGGAAACCCTTTACTGTGGTATTCGGGCTGGCTGAGGGCTACCCAGCAGGGATAACTCACAAGTGATGACTGCAACAGTGAATACGCGCGAACATCTACATTTATGGTAAGTGTACACAACTATACTTTATTGTTCCCCTGTATTGTTGCCTGGTTAGACTAGCTATAGAATATAATGAACTTTTTGGCACGTATCTCACTAGATATATTTAAACACTCAAAAATAATTTAAAGGGTCCTAAAAAATAGAATTGTGGGCCTCTAGAAAGGCTGGGGTCACTCTTCCTGTATTAAGTGTTATATAGACTCTTGAGGGGAGATTTATGCCTTGCTTTCCATGCTGTCAGGGTACCCATTATCTAAGACTTCCTTTTTTAATGATGCATCAAACAGTACAGCCAGAACTAGAACAACACACCTGAATGTACATCAGGGAATAAATAAAACTAAATGGAGACAGAGATTCATCACACAGTGTCTCCCCTTACTCTGGAGTAGACTTCCCTTTCATGTCAAGCAGGACAATTCCCTATCAATCTTTAGATATAGCTTAGACAATTGGATAGGTACCTAAAGTACACTTTGGACTTAACAGACCTTGCCCTCTTTGAATAGGTTGGTAGAGTCTGAGGGTGATATTTGGCAAGACATACATGGCCTTTGGTCTAAGAGTTTTGTATTTACCCTGATTCCTTTATGATAAAATAGACCAAATACTGATCTCTGTGGAATACCATTAAGGGAGAGTAGGAAACGGGAGTTAATCTCAGAAATGACGCTTTGAATAATAATGGACTGGCAGGAGGCAAACCATTCTAGGGTAGTACTAGTGAGTCCTCAAAAATGCTTATGCCATCCAGTAAGATGGCATGATCAGTTGTGAAAAAGAAGAGCATTGCTCAACTAGGACCACGGCTGAATAGTGGCATTGATCCTACTCAATGAGGAGGTTGATAAAATACCCTTATTAATGTAATTTTAGTTCTGGATCTTGCCTAGAAACCTGGCTGAAGTCAAATGTTCATGTGATTATTTGTCAAGTAATTAATGAGTTGAGCATAAAACCTTTCAAAAACTTTAATCATAAGTGGAAGGTTTGGGGTTGGACTATAGTTATACAGATCGTTAAAATCTAAGCTGGCCTTTTTGTTCAGGACAGGAGTAATCAGTGCCTCCCTCAGGTTTGCTAGGAACACCCCTGTTCACTAAGGAGGTGCTAATTTTCTAGTACAGATGAAAGCGTCAATAAAGGTTTTTTACGCTAATATTGAGGTCTGACTTCTGGTATCTTCAGTGATTTATTGTTTTGGTTTTCTTGTTCACTGGTAGCCTGATTCTGTGTTTGAACCATAAAATGGTGTTTGGTTGAACTATTGCCTCATGGAGCCTCATTGGAATTTTGGGTGCTAACAAAGTTGGAGATTATGTCATCATGTTCTCTCTTCTTCATGTATCTTCAGGTGACTACATTTTAAACCATCTGCAGTATCCTGTAGTATTCATTTTAGTTTCTGTTGAATGATTTTTAAGTAATCCCTCTGGGATTCTTGTCATTTTAAGGACAAATAAATCTTTTTCCATTTGTTTGCTATTTTCATATTGAGATGTTGACTGATATAAAGGTATAGGGTTTGATTCTGACCTTTTGTTATTGGCTAGGCTTGCAATAGTCCACAGACTCATAGTTTAGTATTAGCCTGTAGGGGACAGGGTTGGCATAATGGTTAAAGTCTTTACCTCATAAATGAACAATTGCAGACTTTGAGACACTGCTGCTCAAGAATGGTGGTTCTGTGTTAATATCATTAGTGTCTTTAAAGCCTATTATCTTTTGGATTTTGATTTCATTTTTGGTTTGTTACACGGTGACCAATATCACTTGTTTTTTCATACTTGAACTGTAGTAATTTTGTTTTGTATGGCAGTGGTGCTTTAATCCTGCTGTCAATGCGTATTTCACTGCAGATTTTATACATTTGTTTTTTTGATTACTTTGGTTTCAGTGTATCTTTCTAAACCCACCACAAAACAGATGCCCTCAGCAGCCCAGAGTTCACTCTTTTAAAACAACACCCACATCAACATATACAGCCACATCTCATGGAGCCAGTTTCTTCTAAGCCTGTAAGGCAAACCATCACACAAACCAATATTCTGATCATTGGAGACTCCACTATGAGACACATTGATGTCTCTCTCACCAGAATGAGTAAGGAGAAAGTCACGGTCAGTTGCTTATCAGGGGCCAGGATAGGCCACATTACACACACTCAGGTCATTTGACCACAGGTACCATTATGACTCTGTAATAGTCAGTATGTGTGTAAATTACCTGAAACATACCTTCCTAGACTAAATGAAGAGAGACATCATGGAGCTCTTGGAATGTGTCCCAATCTGGTATGAGCCTAGCACTGAGCAGCATTTTATCTTCTCCAAGGATGATGTCACAGTATAAGCAGAAGATGGCTGACTTTTTTAATTAATGACTTAGTTTCTGGTGTCATTCTAAGGGGTGCAATATTTTGTCAGCATGGAAGGAGATGGTCAACAGACTTTGCTGCTGTGCCAGGAATGATCTGTATCTCTCCCCTCTAGGCTTTTGCATATTAGCTAAAAATTATTTTCCCCCTTAGTGCATTTTGTAGACAATGCCAAACTGAAAGTATGTCCGATACAGCAAATCAAAACCAAGAAAATCTAAAGGTGGTACTTTTAGGAGTTTAAGCAAAAAGCTCCACTCCCTCCAAGCTCTCCTCACACTAGAGAATGCTGATGTCTGTGCAGTCACTGAGACATAGTTTAAAGCTATGGAGAGCACACAAGCAGTGCAATGCTATAATACCTTCTACACATTTAGAACAGATAGTACACAGACAGGGACTAAAGGTGGAGGTATCTCAATGTACTTCAAAAATAAAAATGCTTGAAGGCTGGTCAAACAGGACAACACACATGAGCTTTTCCATGTTCAAGTCACCATAGGCAAAATCCCATACCACTTCCTTGCAAGCTATAATTCCCCACCCAGAAAACCCATAACATGTATTTAAGCTTACTGGGGACACTCACCATAGAACCCAATATCATATTCATGGGCGACTTTAATTATTCCACTATTAACTGGGAATCATATACAACACCAAATGTGCAGACACAGAGATTCCTGAATTTTATAAACACAAACTCCCTGGACCAGATTGCTAATACGCTGACTTGGGGCACAAGCATACTGGATCTGATCATCACTAATATGTGCTATGTCCTCCCTGGTAAGGTCAGACCATAAACTGTCTCCTTTGAAGTAAAATAAAACCTGAAACCCCAGCTAACCCTGGAATATTCAGGAACTACTTTGTCTAACATCCTACTATTAAGTGATAACCTGGCAAAAAGTCATGCCCCCATAAACTCTGAGAACACGGTTGCCTATGTGTCACTGTTCATAGAAAGCTTATACAAGCATGTTAATAGCTGCAGAGAAGAGCCATACCCACCAGGAATAAGTACAGAAATAACTCAAAAAGCAAGTCACCCTGGTGGAATGGCAACACCAATAGGCTTTATAACAGAAGGAAGAAAATCATGTAAAAAGTAGGAGATGTAGCACCCAATAGAATAAAAGCACTCTCATCAAATTAAACAAACAACTCAGAGTACAAATAAAGTGTACCAAAGCTAAATCTGAGGCAAATTTAGCCTCCCAGGCCAAGGACAACTACAAGACATTCTTTAGCTATGTCTGCAACCTCAAAGGCAATGCATATATGTATGCATAGCTCATTGTTAATGGAGCCATCTATACTGAGACAGAAGATATAGCAAACCTACTGGAAGGCTAATTCAGCTCTAACTTAACCCCTCTACCCTCATCTTCCCCTCAGGAAATGCCATCAAATATAACTTCCATCTATTATCACTAGATAACAGGCCCTCAATGCTCTCTCTAAGGCCATGAACAGTGCATTGATGGGCCCAGACAATATCCCAAGATGATTTATTTATTTATTTTACATTTGTTGACTGGGAAAGTCTGACTGGATACATGTCCTTTTTCAGCGGAGGTTCGGGGAGAAAAGCTCCCGTTAGAACAGTGATATACATAACATATGGAACATAAAAATGGCATGAAACATGACCTATCAGGCCTTCTAGAATTGCTATTTAATCATAGCCTACAAACAGGCTTTGTGCCTTACAAATGAAGAACAGCAACCGTCATCCCTCTACATAAAGGTGGACCATCTACAGATTCTGTAAACTACAGACCCATAAATCTCACTAGTTTCATATGCAAAGCCATGGGAAGTATTTTCATGGAAATGATCAATAATGACATAGGAAACCTCCAGACACTAGATCCGACTTAATATGGTTTCATCAAGGGCAGGTCATGCTTACTCAACCTGGCAGATTTCCTTGAGAATGTTACCAAAATAATGGATGAAGGCAGAACAGTTCACACTGCCTACTTTGACCTAACTATGGCATTTGGCACAATACCCCATGGGTATTTTTGAGAAACTCAGAAGCTTAGGTATATACCCTAATTTCACCCAGTGGATAGGTAGCTGGCTCACAGATAGGACCCAGAAAGTTAAAACTGGGAGTCCATCTCTAGAAAGGAGCCAGTCACAAGCAAAGTCCCTTAGGGCCCTATCCTGGGACCACTCCTTTTTGGCATTTACTTCTCTGAAGGCAAGGCCAATATCAAGGGCATCTTGCTGACCAAATTTGCAGACAGTTACAAATTAGGAACAGTCATAGAATCCTCCACCAGCACTAATGTTCCCCAGGAAGGGCTGACACAAATAAATAACTTGTGTTAGAGCCATGGACTAAAAGTAAATGCCAAGAAATGCATAATAGTATCCTTCAAGAAGTCATCCATTGCTGGTAACTATCGTGTTGGCAGCACACCCCTAAGAGTCAAACCAGTAGGTAGGGCTAGGGTATACATGTAGACAGTAATCTAGCCTTTGACCATCACATGTCTACATTAGTGAGGAAATCGTTCTAGGTTGTTCAACTTATAAACAAAGGTATGGGATCTAGGTCCAAGGAGGTCATTGTTCCACTATATTCAGCATTCATCAGACCTATCATTGAGCACAATGCCTCTTTTGGTATTTACCTAACCAGGCACATCCAACAGTTGGAATGTCCACAGAGGTTCCTCATTAAAAGAATACATGGCATGTCTAACATGTCCAATGCAGACTTCCTCAAACCCTTACCCCTTTATTTATTTTCTTTCCTACATGCTATTTAGGGGAGATCTATGTCTGTCATACAAGGCATTGTTGGACCCCACCCTGATGGGCCTCCTGCATATCCACACAGCAAACTACACCATAAATACCTGTCCTAAAGACTTAGTTAATCTTTGCCTGTGATATAAATAGGACCTGCTTGAGAGACAGGTATGTATCCCAGAGACTCCCCCTTCTCTGGAACAGGCTCACCATCCATTCTAAGCAGAGTTCTTCCCTAACCCAATTCAAGTGTAACTTGGACAATTGGATGGGGAAGAAGAAATCCATCCCTGGTTTTGCACCTATGTCTCTAATGGACACGGGCAGCATGTAAATGTTTCATCTCCCAGACCCCTGCTTGTAAATGTTTCATCTCCCAAGCCCCTCCTCACACTTATCAAGGGTACCAGAAGTTGTCAAAGATTTGGGATTCAGGGCAAGGCTTAAAATGGCCCCAGTGGTCCTTAGTTTAGTACACACCTATAGTTTTGTTGTTCATTTTTCAGTTTCTTGTTGACGTAAAATCCTTTGGTAATAATGCACGCTAATAAACTTAAACAAAGCTCCAGCCCACTGGTTGTAGCATACTGAATGGAAAAGTGAACAAGAAAATAATTTTACTATGGTAGTGTGTGACCACAGGGCTGATACTAGGCCAAGGAAAACCAAATTAAATGTTAAGTATTTCATTTATCTCCCTTTCTTATTTCCTACACACTTGGTCTGCCTAATGTGTGTTTCTCATGGACTGAAAAAGTACCACCTTTTCTTGTTTTGAATACAAAAGGACAAGTAAGGACACAAAATGTGTTTGGGTATAATTTTATTAAGCGGCGGCCTCTCCAGTTCTAGCAAGTCATAACAAATTTTAATCAAAGTTCAAGAAGTAGCTGGCCAGAACTTTGAAGAGAAAGCAGAATTATAAATGCAGACATTTAAGAGATGTATGTTTACATTGTGTGTATTGGTGTCCTCTGTTATCTCTGGGCTGGTGTAATTAAACCCTTGTCCTTTACAGGTGACAGAACATATTTAGTTACTTTTGATGTGGGAAAACAAAACATGTGAGGGAAAGTTGATGTAAATCTTTCTTTTACAGTAATTGAATAAATGAAGCCTTAGAGCACAACTGAGCAGTTGAAATGTATACAATGTGCGTTTAGTCTTTTTTCTGTCTCATCTCATACTGTAAGACTGTGGTGACACATCTGAGAAATGTCTCCCTGAAGATCTTTAATATTTCATTAACTTAGACTAGTTAGCACCAGTATTTTTGGTATGAGATAATCTAGTTATCTGTACTTGAGATTGTTCTGTAGTCTATCCAGTGTAACCGAGTGTTATTTTATTCTTCCATGGGTACTTTCTCTTTCCTTTGCATATTTAACCTGTAGCTGCACTGACTAAGTAAACACTGTTCATTTTAAAGCTCTTGTGGTTGGTCTTTATTATATATGTATGATTTTTTTTTTTTATTTGGACAGCACAGTGGTGCTGTGGATAGCATAGTTGCCTCACAGCAAGAGGTTCCACAGTTCGATTCTGGGATCAAGTGACTTCTGTGTAGAGTCTGCATGTCCTCCCTGTGTTCACATGGATTTCCTCTGGGTGCTCCAGTTTCTTCTCACATTCCAAAGACATGCAATACATGGATTGGACACACTAGATTGGTCATAGATGTGAATGTGTGTGTGAGTGTATGGTGTGGAAGAACTATTGTGGCAGGGCTAGCCACCTGGAGATGTAAACCTTGGCTCTAGATAATTGTCACTGTTGAAGACACCCTGACCCAATGTGCAAAGTGGGAAAAAAGGGGGTGTGGCTGGCTGGCTGGATTGTTCTGTATTACCAGAGAGGAGGTTATCCTTTACCACCGGTCAACAAACTGTGGCTACACATCTCCACTAAACTAGATTGTTTGGGCCTTCTACCAGTGAAAATATTAATGTGCATGATTTTATACTTGGCTTAATTAGAACATTAGTTCACTAGAGGTACTCAGCTATTCCAGAGTGGTAGCAGAACTGCCATGTCAGGAGGATAGGTGCAGGGATTTGAGGAATTTTGCCTTCTTTCCCTGGGAAATGTGTGTGTGTGTGTGTGTGTGTGTGTGTGTGTGTGTGTGTGTGTGTGTGTGTGTGTGTGTGTGTGTATGTGTCTGTCTGTCTGTCTGTCTGTCTGTGTCTGTGTGTATCAGGTGCCATGGGAAAGGGACAGTGTAAGCTGTAGTCAGAAAGGTACCTGGGGTGCTAGGTCAAGGGCTCAGGTCTGAAGATGGCTTGTGTTCAGTATAATGTGGGGGTAAATTTTGAAAGTTCATACTTAGGACAGTAGTGCATATTCACATTTTGCTCTTGGAGTCAGGTTGAATTTTGTGAATTGAATATTGATTTAGACTTGTGTGCATTTTCTTTCTTGTACATAGACTTGCTGAGTACCACTGTTGTGACTCTTGAGACTGTGTCTTGGGCAGACCTTTTCTTCATATTTGGATTGCTGTTTGTGCAACTGGTCATCATAGTTTGGTGGCAGTGACTAACTCTCTAGCACACAATTGGTTGACTGTGATGGTATTCAAACTCCATCAGTGATAACAGCCACAGTGAGTACTACTTCCAAGACTAAGTGCAGAGAGAAGCACCATTGTAGAAACATAGCAGTCACAGTTCAAAGTATCCACAGGTAAAATAGGCAAACAGCAAGCAGCAGGTGAAATAAATCCAAGTATAGAAACAGAGCAGTCACAATTTAAAATATCCAGAGGTAAAGTATGCAGCAAACAACAGGGAACAGGTAAAATAAATCCAAGTTTAATGCATATACAAACTGGTAAGTGCTTTTGCTATGGAATCATAGCTTTTTTTCAAACGTTAGTGAAACAACATCTTTGCTAAACATTTATATAACACTGTCATAATACACAGACCAATCAAAAGCTAAAACTAATAAAACAATTAAATAGTTAAAGCTGAAGTCACTGAAAAAGTGAACCCTGAAAAAAGGAAACAAACATTACTTTTTCCTTTTCCTTCTAGCTTTTAAAACAGGTTTCAAAGGTACTTCTCTCTGCACTTAGTTTTGATTTCTGGCTACTAGTGTGGTTTGTCTGCTGGTGGAATTTTTGTGCTTTACTACTAACTCCAACACAGTGACACATTCTGGAGGCTACTGAAATAATCCTAGGATTCACCTTGCTGCAGAATAATCTAATCAGGGCAAACTTGGCAGCAAGACATCAAGCAACTAAAATTGCTCTTATTAGACAAACCCTACCTGAGGGTGAAAACAGCTGGAATGCACAGACTGCTCACCAGCCAAATGACTAGTGCTGGTCAAGCATATCTTCCTGGTACACTCAGAAGTTTTGTCCAGAAGGAGTTTTTTTTTAAACAAGAAACATTTTTATTAAATTATCACTTATAGCATAGGCAGTTATACATTTATATAAATGAAAACATACCATATTGATATAATTTCTGTGGGCTTTCCTGTGGATTGCTTATATATCACCATTTTTAACTCATCTCCTATCGTAAATGTTGCTAACTGAGCCTCATCTACTTCTAACCTTAGCATATTTAACTCTTCCATAAAATTTCCATTTGTACCTTTTCTTGATTTCCATATTTCTCTGCTTTATACAGACTTTTATAAAATTATCAAAATATTTCTAGTACCTCTACAGGATTTCTTATTATCTTCCTTGTTATAGGCTCCCTAGGCTTGGCGACAACCCTTTCTACTTTCTATTGCCTGAGTCGTTTGATAAAAGTTTTTATTCTCTGCAGTTATCAAAAACAGTTTCTTAGCAGCAATCTTTCTAAACTCTTGCATATTATAGAGGTGATTCCTTATTTTCTGTTTAGCATTCTGCAATTGCTCTTTTTCTTGTTATGTGAAATTCCCCTTATTCTGCAATACTTTAACCTTTGCCAGTCATCTAAATAATTCTTGTAGCTTCTTAACCATGGCTCTCTTTCTTTCATTTTCACCATATTTTTAAACTCTACTTTAACTTTATCCCACTCCCTAGTATATTTTGAGAAGAAATTTCTATCTTTTCTAATAACACCAGAATAATTTCCACTACGCATTCCTTAAATTTCTCGCTTTACAACAGATATGTAGGAAAGCACCAGTGTCTTATTTTTATTTCATTACTCTGCATTTTTATTTTAGTTATTATTGGCACGTGATCTGAAATAGTTATTAAAACTTTCAATTAAATGCACATGTTCCTGTGAAATATATGTTCTGTCTCGTCTAGACCATTTTTTGTTTCTCAGGGAATCATATGTAAATTCACTCCAAAGTCCTACTACTGAATTAACATCTTCCTTGCTAAATATTTTCATAAATTTCTTCAAAACCTCTACCCTGGTTTGTTATATTTTCCTTTCTTGGCCCCCAGATACATCTTCAATGCAGCAAATCAAATTGCAGTCCTTACCTATAAGAAATATTCCCTGCTGAAAGCTGATTATTTCTCCCAGAATTTTCTTACGCTCCATTATAGCGGTTTTAGGTGGAATATAAATGCATGCCGGTGTAATCTTCCTCCCTTGCCAGTAGCCACTTAGTACTACAAATCTACCATTATTATCTTTTGTATCCTCTTCTGTCGCAATTGGAGCTCCTCTTGCAATTAATATAAATACTCCTGTTTTCATCTGTTCCAGGTACTCTGCTGAATAACCATCCTGGAAACATTTCTTTATCAAAGTCACACGTTCATTTCTTTCTAAGTGCATGTCCTATAGCATAGCTATTTGTACTCTACATTTTAATATAGTTCACTGCTCTTTCTTTTTTGTATACATATATATATATATATATATATATATATCTGTGTGAGACCATTTACATTTAAGGATAATACAGAAAGCATCATAAAAGTTATTATTCCCACCTTTTATATGCAACAGCTTTTTTGTTAAGTTTCTATTTCCTGCTTTTGCGTTATATGCATGCACTCATGTTTGGTAGGTTGATCTTTTATACAGTTGTTTCTTGTCATATCCATTTGAGCCTATGCCACATCTTACAAAACATTTTGTTTTGTTGAAAGCACTCAAACAAAGCAACAAACACCCCCCAATACACCTCTAAAATCTATTAACTTGATACTAACACATAAAACGGTATATATCTTCAAATATTGAAGTTTTAGCCTCCTAATAGGAACAGTTGTCCCAGACTGATAGCCACACTCACAGACGTGGGTTATCCTTAAATTAAGGTTATGCATGCTAAGATGCATAGTACAGCCTGTGCTTCTATCAAGTGCTGTTTGCTTTTGTCTTATTTTTATTATGCTCCCAGATTGGGAAAACACTTGAATGCTTTCAGAAAGCATTATCTCCTAAATATTGAAAGAAATAAGTATTGTTTTTATTACTTTTTATCAGATTGTCTTCATGGAAACACGAGAACCAGATACAGAGTTTCTTCTACAGGTACTCATTTATTTGCTAGACAATGTTCTTTTTTATTTATTTGCTTTCTCATAAAACTTGTTACTACATCAAGCCAAGGGCCTTAATCTAGTCATTCTATATGCAAGAGTGGCAAAAAGCACATACATTTTTCTTATATCCTACTCTTTTGACCAGACTTTTCTTCTTTTTTATGTTGCAGTGCCTACATTTCTTATAACTGAACAAGGAGAGAGGAGAAGGGAATAAAACAGAGGCACCTATTTACATTAGTATCCCTATTTTACTTGAAAATTAACTGAGAAAACATTACTTTAAAGCATGTGTATTATATTGTGCATTATAAAAACACTACTATTAAGAACAAGATTTTGTTTTCCTTCTTCCCCCCTCCTAAATAGTCTTCCAAACATTAATGTCATGAAATAAGTGACCTAGCTACTGTTATACCTCAAGCTACTTGCATCCAATGCGTGGATGGTTCCACGTTAATATGCTCTGGCACCTCACCATCTGACCTACAGTCCCAAACACAAAATGTGTTTAACACAGTTGAGAAATGGCTTCTACATCGATGCCTCATCCTGAATCCCAAAAAAACAAAACTGTTATTATTTACTCCCACCCATAGCCCCCCCCCCACTTAATTTTATGGTGACATCAAGTAATGGCACTATTATATCTCCTGATTCTTCTACTAAGCTTCTTGGGATACTAATTGACAACAACCTCACCTTTGATTCCCATATTAACAGTACTATAACAGCAGTTAACAAAAAATTAGGATCCCTATACAGTATTAGACCCTTTTTGATCCCAATAACCAGGACCACCATTGCTCATACCCACTTAATCTCTACCCTTCTCTATGCCTCACCTATATATATGAAACTATGTAAAAACAACCTGAATATGCTAGCAATCTCCTACAACAATATTGCCAGATTTGCAACTGGGTCTCCCTTCAGAACTTATCATTGCAATAATCTTAAGCAGCTAGGCTAGCTAGAACTCCCAAATTTAATACTATTTAACCAGTTATCAGTTGCCCACAAGATCCTGTACCAACCTACTAACACACCTATACTTAGTAACCTAATCACCCCCCTATAACAACCTGAAGACCGTACGCTTATCAAACAGACTACTTGTACAAATAGGTAAAGCTAACAACTTGGCTGGTGATTCCTTGTTTGCCAATACTGTGGGCAAAACCTGGAACTCCCTCCCAAAAGACCTAACCACCTTTACTTCAACAACACAATTTAAAAGCAAACTGAAACCATACCTTAAATCACAGTGGCTATGCCCTTGTTCTAACCCTGGCTAACTCCCTCAAATTTCTTTGGGTACTAATCACCATACCTGTATAAACTAGTTACTTTTCTGCTAACTACTAAGAGAGTGTATAAGCTGGCTATCTTTTATGCTAACTGCAAAGAGAGTATTCACTTATACTTAAAATGTTATTACCTAAATATTTGAATGACTAACCATTGCGGATATGTACTATGATTCTGTTACGTACCATGTTATTGCTTACTGAAATGTAACAAAATGTATTGAATATGAAAGTTATCTGTAAATTTAGCTGCATTTGTAAATGTCACATATGATAAATAATAGTGTTTTCTTGTTGTATTTTGGAGCTTTTCTCCCCGGGCCTCTACTGAAAATGGACATATATCCAATTGGACTAGCCCGCTCAACAAATGTAAAATAAAATAAACAAATAAAGTAGGGCATATGCTTTAGAGTCCCCTAACAAGTTTAACAAAGTCAAAAAAGTCCAATATTTCCAGGTTTCTTGTTCTGTCATGTTTCACAAATATAATTAATGTTTTGTAATCCCACATTTATTTGTCAGTTTCTGAGTTGCTAGTTTTCTTCCTGTTGATTTCCATCTCCCAAATCCAGCCACTGCTTCATTTCCCATCTAGTCAACTCTTGTGCTGTTTTCTATCTATCAAGCATTTACTGTTGAAACATTGGAAAAGGTCTCACTGACACAGTCTCTCTGTGATCTTATTACCAGGAGAACAAGCAGCAGAATCTCCTTCTATTTCATAACTCACTTTTTGTTAGACAAACTTTTATATTTCCTCCTTAGCATGCTCTACATCAACAAATGATTTTGTCCCTCCAGGAAAGAATATTCTAAAAATAGCTGCGTGCAGCAGCTTGAATCTCATGCATGCTTCTCAACATTTCCTGATTAGTGCAATAAATGTACTCCTCTTCTGCCTGGTGTACAGTGAGTAATCATTTTCCACAAACACACTACTGTCTCCCACTTTTAGTACTTTGTTCTTCTGCCACAGTTTTGTCAGAATCAATTCCTTCTGCTTGTAGCATTGCATCTTTACTATTAAAAGTCTAGTTTGCTTTCTCATGTCCAGGTTTGGAGCACACACATGATGTGCCCATTCAATTAATTCCTGTTGTGGAATACTAGTCCAGTTGCATGTTTTATAAAATGAATACAGTCTGTTCCTTCCAGCTTCTTGGGTACAGCAGAAAACCTGGGGTTTTCTCTATGTGCTCAGTCCTCTAATTCTGTTATTTTTTGAAACATCTCTTCTTGAGCAGTCTCATATTCAGCCAGCCTTTTCTTCGTTTATACCTCTGATTTTTGCAGTTTTATCATCTCATCTCAATATCTTTTTAAAGCTTCCTTTATTTTTTCCAGCCTTTTGTTATTTGAGTTGATATACTCATTCAGTGTTTCATTTATTTTAATTAACACTGAGTACATTTGACTTATTTTTTCCTCTAGGTTAATGGAAGTCATGTCTTGCACCACAGCTGGAGCTTGCACTGCTTTTTGCTGAACAGCTGCAGAATTCTGCCCAGTCAGTACTTTTAACTAACCTTTTGTGATTGATTTTCTTTCAGGTTCTCTGCATTTCATTTTTGCTGGCATCCAAGCAATGCACTTACTAGCCAGTTACTGAAGTGTACCCAAAAATACGAGTTTACTGGCTCTGTGTTCTAAGTTTCTGTTTTCACACTGGGTGAGGTGAAATTCAGCTGTTACTCAATGTGGAGCTGTAGCCATCTTGGAAGTCATGTCCAGAATGAGCTTGTTCTCAACCATGTTGGTGCCCTTCCCCACTTACACTCCTTCCTCCTTCATACAGCAAGTCCTCCTAAGCTTAAAGAACTCAGAGTTAAACCATGTAACTAGTCATACCCAGCCACAATGTCTGTTGAAGCTGTGTGCACACAGCTGTGCAATTCAACAAACTCTGTCATATTTATTGCACTGCATTCCTGTAGCTGATCAAGCAGAATTTAACTTAGAAGGTCCAATGTGCTCCTGATGAGTATCCTGCCAAGGTGGATCAACCACAAATAAAGTAATGGAGTGGTTTGACTGGGTGACCAATTCTACCACAAAATCAGTAGTTATAACTCCAAGATGGAAGCCCAGTCCAAGGTTTGACTTAATGAATATATGGGTGTGGAAGCAACCACTTGAGCAAAAATACAGAGTAATTATTTTTCAAAAATCACTGAGTCCTCATCAATCCTGATGTTGAATTCACCCAGAATGGATCATTTGTGAGATGACAGTACACAGGAGAAAAGGAGTTTGGAAATTCTTGAAGGATGGTCTGCACACCACTAGGTGGATGATATATGAGGAACATTTTTCTTGCAACCATTAAATACTTAGATGAGTTGGCATGTCCAGTCTTGACCTTGTTCAACGTAATGGCTTAATGATAGATGCATGCAAATCCACCCTTAGCCTGAACCAGTTTAGGCACTATATCATAGAGAAGCCAGAGGGAATAAAGTTGAGTGGATAAGACCATATCTGCACAATGCGGCAAGTCATTTAATTACCCTTCTCATTACATATGGACCTGGCTTTGAAATACAGCACCCTCACTGGTTCCAAAGGAAAGCGGGTCCTACCTACTTGTATCTGATTATAAGACAGAGTCACATCTAATTAACATCAGACAGAGGTATAAGCATGTTGTTTCACCCCATTGCAGAAACTGCTGAGTACTGGGATGGGACAAAACTGGCCCTTGGGAGCTACCAGCAAGAATGTCAACCAGCCCTATGTTTCTTTTTCAGTATACCTAGTCCCTTAGAATTACAAGTAATAGGTTTTGGTAACAATAAAGAGAGAGAAATGGTCAAATAAACAACAGCTGACCCCTTCTGTAAGCAGTAATGAAACCTATTTAAAATGAAAAGGAAAATGTATGCAAGAAAAGGAAAAGACATAATACAACCAAAATGTCAACAACAGACTTGCGGTACTGAAAACAAGTAAAATAAGTAAATAAAAACAAATGCGTTGTAGTCCACAAAGTACAGAAATAGCAAACAAACAGTAACAGTATAATATATCACTTGATAATTTCATAAAATAAATGTCCATTGCAAATTCTGGTAAATAATAACATTCTCTGATGATAGTTAAAACTGTAATGAATGGAACAAGTAAATAAAATTAATATCCATACCACCTCCCACATTCCAAAGACATGTGTCTAGAGCATTTCTCCCCAAGCCTCCGCTGAAAATGGGCTCTGTTTTAGTCAGACTTTCCCGGTCAGCAAATATTAAATAAATAAATATAAATTGGGTGCTATCATAGATTCCCCGTGCAACACTAACATCCTAGAAGAGGATCTAACAGAAACAAATGAAGAGTATCAAAGTCACGGATTAAAACACAGTACAAAGAAATGCATTATAGTGCCCTTTGGGTAATCAGTCACCCAATCTAATTACTTCATTAATAAAACAACCCTAGGAGATTACCCAATAGTTAGGGATCTTGGAACATATGTAGACAGTAATCTGGACTTCGACCCACATGTAGCCAAGATAGTAAGAACATCATTCTGTGATGCTCAACTCATAAGCAAAGTTATGACATCCAGGACCAAGGAAGTTAGACTACCACTCTATTCAGCCCTTATCAGACCCATAAGTTGAGTAGAGTACCCCCTCTGGCATGTATCTAACCAGGCACTTGCAACAGTTGTAATGCTCTCAAACATTTCTCACCAGGAAAATCCAGGGTATTAATACCCTGTCCTACACAGGTCAATTTAAGGCCCTGTATTTAGTCTGCCAACAGGTTACTGGGAGCAGATCTGTGCCTGGCATATAAGGCATCCTCAGATCCATGTCTGATGGAGCTCTTACACATCCAGAAAACAAACAGCACCAGAAACAGTAGATCCAAGGACCTGAACTTTGCCTGCGACATGAATATAACATGCTGGAGATGCCAATTTGTACCTCAAAGGATCCCCCAATGTGGAATAAGCTCCATATCTACATTAGGCAGAGTTCATCTCTGACCCTATTCAAATGAAACATTAATCATTAGATGGGAAATCACAGATTTGCTCCCGGTCTGGCCCCCATGAATCTGATGGACAGAGATTGACAATAAGTAAATTAATCTTTAGCTAACTTACCCCCACACCCCCCACACACACATACATGCATACATACATATAACCCTTAGCTACCTCCTTAGTAACATATAGGTATCTAAGAAACTCTGGGAAAAAATGGATTGGGTTGCATGGCTGGGCTTGTTAAGACCCTGTTAGTCGTTAGCCTAGTAGAAACCTATGAACCTAATCTGAGCCTGCTTTACCTGTCTTTATTTTCTTTAGTGCTGTTCTTACTTCTTCTGTGGTGGATTCTTCTTCTTCTTTCAGCATAGGCTGTGTTTGGGTTAGTACAGCTTTTGTGTGGTTTTCTTCATTCAGAAGCTACTAGAAGTATTCCTTCCATCTGCCTGTGATGTCTTGTGGACTGGTGAGTAGGTAGTTTTTGGCGTCCCTTATGAAAGGTGTCTGGTGACTGTCTTCATTGTCTTTCTCATGCATCTTGATAGACTTTATTTGTGATTTCTCTTGGATCACTCCCCAGAAGCTGGTAGAGTGCCCTAATGCTTGTTGTTTGCTATTGTTGCTGCTCTCTTTGCCTCTTTGTTAGCCAACCAGTATTCCATTTTAGCCTGATCCATCTTTCCTGTCTCCTACATTTTCCTGCACTCCTTGCTTTTGATGACTTCCTGGACTTCTACATTCCACCACAAGCTTTTCTTTTGTGCCTTATTTCTATACCTGGCTCTCAGCCACTTGATTGTTCTATAGTCTTCACACGTTATGTTTTGAGGTACTGCCATTCTTGACAAACCAGGAACCAAACGGTGGAAAACAAACCAAAAAAACAACACCTGTGGTAGTAGAAAATAAGGAATGAGCCAGCAAAGAATTCCAATAAAACTCCAAAGTTTATTCAAATTAAGTTGAGCACTTTCATTCCCAGATTTTGGAACTTCATCAGACCAAAGAACAACTAACACCACCAACTTATATAGCGACGTCCCTATCACATGAATTTAAAGCATCCAATCAAAATTTAGAAACAGTATAATGCCTTAATTTTAAAATAGAATTATTAGAACATACATCATTTATCCCTGGGTGTACAGTAGCATCTAGCAAAACCTGCCATTTAAACTCACAGATTTCTAAATGTTCCTTTGTTACCCACCCCTGAAGATCCTATTTTACCCGTTCAATAACTAAAAACTTAAAATAATGGACACTAAAACATTATTTAGCCCAATGCCAATTATGTGCTGCTTTTTATGTGGGGAAAACCACCTGGAAATTTTATGACCGTGTATATGAACACCTCCTGGATATTGATAAAAAGGGAGATACTAATGCTTTATATAAGCATATAGCACAGTTTAGTGACTATTATTCATGTGATAGGGATAGGGGTGTTGCTATATAACTTGGCGGTTTTAGCTGTTCTTTGTTCTGATAAAGTTTCAATGTCTAGTTTTATTGGAATTTTTTGCTGGCTCTTTCCTTATCTTCCACTACCATAGGTGTGTTGGTACTGCTATTCTTCGATTCTATTTCCTCTTCTTCCTGAGCTGCTAGAGCCCTGAGTATTTTTATACAGTTCTAGCTACAGCAGCATCATATATCTCATCATTTTAATATATTTTTTTCAAAGCTGATTCTCTAGTTCTTCAACTACCAATATTAGACAACAGGTTTCTAAGGAAGAATGAGGCTAAGGGCTGTAGGATCCTTAGACTTGCTAGATGCTGTGAGATTTTCCAATTTTAATTGTTCACAGTGCCACCTGCTGATACAGCCCTAAGTAAAAATTGAAAAGATGACATATTCTGTGACACATTTGACAACTGTTAAATGAACTTTTAGACAGTGAGTTGTTTGGCGCCTTTTTTAAAACTTAGATGGAGAACAACAACCAACTTTTTATGACTATAATGTTGCAGAACTGAACCAGAAGCAAGTTTACCTTAGTTGGTTTGGTGAGGTAGAATGGATACTGCTACTTTCCATTTCTTTTAATTCATTGCATAATCAATATTTTTGAACTCCTAACACTTAAACTACAAAATTAATCAAAAGAACCGGTGAGGCAGTTAGTGAGTAGCCCACCAGTTTATTTGTGCTTATTACAACTGACTTCAAAATATACATAATAATTTTCCAGGGATGAATGCACATACTGTCACAAAATAAAAGCTAACAAATCTAGCACTTAAGTATGTTTGATATTACAGCCATTACTAAACAAACCAACATATAGTAATGGTGGATTGTCAGTTTAATACACAAGCATAACCCTGTTTAACATCCATAATCATATCCAAGCTGGCCATTTGTCTGGCATACCATCCGAGCCTCAAACTCCTCCCTCTCCCATGATGCCTCACTCCTCCTCAAACCCCCAGATCTCGTTTGCTGCCATTATGGACAGAAGAAATTATGAGCCTCTGTCCAGTTTAGGTAAGTTTTTCAATTTTTTTCTCTTGGGATTCTTCCTTCTTTTTCTCTACAGTCTAGAGCTAAATAGTTAAAGTTAATTATTACCTCCCCCTCCCGCTAGGCTACTTAGTTTTAGCTGGCATTAGTTCCTTCCCGCCCTTTTCCTTTTCTCTTTTCTCTTCTTTTTCCCTTAAAAAAAGCTTTCCTGGTTTCTTTAAGTTATAGTTTAGTTATAGTTGTAGTTAGTGTGTGGGTGGTGTCTGAGAGTGCGTGTTTGTGTGAGTGCCTGGCAGTATGTCAGACAAATGAGAAAAACCCTTTGGTTTTAAGAGGTGTGCCTCTTGTGGGCATAATATTCCCCAATCTGATGCCCACAAGAGGCGCGTTTATTGCTTGGGTCTGGGGCACTTGGAGATGACATGTGACATTTGCTCGGCCTTCAGTTCCCGGGCCCTTGCTGATAGGAGGAATAAGCTCAACTTGAGAGGGCTTATTCCCCCCTGGAGTCCAGACTCCTTCCCAAAAGAAGTGACCCCATTCTGCTTCCCTGGGGATGTCTGCTTCTGTTTCTGAAAATGAAGCAATCTTTCAGATACATCCCCATCAGATCCATTTGTGGCTTGCTTCTCTCTGGATCTGAGAGGTCCCTCGGATCTGGGGGAGTCGGCACCGACCAAACCAACCACCCTACCAGATCCCTTGACCTCTGGTCTGAGCAGCCTTTTGGAGCCATTGGTGGTCATTAGGATCCATAGCTCCTCATCTCTGGAGCAGACTCTGAGTCACACATACCCGGATCACAGGTCTTGGAATCATACTCCACACCAGAGCAAGTCCCCCTCTCCTGCTCAGACCTCTTGGACAAGCTTATCACCTGTGAGGTGGATGCATTCTTCCCTGTCCTCTTGGTCTGCTTGGCTCTCCCATTCTGATATGGATCGGTTGATGAGTTTCCTCAAAGCAGAGAACCAGCTGGGGATTGCTTTCTCTAATCCACGCTGGATCCATGAGAGTTCCGGCCCCAATACCTCAGCCTCCTCCTCCAATCCGCTTGGCTTTGGAGTTGCAGGGACTGGTGATCTTCAGTTGATCAGCATTGGTCTTGGCATACTTATTTCCCCGACTCCGACGGTGTCTCAGACCGGCTTGGTTCCGATTCTGTCAGATCAGAGCGAATTCCATATCTGAGGGGTCAACATGGGATCCTTGGAGTTGGTGTCAGCTCCAACCTTCTCAGAGCTGTACCATCCTCTGGGGACCTCAGCCTTTGACAGCTCGGCTCTGGTGCCCTCTGGTGGTGTTGGATCCAGGATGGCCTCTTCTCTTTTTACTTTAGCGGCTTCGGCCTCTGAGGTTGGGGGGCAGGCTCTCCCAGCATCCCTGGCATTCCAGGTGGCAGAGGGGGCTTTCTCAACACCTCAAGACATGGTCCTTCCTCTGCCAGGTCATTCCCAATCCTCTGTGGATTGAAGCTTTGCTCCTATCAGTCTGATCAATGGTCAACCCCTCCCAGAGAACCTCTAGCGTACCCCTCAGCAAGGGTTTCCCCTGTCTTCTGAGTCCTCACCAGTGTACCCCACAGAGGAGATCCCCCAGAAGTGTCTGCAGAAGAGGAAGTACATTGTCTCCCCCATGGAGTCTTTGACAGAAGGCACCAACTTTGATGAAGGGGAATGGTCTCCCTGATGTCCACCTGATGATATCTCCTTTGAAGGTATCTTAGAAATCCTGAAACGAAAGGGTGGATGGTCTTTCCAACTCCCTTCCTTGGAGGAGTCAGTGCTCATGGACATTACCATCTACATCTTGGGTGACCACACCGGTAGACCAACTTATTGACCTCATCATCCATTAGGCTTGGAAGGAGCTTGAAATCATGGAACCAATCCCAAAACATGCGGATAAGTACCTTAGTCTCCCTCAGGATTGTCCTTTCTGGAGTAAAGGTGTCCCAGTTGATGGCATTGCGGTGTCGCCAGCCACCAAAAAATAGCTCGCCGAACAGAGCTCCAGTGTCACCCTCCCCGAACAAGGAGTATAGGACCTTGGACAGACATGGGAAGTGGGTGTATGCCTCAGCAACTTTTTTGCTGAGAGCATTGAACTACCTGGCACACTTCACTCACCTCCATAGAGACCTGGTGAAGGAACTTTCCACCTCTCTGGTGCAGTTGCTGTCGGAGGAAAATTTCAGAAAGCTTTCCACACAGATAACACTATGGCTTCTGTTGCTAACTCCTCGATTCGGCTAATCTCCCACATGGCGGAGGGAACATCTCGGGCAGCTGGTTCAGGCATAGTCCTCAGGAGACATACATGGATGAGACTGTACAGGTTTGCAGACCCCTACAAAGCATAGTTCATTAATGCCCCCATTGACAGTTCCTCTTTCTTCGTACCATCAGTTAAGGAGACTTTTATCTGCAGCAAACAGGAGGACAAGACTCTATCTGCCATAGGGATCAAATTTTCTTCCCCCAATGGACCTAATTCAGGAACCAATGGAGCAGGAAGAAGATGTGGTTCTGCAAATTCCAAGGGGTCTTTCCTGATTCGCAGGACGAATCCTCTTCTAGGGGCAGATGGAGAGGATTCAGTGGTAGACACTGCCCCAGAGAGAGATTGGGTCCACAGAAGCAGGGCTTCAGGGAACCCTTCTCTGACAGGACCTTTCAGCACTCCTGAAGCACTGCATGACTGTCCTACTCTGGAGGCAGTCTGGGGCAGGCTATCCTTGCAGCCAGCAGCCTGGACAGACATAACAAATGACACTTGTGTATTAGACATTATTTCCAGAGGCTACTATATTGCCTTTTCCCTTCCTTCACCCCACACCAGGGAGCATCTCCCTGATGTGCCACCCACTCACAGGGGACTGGCCTTCTAGAAGTACAAAAACTTCTAGACAAAAGAGTCATCCAGTAGGTCCCAACCGAACAATGAAGATGCAGAACTTACTCATGCTTCTTTTTGGTGCAAAAGAAGACTGGGGACCTTTGACCCATCTTGGATCTAAGCAGTTTGAATCTGTTTGTGAAGAAAAAGTTCTGCATGCTTACGGTACAGTCCATTCTGCCGTTCACTCGCAAGGATGACTGGATCTGCTCAGTGGATGTGCAAGATGCATACTATCATATCAAAATAGAGAGGTGCTCCAGGAGGGGTCTATATGACTTGGTCGACAGTTCATATGGTCGACTGTTTATTTGGTCGACAGTTCATTTGATCGACAAGCATTTGCCCCCTTCCCCAATGTTGTGCGACCCTGGAGTTGATATATATAGTTTGGGGTGTGTGGGGGGCACAGCCCCCCCACCTAAAATGCTTGTCGATCAAATGAACTGTCGACCAAATAAACAGTCGACCATATGAATTGTCGACCAAGTCATATAGACCCTCCAGGAGATATCTACAGTTCTGGCTGGGGGGCGATCATTACCAATTCAGAGAACTGCCCTTTGACCTAACCACTGCCCCCCCAGTGTTCACCAAATGCATGGCAGTAGTCACAGTGCATGTCCATCTGCAAGGATTCCAGGTGTTCCCCTATCTGGATTACTGGCTTCTAATGGCACCCATAGCGCATCAACTACTGTGGACTATTCAGGTGATGTTGCACCTGTTTTGCCACCTGGGTCACACAGTGAACATGGCAAAATCCAAGATGGTCCCAGTCTAGGACATCGAAATCATTGGGACTCAGTTGAACACAGTCACTTAAGTTGCAGCTCTTCCCTTACAGAGGATATCGTCTCTCAGGCAGCAGGTCCAATGACTACTAGACACACCATCTCCTTCCGCTCACCTAGTTCTCATATCCTTGGGCTCCATGTCAGCTGCCATCCTTCTGGTGCCTCTAACCAGGTTCTTCATGCAAGGTCTCCAGTGAACTCTGGCAGTTCAGTGGTCCATCCGGTGTCACTCGTTATCAACACTGATCAAACTTACTCCAATTTACAGACATTATCTGCAATGGTGGATACTCACAGATGATCTTCATCTAGGCAGGCCTTTTGTCCTCTCCCCTCCTTTGGCCACAGTGACCATGAATGCCTCCCAGTTGGGGTGAGGGGGCATTTCCAGGGAAGGATGGCCGAAGGCATGTGGTCCCCTACAGAGACCAAACTGCACATAAACGTCCTGGAGATAAGGGCAGTTCTCCTTATGTTGCAAGCCTTTCAGGACTGCCTCCCTCTGGGGACAATTGCAATCTTGAAGGACAACATGTCAGTTGTATGGTATATCATCAAGCAGGGGGCAACCCGTTCTTACCAGCTCTGCGGAGAAGCCATGAGGGGCTGGAATAGGCAATTGCTTCTTACTGCTTTCTCATTGCAACACACATCCCTGGAAAATCTAGCATTCTGGCAGACAGTTTGAACAGGTCCATTTTGAGTCCTCATGAGTGGTCCCAGAACCAGTTAGTAGCGAACAAGATTTTCAGCAGTTGGGGATAACTTTGCTGTGATCTATTTGCCTCTCCCCTAAACAACAACTGCAGTAGGTACTTCTCTCTGATCCCCCTGCGGGGAGTCACCCAGGGATGCTCTAGTCCATGATTGGCCTCCAGGTCTCCTGTATGATTATCCTCCAATCTCCTTAATACCCAAAGTTCTACAGAAAGCCAGCAGGTTGAAGACCAATCATATCCTCATTGCCCCTCACTAGCCTTGTCAGGTATGGTTCCCTTTTCCGCAGTCTTACAGCAAATATCCTCTATGTATGTTGGATCTCATTTCACATCTGACAGAATGTCAGATCCCCAGTCTTTGGTCCCTCAAACTAACCTGTTGGTTTCTGCACTTACAGTAATCTTGCTGAAGACCAGGCTTCCTGAACTTGTCCACAACATTATCCTTGCCTCTCAAAAGCCTTCCACCAGGAAAGTATACTGTAGCAAATGGAAAAGGTTTTCCACCTGGGCTTCACAAAGGAATGTAGACCCCTTTTCAGCCCTCAGTTTTGGATGTCCTTATGTTTTTGAGCTTGCTTTTCCATGAGGGAGGTAGTTTTTCTACAATAAAGGTGCAACATGCGGCTATCACAAATTTCTATGTTGGGAAGGGAGTTGGGTTCCCCTCTACGGTTTCTTCTTGCAAACTCTGTCGGGCATTCTTAAAAGGGCTTTTCACCTAAGACCTTCAATCTAGGATCCTTCTCCTCCTTGGGAATCTTACTTTAGTACTCCAAGATCTCACCCAGAAATCCAGTGAACCTGCTAGTTCTTGTGAGCTGAAGTATTTTTTTGGCTATTACATCAGCCAGTGGAGTTTCAGAATTGCAGGCTCTGTCTTTTCAACCACTGTACATAACCTTTTTCAAGGATAGAGTTTTTCCTAGGATGAATCCTTCCTCATTCCAAAGGTCACTTCAGAGGTGAACATGAACCAGACCATTCATTTACCTATGTTTTTTCCCCAATTAATCCAATAAAGGCAAATACATGTTACGTTCTATAGACATTCGCAGACAGTTACATTTCTACCTACATAGAACTAGACCTCATAGAAACTCAGGGCAGTTGTTCATAGCCTTTTCACCAAACAGGTTAGGCTAGGCTGTCTCTATGTTTACTTTAGCTAAATGGATTATAGAATGTATTTCCACAGTTTATTCTCAGCAAGGCAAGCAACTTCCCCAGCCAGTTAGAGCCCATTCCACCAGATCAATGTTGACCTCTTCAGCTTTTTCTGCTAGAACTCCAGTTGATGAAATTTCTGCTGCAGCTACTTGGTCCACAGCCCATACATTTGTGTCTCATTACAAGCTGGACATCATTTCCAGGAACAGAACCTCCTTTGGTTCAGAAGTGCTCCAGCATATCCTTCTTTGAGGTCCTCCCAGGGTTTATGTAGCTGGGGACTCTGACACATTTGTGATGCATAATGAAATGGACAGCATCAGATTAGAAGTTGTGTACTTACCATAACTTGGTATTTGTGTTTTCTGATTTCATTATGCATCACATCCCACCCTCCTTCTCCCTGCCTTGTACAGCTGAGAGTGATCTAGACTGAATTACAGAACCCACCGTTTCCTAGTTTGGACTCCATTAGGTCTTTTGTCTCTGTATTTCCATTATCTTTGAAATAACCATCTTGAGAAAGGGGCAACAAACTCAATCTGAGGGTTTGAGGAGGAGTGAGGCATCATGGGAGAGGGAAGAGTTTGAGGCTCAGATAGTATGTGTGAGAAATAGCCGGCTTGGATCTGAGGACAGATCCGAGGACCCATTTGTGATGCATAATGGACAACACAGATGATCAGTTATGGTAAGTACATAACTTCTGTTCAAGCCAATAAAACCAAACCCCACTAGCTGTGAACATGCATGTTTCTGCTTTTTTATTAACCTCATATGTGGATAATTTGGTTATATGTCAGTAACACATAATTTTAAACCCAGATAATGCTCATAAACATTAAGATGCCTGCAAAATATCCTAACTAAAATCCAAGCTATAGGGTTAAAAGGTCAGACAGACAAACCTCTGAATAAAAAAATGCAAGAAAAACCCAGCCAAGCTAAAGTTTTCACTGTGTGATACCTTAAACTTCCTGTAATGGAGGTCCATGGGATAGATCCAAATAACCCTTTAATTCCATCAAGGCTTTCAGCTACATGGCTTCTGAATGCCCATAACTTTTTCCATTTTAAGTTTCTATGGCATATAGTGAAAACCAAAGCCAATACAGTATTTTGGTCATCTTCTCACATTGCCTTCATAAGCATTTGTGATTAAAGAACAGAGCCAGAATCCGATCTGTCTCATCTGATCTGGTGCCCCTCAACTCAAAGTTGAGGAACAAAAAAAGAAAAGATATGCTACTCTGCTGCATTCTGTTCCCCTATCTTGCCAGGTCTCTCTATTACCCAATCTAAAATCCAAGTAGAGGAGCGAAAAAAAAAAAAAAGACTTATAACACAGAACGTACTGAAGTAAGCACTTCCTTAGTCCTGACAGGCTGCCAAAGCAGTATCAAAACTAATTTCTGTATCAGCATTTCTAAATGCATGAGCAGAAATTAATTCTGGTACTGTACTACTGACCAATTAGCATTTGACTGTTACACAACCTAACACCTCATGACCATGGGAGTTGGCCTCGTTCAACTCACCCTAGCTATGTTTCTAGTTAAATATGACTAGTCACTAATGATTATGGGAAAGTGACATACAGCATTTTGGTCTTAATAAAAAAGAAAATTACACTGCTTTCGCAACCACATATTTTCACACATGATTTCTTCAGTTTCCAGATGCTGTACTGACCCACCCAACACCATCCATTCCCGGGTCTATATTACATAGTCGATCGTTGAAAATCCTAATAACCAAAACCACAGAATGTTGAACATAAGGAAGAGCGATTTTTTTCTCAGGGAAAAAAATCGCTGCTCCAAAAAAAAAATAATCCACAGACAAAATTAAGTGGGGGGGATGTGCCCCTCCGCACCCCCCCTACTTAAATATACCAACTCCTAGATCGCACCACAGTGGAGGAAACGGCAAAGTCCCAGCAACTGGCGATTTTTTTTCTCCCTGGGAAAAAATCGCTGTTCCGGCCATTCGACAGTCTGTGCTTTCGGTTATCAGGGGTCGATGTAAGAGCATTCACTCTTTTCAGTGTCTTGATATAGACCCTCCATTCCCTGGTCGAATGAATACTGCATTCGGCCATGTAAAGATTAGCATCATAGAACAGTCAAGGTGAACTGTCAAACTCTTACTGTGGAAGAGGCAGGTAGAATTTTGCTCTTAATGAAGCATTAGCAGTTAACTTCATTAACTTCTGCTAGCAGTAGATTAATTAGGTGTCTATTGCCAGCAGACTGGACAGCAAATGTCAAGACCTGAGTAAACAGAAGAATTAAATTTGAAAAAATATTTTCCATTGAAAAAGAAGAGCACCTTTTACATTTCTACCCTCCCAACCCTGCTTCATTCTGTCTGGTAGTCCCAGTAACACTGTCCATTGTCAGGTCTACCTGCTTCTCCTTCCTCCCTCCCTCTGAGTGATCTGGGTCCACCCTAGATCTTAAGGGTATCCTTGCGGGGCAGTGTCAGGAACTGCTTCTGGTTGTTGTTAGGAGTTATTATGACCTATCCTTATTTCCCCACGCCTC
Source organism: Protopterus annectens (assembly GCF_019279795.1). Classification (NCBI taxonomy): domain Eukaryota; kingdom Metazoa; phylum Chordata; order Ceratodontiformes; family Protopteridae; genus Protopterus; species Protopterus annectens. The sequence continues at coordinate 1,809,072,865 of NC_056726.1, read as the reverse complement.
ACTCATGAATTTGTTGGCACACCTGATAGCTATTTCCTTCTCTAGCCCATGCTTACTCTCCGGGAGCATTTTCAATGTGCACCCTTCACTTCTTGTCACTTCCTCAGATGCCAGAGCATTTAACCAAATCTAGGTTAGCTGGGCCATAGTTAGGGGTTTATCTCTGTAAGCCATGGTGCTGGCTATCTGTCACTACAGAATAAATATTCTAATACTATTTGTGCGCTTTTATCTGTTCGCTCCAGAATTTGGTTCGGATCTGGTTGTTGCAGTTTTTTTGGACATTGTTGTTGCAGTTTCTCATATAAAACCCAAGAAGTTAGAATAGGCAGTCCAGGAACATAAAAAGGACAGTTATTAGTGGAGTCCCTCAAGGTTCTGTATTGGGTTCACTCCTTTTTGCCTCTAATTCTCTGAAGTCAAGGCCAATGTCAAGAACCTGTGGCTGACCAAGACAGCAGATGATTGCAAACTAGGTGCTGTCATAGAACCCTCCCAAAATACAAATATCCTCCAAGAAGGGCTGACTCAGGCAAATGACTGGTGCCAGGGCTACAGTCTAAAACTCAATGCCAATAAATGCATAATGGTATCCTTTGAAAAATCAACTACTCCTAGAAACTACCTTATTGAAAACACACTCTTAGGAGTAGACTCAGTAGTCAGGGATTTTGGGCACATGTAGACAGTAACCTGGCCTTTGACAACATTGTAACTACTGTAATAAAGAAATCATTCTATGATACGCAACATACAAACAAGGGTATGGCTTCTAGGTCCAAAGAAGTTATTGTTCCACTGTATTTGACCCTCTTCAAACCAATCATTGTGTACAGCACCCCTTTTGGTATGTACCTGACCAGGCACATGCAACAACTGTAATGTCACCAGAGATTTCTCACAGAAAGGATACAGGGCATAAACAACAAGTCCTGTGTGGATTGACTCAACTCCCTGTCCCTGTACTCTGTCTACTACAGGCTGTTGAGGGGGAGATCTTTGCCTGGCTTACACAGCATCCTTGGATCCCTTTCCAACAAGCTTTCTGCATATTCACAAAACAAATAGCATCAGAATTACCCAATCTAGGTACTTAAATCTTGCTTGCAACATAAAGAGAACATGCTGGAGGGAGAAATATGTGCCTCAGAGACTACCATCTTTTCTATAACATGCTTCCCATCCATGTAAAGCAGAGTTCCTCATTAACCTAATTCAAGCATATCTTGGACCACCTATGTCCATAATGAATAGAGATAGCCTGCAAATGCTTGACCACACAAGCTCTACCCTACATTTATTTATCATTTGTTTACCAGGAAAGTCCAGCTGGGCCAAAAAGTGCCCATTTTCAGTGGAGGCACACAGAGAAAAGCTCCACAATCACAATCTTTCAAAAATCAATCAGTGGAATTTTAAATCACAAAGTATCATGTAGCACTACAAAACACAGGAGTGAAAACAATGAAATTAGGAAAATGTAGAACACGTTTCATAGTAAAGTGTAATGAAAAACAATGCCATGAGTTGGAGAAAATATGTGAGGAAAAACTCATTAGTCATATTATTTTGTAAGTGAGACCGAGACAATTCTAAAAGCTATTTAAAAGGGATATTAGAGATTACATGATTAGAGTCAGTGAGGGGAAATTGAATGATGTCTTTCTATGAGAGAGGGTGTTCATGTTAGGGTTATAGAAGGAAGTAAGGATGGAGAGAAAATGAGATTATAAGAAGAGTGCAAGATAGGGTGTCCAGGTAATTTAGGTGAGTGAAAGAGAAAGTGGTAGAAGTTTTGTTGAAAGAAAGTGGACTTCGTAAGGTACAGAGAAAAACAAAATAAAGTATTGGAGTAGGAGGTTATGAGGTGTGACTTAGGTTTAAGTGGGTGACTGAAATATAGTGAGTAAGTTCAGCCAGGATTGACTGGCATATACCCCTTTGAATAATCTTAAGGTTCCTAAATGTGTCAGATACTTTAGATGCACAACTAGGCTTAAAAAGGCTCAGTCACTAACCTAGTATTTACCTATATAAAGGGGATTCAGTGCCTGTCAACCAGAAGTAAGATGTGGAAGCAGCCAGGGTGCTTTGCTTCTGATGGTATTCCCCTTTGTCCCCTGGGAGTACAAGTCCTGGAACTGAAATGCTCTCTCTCTCTCATATCTCTTTAAACTCCAAGACAAAACGAAGTAAGAGGTATACAAGATAAAAAGATTACAAGTGAAGGTGGCTTCTCGTAATTCCCAAAGTCTCAACAATAAAATGGGTGAATTAGAAGCTTTCTTGTTCTTGGAGGATGTCAATATTTGTTCTGAATTAAACATGAATTAAAGATCCAAAATGTAGATTTGACAGGTTAGGTGGCAGTGTCTCAATCTTTATAAAAGAACACAGAAAAGTCAGGAACCAAGAAAACATTTCATGACTCAGAATTTCTTAAATGATTTAGTCATCAATATCACTGGCATTAATACAGTGTTAAAGGAATCTACAATACACAATGCATGTGCAGAACATGAGGATTTCTTGACTGAACTACATGACGCAAAAGTCAATGAAAATTAATTCCTTATGAAATGGATTTTAACTAGTAAAACACACACACACACACACACAATGTCAGTCAAAACAATTTGGAACAAATAATGTGAAAACCAGTAAGGGACGGCGGTATGTTAGATATTGTATTCACGAACCTAGGATCCTTCTTCTCCTCTCCCATGATTATACTCTGTAATTAACACAGATCGTGATAACAAAATGTAAAATCAAACGCATGTCACCCTTCCTATATCTTACTAATGGAAGATGTGATGTGGTAAATTACATGATACTAATGAAAACAGACTGGGATGTTTCAAATGAAGGATTCAGGATACTGTCAAGAAGTTCTATGGTATTATTAACTCCTGTATTCATGAAGACATATCAGTAAGACACAAAACACAGGTAAATTAAAAATAAATAACACTTTGTGAGGTTACAGAATTAATAACATATATAACAGAAAAAAGAAAGTTTAAAAAAATGCCTAGTCAAAGGTGTACAATGCCCAAATGGAACATGACTTTCTGTAATTGATGGAGCAGGTCAATGGCAGTAAGAGCTTATGCTTTGATGCTAAGTACAGCCGCTATCTTAATCCTCTCCGTATATAGTATAGCATTTGGTAATGACTGCAATGTAATCCACCACTTTTTCAACTGTTGTAAATATGTGCGAATACAAGTAACAGTCACACAAAGAGGAACTATATGTACGCTATGAGGCCTATAATAATTACAAGGCTTGTCTTTCAGCAGTATTTGAGGGGGATGGGGTACCTCAGTTCCAAAAAAGACACTCTTTATTTAGTCATGTATGACTGATCTGCACTGAATTGCTCAGGGAACTTTGTCATTAAAAAAGGTTGATTTTTTTTTTTTTTTTTCTTGTATACTCTAAAACTAAAATGGTATCCCTTTACAGAGTTATTCTGGATACAGCTCCCAGAGTGCACTTTGGGCTATTATGTTAGATAATGTCACATCTGACTATGCTAACAATGCAATTTTCTCAAGTACATTTGTACAGGCCACTTGTGAAATATCTTTTGAAGTACAATGAGAGATGCATATGGTATTTAGCATATCATCTGCAAGAACATACTTACTGGATTTGAATGCCCACTTGAAATGTATTTGCAGGCTAGTGGAGGTCCTTAAATTTATGAAATGAAAGAAAACCTTTTCCCAAAACCAAAGCAGTACTGAAAGATATTCCAATAAACAACGTAGTGGATGGAAATAACTGAAATGTCTTTACTGAACATACAAGAGAGACAGAATGGTTTGGTTCATCTTTAAAGTAAACTTCTTTAAACGTTGTAGAGAAGTGGCCAGCAGCACCCAGTTATCTTGACACTGGGTAGACCTGTATGAAGTTAGCTGTGCAAGTACCCCACAAGCACCATCAAGAGCTTTAGAGGATTCTTTAGACAGTCAGGATCAACCCAAAGGGCAAAGACCTGTACTGAGAGTGCTGTATCAGTATTATATGTAAGTCAATCTGATGATACCAGGTAAACATATTCAGCAGATTTCTTTAGCATTTACTTTCGTAAGTCTCTGTAAATGCAATACATATTTAACACGGACATAATTAGAATGTGGCACCATTTCCCATCTCACCTTAAGAGTCATGAAAGATCTTGAATACACTTTTAGCCCATTCCAAAGTAGAAACTGCTTCCACTTCCTCGTTTACAACAGAAGTATGGCCTCCTACAGATTTTATGCTTTAGCAGGGTTTAGATTGCAGCAACTGAGATATAGTTTAACAGGAATGTAAGAGTGGAAAAAAGATCCCCACTATGTGAGGCACCCACCTATCTGTAGTTAAGGGAATAATCTAAATATGTTGCATCACTGTCCAAACTGATATATTACTTACTGTAATTCAGTAAGATTAGCTGCCCACTCCCCTTATACCAAGAAAGTACAGTTGTGTAAAATCTTACCATGACAGTTGATGTCTTTGTCTTCACTGCTACAGTATTCTTAACATATGAGATTCCCTGCCATGGGATCCCGACATCTGACCAGTCTACCAAAGACTCCTGTTACTTTAAAGGTACAACAAATGTCACCTAAACTCTCCTTGCATAGCACAAGGCTTAAAGGTGACATTCAGGCCTACCATAGTCAGAACTGATTGCCCCAGTAGGCGCATCAGCACAAGCAACCCAAGAGGTAATCTGTACATCCAAGAAGGCAAAGGACTAGGGGGAAGGAGGGAGGGAGCGAATACTGCAGCAGTGAACATAAGGACATCTGTCATTATGGTAAGATTTTACACAACAGTATGTCCTTACCTTTACTACTGCAGTATTCCTTATGTGTGGGAGAGTGCCAGGGAGGGTGAAAGAGCAGAAGCATCCCCTAAAAAGCCATGAAGAACGGCACTAGCAAAACCAGCCCTAGGTCTAGAGATACCATCCAACTTGTAGTGCTTGGTAAAGGTATGCACAGACGTCTAGGTAGCTACTTCAATAATAGAATTAGTATTTAATCCTTGAAAAAAGCACCAGAAGAAGCCACAGCTTTAGTAGAATGAGCCTTAACTGGAGGGAAGACTTTTGCCATGAAAATTGTAATAAAAAGAAATAGCCTTAAAAATCCAAGAAGAAATCATTTGCTTGGATACAGCAACTCCCAAAGATCTAGTATGAAAAGAAACAAATAACTAATCATATTTTCTAAGAGCCTTAGTCTTATCCAAATAAATTTTGAATTGCCTATGCACGTCCAAAATATGCAGCACCCTGTCACTGTCAGTTTGTGGAGAGGGGGATAAAAGTAGGCAGATTAATAGACTGATCAAGTGATAGCTCATTAACCACCTTAGGCATAAAAGAAGGGATAGTACACAAGGACACTCTGTCCTCATGAAAGTTCAAAAAAGGAGGAAAGCCATAAAGGCCTGTAACTCAGACACCCATCTGGCAGAAGTAAGAGATAACAAAAGAACAGTCTTCCAGGAACAATGTTGCAAGGAAGATGTATCAGCAGGCTCAAAAGGAGCCTGAGTCAACTTCTCCAAAACAAAAATTAAGATCCCAGGGAGGAGGAACAGGCTAATATTAAGGATGCCTTTAAGAAATTGTTTCACCTCAAATCTAGAAGCTAAAATAGGAGAAAAAGGCAGACAAGCAGAAAAAGCTGATAAGTGGGCCTTGATGGAAGAATAGGCCAAATCAGCATTGAGCAACCCACACAAATAAGAGAGAACCAAAGGAACATCCACACTAAGTTGGTCCAGATTGCGAGAGAGAGAGACTAACAATTGGCTAAGCTTCTGGTGTCATTCAAAGGGGATCCAGTGTCTGTCAGCCTGGGCGACATGCTCGACAAGCCTCGTTGCTTCGCAAGAGATGGCTTGCACCTGTCACCCCTAGGCTTTCGAATACTGGCCAAGGCGCTAGCTGCCCCCATAGTGCCTTTATTAGGCAAGGGTCAAAAGTCAAACCCACCTCCGTAAACAGCACAAATAAAAAAATGAGGGTTATGCTACTCAACGCCAGGAGTTTAAATCTCAAAATGCACTCGCTCGAAGCACTCCTCAGTATGGAGAACAGCGACATCTGTGCAGTAACTGAAACCTGGTTCAAGGCTTCACAGAGCACTCCAGCACTACCGGGATACAAGTCATACCACACATTTCGGCCACAGAACATGGACCGAAACACAAAAGGAGGGGGTGTACCCATATTCATCAAGGATACCTACACCTCCAGGTTAGTGGCACTGCATGATAACTCCGAGATGAGATCATCCATGTGCAACTAACATCAGGCAAATCTGCAATGCAAATTGTGGCCTGCTACAGACCACCCTCCATAACCCAGGACCACCACTCCACCTTTCTGGAGACACTGGAAAACATGAAGGTCCTACTGAACACCCTGATACTGGGCAATTTCAATTACCCTACCATTAACTGGGAAAACTACTCAAGTACAAACTCCCAGGTCCAGCGCTTCCTGGAATTTATCAACTCAAATGCCCTGGATCAGCTGGTAAACTCCCCTACCAGAGGTGAAAACATACTGGACCTGGTCATCACCAACATGGGCGACAGGTGTTCCACACTGGAGGTCAACCCGTCACTGGTTAGATCAGACCATAAACTAATCACTCTGGATGTCCACACCACACCACTACCTCCAACCAAGGAAACCACAGTGAAAAACTTTTCTATAGCAAACTTCACCGTACTTAAGACAGAGGTGGTAATTTTCACAGCCCCTATGCTAAAGGATAGCAGTGTCCAAGATGCAGGAACCTTTACAAATGCACTCTTTGAGCACCTACAAGGATGCATGGATCATCCCTAGCAAAACCAAGACTCACTCCTCTAAGAGAAGGAAACCAGTCTGGTGGACCCCTGCCATAAACAGGCTATACAATAGAAGGAGGAAACTAGTTCAGAAAAAAAGCAACTCCCAAGAAGGAAAGGCATCCCTGATCAGTATCAGTACGAAACTGAGGTCCCTCATAAAATCCTCAAAGGCTAACTTCGAAAGAAAAATAGCCAAGGATTTGAAAGATAACCACAAAGCCTTATTTAGCTATGTCAAGAATTTAAGTGGCAACTCACAGATATGCTCTGAGCTAGTGCAAAATAGCACAAAATATACTGAACCCACTGATATTGCCAACATCCTAGCAGATAGATTCAGTGCAAACTTCACCCCCCCCACCCCAAAAAGGGCCCACAACAATACCGGAAAAGTGTAGTGTCTCGGAAATCACAGACGCACAGGTGAAAACAGCCCTTTCAAAAGCCAAAAGCACAGTCAATGGGGCCAGATGGTGTACCAGGCTGCGTCTTGCACGAACTGCAGAACGAACTAACCCCCAACCTAAACACACTGTTCAACCTCAGCCTCTCCACAGGCTACGTGCCCATAGAATGGTGCACAGCAATGGTTATTCCACTCCACAAAGGAGGGGCCACAACTGACCCTGGTAACTATCACCCCATAAGCCTGACTAGCCTGGTCTGCAAGGCTATGGAGTGCATCATCATATAACTCATTAACAAAGACATTGGGAACCTCCAAACACTTGACCCGACCCAGTTCAGCTTTGTTAAGGTGTCAGAAGAAAAATTCAAACGAGTCACATCTGCCTCAGGTGATGAAAAAACTTCTTTATTGGCAGCTAACCAGATTACACAGCATGTTGGCCAAGATGATCTCCTCTGGTCAACTTGTTTACTGACATTAACTTTTATACTGCAAGCAAAACAACTTTTTGTTACATTTCTGACCGTTGACAGTTGGCTATGAAAAACATATAGGATAAACATGCTTATCACAAATCACCTCAAACCAACAGTTAGTACAGAATGTTCAAGAAGTACAGAATGTTCAGTTCAACAATGGTAGCTCAAATTTTCCAGGACACACAGCCTGCTTCAGTAAATTAACTCTTACTCAGCCGTGCGTCCTTATCCCAGGCTTCACCAAGCTATAACCAAATCTCTTTATTCTGAAATGCAGAAAACAATTATTATTCAGGTTCATAAGCAATGCTGTATTTTGTTCACAGATGAGGCCCATCTTTGATTGGCATACCCAACAAATAACATGTTGACTTTGCAAGAAGAGGAAAAAGACAAATAACAGTATGTTTTAAAACTTTTTCTCTTAACATTTCCCCCCTGAAAACACTTTTATTTGTCTTTTTATTTCAGCAATATATGGTAAAAACTTCACTGGCAAGACAAACTTTTAAACTTCAAAAACATTTGCAAAAAGTCACATTTCAATGTATTCACTTTCACCAGTCTGTTGCAATTGCTGGTACATCGTCTTCGTAACAGCAGTATCAACCAGTCTTTGTAGAAGACCTCTAATACAGGGTATACAACAGCAACCACATACCACCACAATAGCCACAGCGACTCCAATGGACACCAGGAAACTGCTGATGAGATGACTCCATTTTCCAAACCACGCTTGTAGAAAGTCTGTAAAGGGATTATTTACCCCAGAGTTCTCTGCCAATTCTTCGGATAACATCTCCAAACCTTTCAAAGCTCGAGTGATGCTTCCATCAGGCACAGTGTTGTTTGGAATATATGTAGAAAAGAAAGTCCCAAACATCCTGCAAACTCCTCCTCCTTTGGCCAGGAGCATATCCAACGCAATTCAATTCTGCCATGCCACCTGCGAAGTGGCCTCCAGTTGTTCAGCAATTCCTTTCAATGCATCTTTGGTATAGTTCACAAAACGCTGCTGGTTATAGTAAATGTAGTTGATCCAGTCCACATTCTTATTAGGTTGAATCCAGACAAAGATGGATGTAAAACCAGCTGCTATTTGGTTTATTGCTTTGTATTCATCAGGTACGCCTCTTGGTACGCCAATGCTATCGATGTAGACACCGTTATCGAAAGATTGCTTCGGTGCCTCTCTTTTTCTCCTACTCAACCACTTCGGCTTTATTTCAGATTCTCTTATGAAACTGCTTGCTGGAACTGGGAAAATGTAGAATAGCAGAATTAACTTTACAAGTTCCCCTCCAGGGAATCGTAAGCCTTGATCTGAGTTTGTTGTCTCCACATAACCACCATACGTCTGCTAAACTATGAGTTTGGTTCTCCAGAAGTAGATTCTCATTGCCATTTACAGTAACATTGCAATAGTTCTGTCCCACATTGCCATAATTTTTCCCTGTGCCATCTCTGGAAATGCACATATACGAACCTGGATAGGAAATCGCTGCAGGCGATTTCTCAACTTTGCTTATGACTGGAAAATGCTGAGTTTCATTTTTGCATTTATCTTCAGTTTGGTTGAAGAATAATTTCAACAGACACGTTAGGTTACCTTCATCTCGCATCAATGGGACTGTCACTAGTTGCTGTTTACCTTCAGCACAAGAAATACAGTTCTCACAATGTGCTTCTCGGGTACTATATCTAACCCAAGATAACCATTCATTATGGTGTATGAATCCCGTCACGAGTAACAATTGTTCTTCTTCTGTGAAGGCAAAATCTGCTTTACTTGTCGCATTCTTAAGGCTTTGTACTTTTAAGTTGGAAGGTCCCCAAAGGATCAGTTCTAGTTGGAAGGGACACTCCGAGTACATAAACTCCTGAATCACTTTCTTGTGGTGACACAATGGTTATAGTAATTACTTCGGTACCTTGGGAATGCGCAATTTTTATTCTTTGTTGCCTGCTTTTATCTTTCTCTGGTATCACTGCACCACTTGTTTCCCATCCATTCACATCTGTTGACCACCAAACATTTGACCAGGACGTACAGTCTCTATTGCACAAGTATTTTGCACGAGTCAAGAAATTATTATTGTTTCATTTAAAACAGTCCAAAATTCCTTCACAAAGTTTCACCTTAAACACAGTAGTAACACCTGTTTGCGCTTGCAGCACCACCATTCCTTTTTCTCTTGCAACTGTTCCTTCTCGTATGGACATACTTACTTTCGCCACCAAAATCATCATCATGTGACAGTTCAAGTACCAGTTGAACATGGCCATCCTCCCTAAGGACTACCTCGCGCCATTGGTTTCTTCACTGGGTTTGAGACAAACTAACCCCTATTGGGCTAATCCCCCTTTGTAGCCAGACTTTGCGCTCAGAGATCCGGTGGAGTTTGACCAATATCAATGGCAGAAGGAAGAGCCTTAAGTGTTTTACAGTGGGTGATATGAATCCACAAAGTCCTCTCAGCTATCTTTACAGCCGTAGGTGTCAAGATTAGTACTTGGTATGGGCCTTCCCACCTGGGGGATGACCAATTCTTTCTCTTCACAATTTGGATCCACACCCAGTCCCCGGGTGCCACGCTTAACAATGTTTCATTTCTGGAATCTGCAAAGGAGTCATTGGTTACAAGAGATTTGACATTTAGCAGCTTCTTCATATAATCCGCTAGATCCTCACCCCCCTCACGTTTCGCTGGCAACAATCCTTGCCACTGCGGGACGTAATATGGTCTCCCAAACAAAAGTTCAAATGGTGTAAGTCCTTTGTAGGAAGGTGAGATTCGCATATACAGGAGTGCCAAAGGAAGGCACGCAGTCCATGATCTATGTGTTTCTGCCATCAGTTTGCGGAGCTTACTCTTCAAGACACCGTTGTGTCTTTCCACCAGTCCAGCTGATTGGGGATGGTAAGCACAATGATATTTAAGATCAATTTGAAACACTTGACCCAACTTCTGAACAATCTGGTTAACAAAATGAGACCCATTATCACTGTAAATGCGTCTTGGTAAACCAAATCGGGGAATTATTTCTGTAGTCAAAAGCTTTGCTACTGTTTGTGCATTCAGGTGCTTTACTGGAAAAGCTTCTACCCATTTAGAAAAAGCATCAATAATGACTAAACAGAACCTTTTTCCCTCTGAGGGTGTCAATTCAATAAAGTCCATACAGAGTGTGTGGAATGGATATGGAGGGTGGGGAATGCCTGCTGAGACCTTTTAACTCCCCCCTGAGCATGATACTTTGCACATAATAAACAAGATAAACAGAATTGCTTTGCATAAGTTGAAAACCCCTTACACCAAAACACCTTAGACACTATTTGAATCATCGTCTGTACTCCTACATGGGCAGGTCCATGGCTAACCAATGCCGCATACCTAAAAAGGTTTGAGGGTAATACCATTTTGCCATCTGATGCCCTATACAACCCATCCTGTTGAGTGATACCATATTTTACCCAACAACATTTTTCCTTCTGTGTTGTCAATGTTTGCATTACTTTTAGTGTCTCTAAGTCTAAGAGGTGTCGGGGCTCTAAATCATTGTCATGCAAAAGCAAATCATTTTCTTGAGCTGCCTTTTTTGCAGCCATATCAGCAAGTGCATTTCCCCTGGAGACCGGATCTTTTCTGCTGGTATGTGCGGAACATTTACATAGCGCTATCTGAAGTGGTAGTTGCACTACATCTAACAACTGTAAAATTAAATCTCTGTGATTTATTGGTTTGCCTGTCACAGTAACCATTCCCCTATTCTTCCATTGTTGAGCGAAAACATGTACAGTGGAGAAAGCATATTGACTATCTGTATAAATTGTCACTTTTTTACCCTCCCCTAAGGTACAAGCTCGAGTCAAAGCCACCAACTCAGCTACTTGTGCAGAATAAATGTTTGACAATCTTTTTGCCTCCAAAACTTCAGTTTCTGTGGTGACTGCATACCCTACTAGTGTTTTTCCTACAGTGTCCTTCTTTGCTGATCCGTCTACAAACAAAACGAGATCAGAATCTACCAACGGAATATCCATTAAATCTGGTCGGGGAAGCACTTTGTCATGAATGCTCTCTAAACAAACATGTGGAGTACCTTTTTCTGGAGTCGGCAAAAGTGTCGCCGGATTAAGAGTAGTACATCTTTCTATGGTCATATGAGGCTATGGTCATATGAGGCTGTGTCAGCAGCACTGTCATACATGACAAATGTCGACTAGGAGATAAAAAGGTTATATTATCTTGCAAAAGTATAGTAGCTACTGAATGTGGAACCCGCAATTGTAATGGGTGAAACAAAACTAATGATGCTGAGGCTTGTACTGCCATGGCGGCTGCCACTACAGCTTGAACACAATGCGGCAATGCCCTTGCAACAGGATCTAATCTGGAGGAGTAGAAAGCTATCGGTCTCTGTTTATCCCCATGTACTTGTACCAGAACCGAAGTCATATATCCTCCCTTACAATCAACCATTTGTATAAACGGCTTAGAATAGTTCGGAAAACCCAAAACAGAGGATCCTGCTATCAATTGCTTAATTCTATTAAATGCCTGTATTGCCATATTTGTCCACTGTATATCATTTTTAGCTTCCATGGGAGTGTCATAGATTAGTGCGGTCAATGGCTCTACTTCCTCAGCATAGTTAGGGATCCAACTTCTACAAAAATTAGTCACACCTAAAAAGGACATCATCTCCCGCTTAGTTGTGGGCATAGGTGCCTCAAGAATTACTTGTTTTCTTTTGTTCTCCAATTGTCTACCTGCCTGCGAAATTAAATAACCCACGTACTTTACTTGTGCTTTCCACAATTGTAATTTTTCTTTATTTACCTTATGTCCTTGCTCAGCTAAAAAACTAAGAAGGGCAAGGGTATCCCTTTTACAACTTTCCTGCATGGGTGAGGCCAACAAAATATCATCTACATACAACAGAACCTGGCTTCCCTCTGGGGGAACAAACTGAGCTAAATTCGCAGCCATTTCTTGTGCAAATATTGTTGGACTCTCACAATATCCCTGTGGCAATCTGGTGCAGGTGTATCTTTTACCTTGATAAGTGAATGCAAACCAAAATCTACTCTCCTTCTGTAGTGGTATGGAGAAAAAGGCATTGCTTATATCTATGACAGAAAAATATCTGTGCTGAGGTAGTAAATCATTAAGTAATGTATAGGGGTCAGGGACCACTGGTGCTCTTGGAATCACAGCCGAATTAACTGCTTGTAAATCCTGAACCAACCTCCATGACCCATCCGGTTTCTTTACAGGAAACAACGAAGTATTGCAGGGCGAATCTGGGCATTCAACAAGAATTCCTACCTATTTTAGCTGCTCTGTAACTGGCTTAATTCCTTCCTCTGCTTGTTTACTTAGCGGGTATTGATGCTTACGAGGTCTAAAACTTGACTTTGCAGTTATATAAACTTCACCTGCTGTTTTCATCAGTCCTACATCCCCTTTACCTTTTGATCATAAATCTACAGGTAAGGCACTTAACACACTATCTTCCTCTTGAGTTAGGAGGATTTGTCATGCCCTTTCTGTTTTGTCATCCCTGAGGTGCACACTTGGTTGTGCCCAAGTCACCCAATTTAATCTTTGTACCTGGATCTGTTGATCTTTCAATTGACTTTCGGACATTGTATGCCAATTTGTTACCTTTTTCGCCAAATCTACCCAATGTGTCCCCACCACTTTAGTAATTGAAATATGTGGGTTATAACCTGAGCGATATAAAGAACTCATTTCCTTGGTCAAAGTACAGGTCACTACTGTATTACCTTGCGTATCCCAAAACATATCATTCAAAATTATCCTTGCACGTTTTTGCTTAAAAAATTATTTTTCAAATTCTTTATCCGGACCAGGGGCCTTTCTGTAGAACATTGTACAATGTAAGTGCGCCGCAACCTGCAGTGACCCGCTCCTAGATTTACTTAAAGCTAGGTTGATCAAATCTGTATCAACCCTCCCCGGCCCATTTGAAATCAAGTCCTGGCTATACCAATAAAACAAGTCTTGTACTCCCTGTACCACCAAGCCATCTGCTAACCTTTTCGCCTCAGTGCCTTTAGGTGTGGGAATTGCCGCTTTTCCAAACAAATGCATCAAATCTCCTCCCAGCAAATTAACTGGACAAACTTTCGATATAATTACCCTATACCTAACAGTTTGGTTTGTTTGCGGATCTGTGAACAATAGAGGATGTGACAGTGGTTCCTTATAGATTTTCCCATTTGCCGCTTTCACAAGGACAAACTGGTCCGTCTCGCAGTTCGGGGGCAGAACTGCTGGATCCAAAAGTGTACGCGATGCACCTGAATCACATAAAAACTCCACTTTCTGTCCCTCATCCAAAAACTCTATCATGGGTTTTTGATCTAGATGCATAGCAATACCCAAATTTGCCAGGTTTATGACTTCACAGTCACAATCCCGCCCTTCCTTCTGAGTGTTCTGACATTCATCGCAGAGAGAGTCTGCCTCATCATCATCACAATCATTCTCACTTTCTTCTTCTCTACAATACTCACAATAATGAATTTGGCGCCTTCCTTTACTATCATATAGTCATGCGGAGCCCTTGTTCGTAAGCTGTGGGGGATGTTGTCACTCTTCACAGTCGGCAGCGAAATACCCACGTCTACTGTACTTAAAACATTCTCCACGTTTTAACCTCCCCTCATATTCCCCTGAATGTCCACCTGGTTTATTTAACGTGTCCCATTTCGGGCCCCCACTTTTTTTATGCCACCACGGCGCCCTTGCCTCCATTGGTCCTGTACCAAGAATATGCCACCATCATCCCCTACTGCTAACACTTGTACTTTCTTTTTCTTTTTTAAATTGAAATGTCGCTCAGCATGCCATGCATATTCAAACAAAGGTTGCAGTCTACATGTTCTATGATCTACCATATGCTTAGTTATAAAACTACTTATCGGAGCCCTACAACCCTTAAGAAAAGCATTTTTCAATTGCTGTTCATAAGGACTATCATTGGTCTGATCCTGCGGAATCATCATTCCACAATGGTTATTGAACACTTCTGTCAATCTTACAATATAGTGATCTACAAATTCATCATAATTTTGGATGCACTGATTTATTACTGTCCAATCTGCTCTTGAACGCCACTTATCAGAAATTATCTTCAACAGATCTGTGACTCGCGTGTCTAACACCCCAGAATTATGCTTTAATATAGTGCTGTCATCTGCCTTACATGTCCAAGTACCACAAACTAAGTGCCAATCTGGACCCAGGATTTGTCACACTACTTGTTCTACTTCTAAACCATTTAGATGATAACTTAAACGCATACCAACTATGTCCTCAGAAAACTTTTGAAAATTAACCTTGGGATGAGGAATACCATCTGTAGCTCATTTTATATCCTCTCTAGCCCAGGGACGATAAACTAAAATAGTTGGCTCTTGTCCAACATCCCCTGCTTGTGGGTTTGCAGCTTGTATTAAGGGAAGAGCTTCTGAGTAGTCAAAAAGTTTAATGGCCCAACGTCCTTGCCCTGCTGGTCCTGACCTTAGCTGCATAGGTTGGTCTACCTATTGCAAAGCAACCTTGGGTACTACGGGAATTTGCGGGTAAATTGGAGGGGTCACAACACTTCCTTGAGCAGCCAGTAACCCACCCTGCTGTACAGATCCCACATCTTCAGACTGATATTGAGGAGGTTTCGCCGGTACAGTAGCAGCAATTTCCCCATACGGTGGGGCAGTTGCCTGCCTTTGTACCACACAAACTGTATGCTCATCCTCCTTATCTAAAAATAAAGCTACTTTTCTACTTGGCACCAGTGATCCCTTTTGATTTATTTTCCTGGCACTGTTTTTCTCTTGTAACTCGTCTACTTGCCTCTTCTAACCATTTTTGTGCTTGGGGAAATCCCAATTGTCTTTGCTTTTTAGTTCTAGTTCCCGCATCTCTTTTCAAATCTCTAACCAATTTTGCACAAGCATTCTTATTCAGCGTACCATCAAAATCATATCTAGACTTCCACTTTTTCAAAAATTTAACATTATTTTTGTTTAAAACTTTCATATACTTAGCATCAACATTTAAACAGACATCACTCTCACACTTGCAGCAACTCGAACCCATGTTTTCCCTAGATTTCTTATTTTAGGACTGTATCAAAGTTATTTTACAGGGCTTATTATAAAATGGGGCTATCTTAATGGGTGAACCTAACAAAAGAATCTTAACAAGTAATCCTACCTACCCTTAACTAAAAATAAAACCCTTGTCGACAAGGTTAAATTAAATTAAAAGAAAATTTATTTTTCATCCTACCTGAACCAGATGAGACTCCGTTTCCCCTTTTCATTCAGAAACCATCCATCAGATAGGGATCAGAGAGCGGCCGGCCTCATTTCAACGACAAATCAGTCGGAGGGCTTTCAGTCGAGGGAATCTTAAGATGAGAAACCCTCACCTGCACAGGTTTTTTGGTCTCTCTGTCGGTCTGATCCGTATCTTCATAGAGGTTTTCGGTCCAAGGGACCAAAATGTCAGAAGAAAAATTCAAACGAGTCACATCTGCCTCAGGTGATGAAAAAACTTCTTTATTAGCAGCTAACCAGATTACACAGCATGTTGGCCAAGATGATCTCCTGTGGTCAACTTGTTTACTGACATCAACTTTTATACTGCAAGCAAAACAACTTTTTGTTACATTTCTGACCGTTGACAGTTGGCTATGAAAAACATATAGGATAAACATGTTTATCACAAATCACCTCAAACCAACAGTTAGTACAGAATGTTCAAGAAGTACAGAATGTTCAGTTCAACAATGGTAGCTCAAATTTACACAGCCTGCTTCAGTAAATTAACTCTTCTCGGCCGTGCGTCCTTATCCCAGGCTTCACCAAGCTATAACCAAATCTCTTTATTCTGAAATGCAGAAAACAGTTATTATTCAGGTTCATAAGCAATGCTGCATTTGGTTCACAGATGAGGCCCATCTTTGATAGGCATATCCCAACAAATAACATGTTCACTTTGCAAGAAGAGGAAAAAGACAAATAACAGTATGTTTTAAAACTTTTTCTCTTAACATAAGGGCAGATCATGCCTACTAAACCTGGTTGACTTCTTCGAGACAGTCACCAAGGCCATAGATGAGGGGAAGGTGGTTCACACAGCCTACCTTGACCTCACCAGCCTGAACATAAACCCCTATGTCATGAGATGGGTTGCCAACTGGCTTACAGACAGAACTCACACGGTAAGAATAGCGGGCTCCAGGCCCGACTCTAAACCAGTCACAAGTGGTGTCCCACAAGGCTCGGTCCTGGGACCCCTACTGTTTGGCATATACTTCTCAGAAATACAGGCAAACACAGGAGGACTATGGCTAACCATGTTTGCCGATGACTGCAAACTGGGAGCCATAATTGACTGTCCGGCTGATACGGACATTCTCCAAAAAGGCCTTACTGTGACGGACACCTGGTGTCAAAGTCATGGTCTCAAGCTAAATGCCAAAAAATGCATAGTCATCCCATTTGGGAAAAACAAAACACCCATGAATTACAACATAGGTGGCAGCCCCCTTAATACAGAAGAGGTAATAAGAGATCTGGGGACCCAGGCAGATAGTAATCTCTCCTTTGACAATCACATTGCCAAAGTAGTTAGGAAATCTTTCTATGTAGCCCATCTAATTACTAAAAGGTTCACATCTAGAAATAAAGAGGTTATAGTGCTCCTCTACTCTTCATTCATCAAACCCATCATAGAGTACAATGCCCCATTTGGGATGTACCTCACAAGACAATTCCAACAGCTGGAAAGACCACAAAAGTACCTCACCAAGAGGATTACTGGCCTCAAATATTTGTCCTATGCAGCCCGACTGGAAAAACTCCAACTGTACTCAATGGCATATCGCTTACTCAGAGGTGATCTCTGCCTGACTTACAACTTACAACTCAGAATTGATGGACATGCTCCACCTAAAGAAATCCAAGTCACTGCGAGCTACTAGCTCTAGTGAGCTAAACCTCACCACAACAATAAATAGAACATGCTGGAGGGATAGATTCCTGTCACAGAGACTCTCCATGCTTTGGAACAAAATTCCTAACTACATTAGGCAGAGCCCCTCACTAACACTCTTCAAGAGAAACCTTGACTAGTGGATGGGTAACAGAAAATACACCCCTGGGATCACTTCATTGGCTCTTCTTGACAGAGGCTCAGTTAATCAATCAATGGGGCGGCGAAAACTGACACACTCTGGCTAGGCTTATAAATGCCCTCGGGCAGATAGCCTAGTACCTACCTATGAACCTGAATAGAAAATCTCTTCCATTTGGATAAGTAGGATTTTCTAGTAGTAGGTTTCCTGGCCTCCTGCAGGACTTTCAGCACATCCTCAGAAAAAGTGTCTATAAGGAATCCAAATCCTATCACCCACAGTGTCAGTTGAAGAATGGACAATTGGAGGTGCATGAGAAAACCCTTGTCTTTTGAGCATAGATCTACTGTGTGAGGTAACTTGTGATGATTGCCCCTGGCTAAATGCAGAAGAAGAGGGAACGAGTGCTGTTGCGGCCAAAATGCAGTCACCAACAAGATTTTGGAAGCATCCTGTTGAATTTTGAACAGGACTTTAGGAATGAGAGGAAGGGGAGGGAATGCATAAACATCCCCTTCCAAGAAAATTGAGAGGGCATCCACCTTCCACACCAGAGGCTCTGGCACAAAACAGAGGAAGTTGTCTTTTGGGAGGGGAGGCAAAAAGATCTACTTGAGAAATGCCCCACTGGTGGATAATGTCCAGAAACACATTCCTCTGATGCATCCATTCATGGGACTGAGTTAAGGACCTGCTCAGAGTGTCTGCCACAATGTTCTGACCAGAAGGGATATGAAGAGTTATTTCATACTTGATAGCATGATCCCTTACTAGAAGTGCCAACCGCCCAAGAAGATAAGATCTAGTTCTCCCTGTTTGTTGATGTAGCACATCACTGTGGTATTGTCTGTGACCATTGATGTGCTTCTTCTGCTGACCACACCCCCTGAACTTTTAGAGAGCCAAATGTTGCCCCCATCCCATGTCTGAACCATCTGTGAACAATTCCTGAGAGGGAAGAGCGGAATGAAAAGGGATGCCTGGATTTAGCAACCACTGCTGAATCCACCAGTGAAGTTCCTGTCTGAGACAAAGAAGAAGAGGAACTGTAAAGTCTAGAGGATGTGCATGTTGAAGCCACACTGACTTCAGAAACCGCTGAAATGTTCTCATGGGAAGTTTGGCCAGAGGGAGCATCAGAATAGTAGATGCTATGAAACCCAGAGCTCTTAGAAACTCCTTGGCAGTAAATGGAAGTCAGAGGAAGAAGAGTGTGAAAGAAAGAAATGAGAGTTAAGGCCCTTGGAGGGGACAGGGAAGCCAGCATTGGCATAGTCTGAATCCTGAAACCCAGAAAAATATGATCCTAAGAAGAAGGCAGAGAAGCCTTTTTAAAATATATAGTGAACCCCACACTCTGAAGAAGGGAAATGGCAAAATGAAGATTTTGTAAGAGTCTCTGGAGAGGATTCAATCAACAGGTTGTCCAAGTAAGGAAATATCTGGATCCTTTGTAGCCTACAAAAAGCAATCACAGGAACAATGCATTTGGTGAACACCCTTGGGGCAGTAGAAAGGCCAAAGGGCAAAGCAGAGATCTGAAAATGTCAGGAAGCAAGAGAGAAGCACAAAAAATTTCTTTAAAGAGGATGGATCGGAATATGGAGATAAGCATCCTTGAGATCCAGAGACATCATATAGGCCTGAGGGAGCAAGAGAAGAAACAGAATCTGAAGGGACAACATCCACAAGGAAGGCACTTTTAGAAAAGTGTTTGGATGAGAGCTCTAAAATAGGTCTCTAGGTGCCCTCTTTCCTGAACACTAGAAATAGTTTGGAGTAGAACCCTTTCCCCCTTTGGGACACAGGCACCTCTCGAATAATACCCTGAGTCAAGATATTTTAAAGAACCTCTGAGAACAAGGGAAGTTGTTCCTGAGGAGGCTGAGGAATGCCCATAAAAAGAGGATGAGATTTCCGCATCATGAAGTACTCCTGACAAATGATTGACAGAACCCAAGAATCCTGAGTGATCTGAAGGCAAACAGAAAGAGAAAAGGGAAAAGAAAGAGGAATGTTGTGGGGAAGGGACAGATAGTCATACAGCACCTGGTTTGTCTGGAAAGGAAGGCTTCAGAGTCCCTGGAAATTGAGGCGCTTTAGCAGGAGGAGCCCGTTTGCCACTCTTCTTACCTTTAGTAGAAGGGTGGGATTGCCTACGAATAAAGGCAAGCTTAGTGGGGTGGTTTGTCTAAAATTTAGACACAAAAGAAACAAACAAACAGGAGAAACAAATACATATTTAAGCTGCTGTAAGGCCTTACCCTTATCCTGAAGGGACATAAACAAACCAGCACTAGATTCCCCAAACAACAGCTTAGAATCCATAGGTGCATCCATCAACTTAGCCTTAATATCATCAGGTAGATGTTGAAGTCTAAGCCAAGAATACCTCCTCATCACTGAACCAAAAACAGCAGCCCTAAAAGAGGCATCTGCCACATAATAACTACATTTAATAGAATGAATAATGACTTGAGAGGAAGTACTAGCAAGGAAAGAACAGAAGATTTACCCTTAGAGTCTGGAAAATCAGAAATACATTGACAGGCCTGAGAAAGAAGAGCCAACACATACTTAGACATATGGGTCTGGTAATTAATACCCCTAAAAGCTAGGGTAGCAGAAGTTTAAATATTCTTACCCAGTCTTTCCATAGCTCGGCTGTCCTTGTTATAAGGCAATAACTTGGGTGAAGGAAGCTATTGAGATGGCTTGTCAGAGGTTACAGACACTACAGAGGGGTCAGCAGCAGGATATTTATATAAAAATAGCAGTCCTCAGGCACCCTATAAAACCTGCCAGGTTTGTTGGGAGTAGGGGACAGAGAATCAGGCACAGGGGAGGCATTGGAAAAAGCACCCAGCAAAGCAGGCAAAACAGAAAGAATAGCTGCAGGCTTAGGAGATTCCAACTGCAGCAATTCACAGTACCTCTTATAGATACCAGAGACCTGAACACAATCCCACTTTAAAAAAATCCATCATCCTAGAGAGTGTGCCCTCAAAGGAAATTTCCTCAAAAGGCACATCAGGACTAATAGATTTCTCCTTCTCTGACTCATAGTCCAAGGCAGAAGGAATTTGAGTAAAATAAGTCAGGGATTCATCATCTGAATCTGACTCATCCTCAGTAGAATCCTCTCTAGGCCTTTTAAGGGGAGTAGAGGACCAAGGAGGGACAGGAATCAAAGCCCCTTGAGGAGGTTTTAAGGACATTAAAGCAGTAAATAGCCCCTGAGTAAAGGCCTGCCAGCCACTTTCTGGATCCCTAGGAGCATTAGAAATATGTTTAAGTTTTTGTTTCTTTGCTAAGGGAATGTTCCTTCCAAAATACTGAGAAGACTCAGACCCAGGACAACAGTCAAGAACTGTACTAAGAACTTCTTGCCCAACTAAATGGAGGAACTCCCCTAGGCCTCGCAGAAAAAAAAAGCAATCAACTGTGGTTCCCCTGAATGTCTGAGATGGACGTCTGCGATGCCTCTTTGGACATGCTGCCAGCTGAATCCTCACCAGCCTCCAACACAGTCGCAGCAGAGAAATCCAACAATACAGCTGGGTGAGCCTCCGGGTTTGTAACAGCCTCGGGAGAAACACCTGGCAGAGGCTGGTCAGTGGAAGATTCCGGTCATACCTTTTTCAACTTTTTCTTCCCTAGTGGCTGACCCTCAGTTTGGGAGATTCCTTCCATTGTATCTTTATTATTTATTTTTATTTATTTTACATTTGTTAACCGGGTTTGGCCGACTGAGCTAATATCCCTTTTTCAGCAGAGGCCCAAGGAGAAAAGCTCCACAGAAGTTAACATAAAGTTTACAGATGCAGTATACAGAAGAGTTCCAATAATAAAGTATACAAAAGGATTTTACAATAAAAGTAATGGATTACAGTATACAGCATCCTGAAGCAAGAAGCTTAAGACTCTGGTTCTCAAGATACAAGGAAAGGGAAGAAAGTCTATTGTGAAGGGTTTTCAGGATGAACACCTGACAAACTGAACAAGATGTATGGTCATGAGAAGCTCCTAGACAAAAAAGACACTTATTGTGGCAGTCTTTATGGGGAATCTGTCTCCCATACTGGTATTTACCCTACCTGGATGACATTAACCCAAGAAGCACAAAACAAGACAAGAAAAAAACAAAAACCCCAATGGGGCACTTATCTGCAACTACAAAGAAGTCGGCAAACAGGCATATGTAGTCACTGGAGTTAAACTGGCAGAAAATGGATGCAGGTAAACAAGCTGATGGTGAAAAGATACGTTTGGACTGGCAGCAAAGAAGTTCTAACTGTTGTACGCCTGAACATCACCTTTATGCCATATGCTACACAAGGAGCATTTGGGTGATGTTCAGTATACCTTTAAAGTAACAGGAGTCTTTGGTAGACTGGCCAGACGTTGAGTCTCCATGGCAGGGAATCCCATATGTTAAGAATACTGCAGCAGTGTACTGTACTCTCTTGGCAGGATGGAGCTTTTAAAAATGGTGGTCTTACTATTTTTAGTTCTACCACAGTATGACATTCCTAACTGAGCAGCAGTGCCATCGATGTAACACCACATAGTTGTGATGCAACTAAAACGGTAACAGCGCTGTTTTTATGTTATTGCATAACGTTTAATGTGCATTCTGCAGTGTGGCAAACAATCACTGTCAGCCAAATAATACTGACCTTGAAAAATTTAGTCAAGGTAGGGAATGGTTTACTTATCCCTGTCCATGTCTGTTACACTGAAAACCTTCAGTTCTAGCCAGAGCTGTAACAAGAGAAATTGATACCGTGGACAGCATAACCATTTTGCATCTCCTAGTCCCTGCCCCCATCTGCACACCCTAAAATACAGCACAATGCAGCACTACACACACATTTTGTGCCACAGCCTCACCCTCTCCACCATAGCTTAATGCAGTTGCATCCCCAGCCCTATAGCTCATAGGTCAGGGAGTTACTTGCGCTTTAATCTGTTTGCCATTTTATTATATGTTGCCCATGTCCACCCAAGTCTTTATAAGCAAAACCTGATCAGTGAAGGAAAGAGAGTAAAGATGTGATGTAATGACTACAAAATTTAAGAAAACAAAAAAGGACAGCATTGGTCATTCAAGAAGTTAATTTATTTTACAGTCTTTATTTTATTACAGTCTCCTCTAAAACCTAGCAAGGGTTCGGGCCAAACCCCAATACCACAGCAACTTTTCCTAATTTCAGTAACCCAGTCAAAACAGAAATGAGGACAACCTAGTTTTCTCACTCTTCCTTAATCTATACAAAGCCTTTGATACTGTCTTCCACAAAAAAAAAATTCTGAATTTGCTAACTTTGTACTTCGTCTCCCCTACCTGCCGTGCTGGTTCTACAGCTATCTGTCCACTTGGCAGCAAGCAGTTAAATGTCAACATAATCTCTCATAGTTTCAGACTTTCTCTGCCGGGGTTCCTTATGGATTAATACCTGTAACTTAATTACAGGACGTCACCCAACAGTTCTTCACTGACACTGAATCTTGGCTTAAAAATTCTGATGTACTCAATCCCAAAAAAACGATGCTCTTCACTCCAAAACAGTATCTAATTCAAAAACATAAATTTCACATTATTTCAGTTAACAGTGCTGTAATGGAAACTGTATGTCAGACTAAACTTCCTAGAGTCATAATTGATGACACTCTCATATCTGACTATTACATACCTTTGCATAAAAAAAAATGAAAATTAGGATCACTCAGCAGAGTCACTCACTATTTGACAGATACTGACAAGTACCCCATTCGCATTATCCTGTCTTTTTTTTTCAATAATAAATCTTTATTCTTTTCCAATTGTAATACAATACTACAACATATGTACATTATATACATGAATGCTTCCAACAGTTACATAAGATCATTATACATTAAGATAAAATTCTAAAAAGGTATTAAAAAAATAAAAAGAAAAAAAAAAAGATCTAGTGTCAATATAAGGTTTATGTATACTAATCTCCATATTAAGTATGTACTTCCCGGGGAAAAGTGGATTAGAACATTAAGCTAACACAATGTTAAAGATTTGCTCCCATATTTTTGTATTATTTATATTTTTCTTATGATCTTTAATTAGTAATTTATGTGCTAAAATATGTTTTATCGCTACACTTTTAAAGTTTTCCCATGAAGTCAAAGACGGATTCAGCCAATTTGTAGCTATATAAAGCTTCATTAACAAGAAAATATTTATGAGTATGATCACTTGGGATCTGTTCAAGTTATTCGGAGGAATATGAAGAATCATAAATTCCCAAGAAAGTGTGGACCATTGATAACCCATTTTTTGTAATTGAATTTTTAGAGAATTCCAAAGTTTGAATATACATTTACAGCTCCAGAACATGTGTAAAAGGACAGCGGTTTGATCGATACAATATGGACATTTAGGTGAATTTTTTGAGTTGAATTTATGTAAGCTGAGGCGAGTGTAGTAAGCGTTATTAAATATCATCAGCTGAGTAAATAATAACTTTTAAAGAGATACTGATTTTAAAGTTAAATTGATTGCTTTCAATATTTTATTATCATCAATCAGTAATAGTTTATCCTTCCAGTATTTGGATAAAAGTATTTGGTTATTATATTTCACATCTTTTATCAAATTATATGAAGCCGTTATATATTTGGAGTCATGCATAAGAGTTTGCCATAAATTTGAACAAATGGTTAAGTCTTCTTCTTTAATTTTAAAATTACTAAAATAAGTTATTGAAAGATCCTTTAATTGTCTCATTATAATTAAATAAGAATTAGGAAGGCTCATCTCTCTTAACATGTCGTGTATTGAGATACCAAGAAAGGGATATAAATCAAGTATTGTTAGATCAATTATAAGTGGGAATTTTTTAAGATCTATCAATTGAGTACCGATTTTCAAATTTGGGTTCTTGTGAAATGGTTGGAAAGTCATCATATACTGTAAGAGATTTAGTGATTTAAACAGGTTTTGTATTGATATTATATATAATCTAATATGTTCCATCAAAGCGTATATTTTAAAGGTATCTTTATTTAAAAAAGGGAATGCCTTAAAATTAATACCCAATTTAACAGCATGTTTATAATTCAGAATCTACCACTTGGGTGACCATTTAGTACTGGACTTGTCAAAGTTAACCACTCTTAGAATTCTATTAGCATTTATTATTAAATAATATGCTTCAAAATTCGGTAATTCTAAACCACCCTTATTTTTCGGAGTCATCTGTTTATCATAAGATATTCTAGTTTTCCTAGGTTCCCATTGTCCCCCTTCATATTGGGTGACTTCAACTACCCAAATATAGACTGGGAACATTACTCAAGCCCTAACTTTCTAGCCCAACGGTTCCTGGAGTTCATAAATTCAAATGCCATGGAACAGCTAGTCACTGTTCCCATGAGAGGAGAAAATATACTAGATCTCATTATCACAAACATGGGGACAAAATGCTCCACACCGGAAGTATATCCCTCATTGGTGAGATCTGATCATAAACTAATCTCACTGGAAATCCACATCCCGCCCCCACCCCAAACAAAAAAGACCACAGTGAAGAACTTCTCTAAAGCAAACTTCACACTACTCAAGACTGGTGTGGTATCCTTCAAGGCCCCTGAGCCAGTGGAAACCACAACCCAAGCTACG
This sequence comes from Protopterus annectens, assembly GCF_019279795.1. Lineage (NCBI taxonomy): Eukaryota > Metazoa > Chordata > Ceratodontiformes > Protopteridae > Protopterus > Protopterus annectens. Next base: position 1,809,047,256 of record NC_056726.1, on the reverse strand, counting down.
GAAGCCCTTACATATACCTTCTATGAACACCTCCAGGACTGCATGGATCAGACAATCCCAAATAAAACCAAGACTCTTTCCACAAAGGGCAAACGTCCAGTCTGGTGGACCCCAGCCATTAACAAACTTTACAATAAGAGGAGAAAGCTATTACATGATAGAACAAAATCCATAAAATGGAAGTCACCCCTGATCATTATTAGTAAAAAGATACGAGCACTCATAAAATTAACTAAGGCCAATTTTGAGAGAAAAATTGCCATGGATTCAAAGGACAATCATAAGGCCTTTTTCAGCTATGTTAGGAACCTGGGTGGAAACTCCCAGATATGCTCAGAATTAGTCCAAAATGATACAAAAATCACTGAACCCACAGACATTGCCAACATACTGGCAGACAGGTTCAGTGCAAACTTCACCCTCCCCAAAGGAGAGATAACTATCCCAGCAGAGTGTAGCCTCCCAGACATCTCAAATGCGCAGATGAAAGCTGCTCTCTCTAAAGCTAAAAACACAGCATCAATGGGACCGGATGGTGTCCCCGGCTGTCTGCTACACGAGCTAAATGAGGAATTAAACCTGCACATAAGGCAGCTGTTTAATCTCAGCCTTACCACAGGATACGTGCCCAAGGAGTGGCGTACGGCAACTGTGGTCCCACTCCACAAAGGCGGTGCCTCTACAGACTCTGGTAATTACCGCCCCATAAGTTTAACAAGTCTAGTCTGCAAAGCTATGGAGAGGATCATAATGGAGCTCATAAACAAAGATATAGGGGACTTGCAGACATTGGACCCGACCCAGTTTGGCTTCGTCAAGGGCAGATCATGCCTTTTGAACTTGGTCGACTTCTTCGAAACAGTCACCAAGGCCATTGATGAGGGAAAGGCAGTCCATACAGCCTACCTTGACCTTGCAAAGGCCTTCAGCACAATACCCCACTCAGGTATTGTAGAAAAACTTACCAGCTTAAATGTAAATCCATATGTCACAAGATGGGTTGCAAACTGGCTTAAGGACAGAACCCCAGGGTTAGAGTTGCTGGCGCTATGTCAGACTCCAAGCCAGTCACAAGCGGTGTCCCACAGGGCTCGGTCCTTGGCCCCCTATTGTTCGGCATCTACTTCTCAGAAGTACAGGCCAACATGGGAGGACTTTGGCTGACAAAGTTTGCAGACGACTGCAAACTGGGCGCCATAGTGGAAAGTGCATCGGACACGGATATCCTTCAGAAGGGATTCACGGAAACAGATAGCTGGTGCCAGAGCCATGGCCTGAAGTTAAACGCCAAAAATGTATAGTCATACCCTTCGGGAAAAACAAGGTAACCCCAAGCTACCATATAGGTGGCAATCCACTAAGCACAGAAGAGGTTATCAGGGACCTGGGGACCCAGGTTGACAGTGGCCTTTCTTTTGACACTCACGTTGCTAAAGTGGTTAGAAAGACCTTCTACATTGCCCACCTGATCATGAAGGGATTCACATCCAGATCTAGTGAGGTCATTGTTCCCCTGTACTCTTCACTTATCAGACCAATGATCGAGTACAATGCCCCATTCGGGATGTATCGCACCCGACATCTGCAGCAATTGGAGAGACCCCAAAAGTTCCTCACCAAAAGGATAAAGGGACTCCAAAATCTGTCATATGCTGCCAGATTGAAGAAACTCCAGCTCTATTCAGTTGCATACCGTCTGCTCAGAGGTGACATGTGCCTGACATACAAGGCCATGTCTAACCCGGAATTAATGGACATGCTCCACCTCAAAAAATCCAAATCCACCAAAACCACTAGAGCAAGTGACTTAAACCTTAGCACGGATATAAATAGGATGTGCTGGAGGGATAGATTTATCACTCAGAGACTCCCTATGCTGTGGAATAAAATCCCGGTCCATGTGAGGCAGAGCACCTCGCTGGCTCTGTTCAAGAGAAATTTTGACCTGTGGATGGGAGATCGTAGGTTTATCCCGGGAATCATCTCTGTGTCACTGCTGGACAGAGACACAGCAAACTAATGGGCACAGTATTTTTTCATATAAGGGGTGGCGTAAGCCACAAAAATTTGGGCTAGGCTTATAAATGCCTTAGGGCAGATAGCCTAGTATAAACCTATGAACCTATGAACCTATGAACCATACAAATCTACCTAATTCCGTATGAAGTTGTTTAAAGAATTTCCTAGAAATTGAGACTTGAGTAGCTCGAAAAATATATATAGTCTAGGGAGTACATTCATTTTAATAATTGAAGTCTTTGCCATTATTGGCAATTTCAGATTATTCCATCTTTTTAAATCAGACAGTATATGATCCCAAATTAGCTTAACATTGTTCGCATAAAAGTCTCTATTATCTGTTGAGAAAACAATACCCAAATATTTTATTTTTTCTTCAGATTTAACCTGACCTATCAATGGTAAAAGCAAAAAGGGTGTAGGCGTCTTTAAGGGAAATAAGTTGTTTTTTTAAAGTTTATTTTCTTAATTAGATATTTCTGCAAAATCTTCCACTGCCTTTAATATTTTCTTAGTATCTGAAACAGGCGTCGTACAATAAATATTAAGATCATTAGCAAAAGCAGCCATAGATATTTTCGTACCATATACTATTGGAGCATTATAATAAATATTTTGCTTAATATGTAAAAATAGTGGTTCTAAATATAAATTGAATAATATAGGAGATAGTGGACATCTTTGACGGGTACCATTCTTAATTTGTATTCTTTTTGAGAAATTTTTATTAATATATAAAGTTGTATAGGAATTATTATATAACTTTTTTAATGTTAAAATGAAATCTTGGGGTATATTAAAATATGATAAAATATCAAACAAAAATTTTAAATTAACTCTATCAAAAGCTTTTTGAGCATCAATTATGAGTGCGTAAACATTAAGATTTTTATGAGTGGCATAAGAAATGAGTGTATGAAGTGATAACGTATTGTCAGTAGTTTGTCTGCCATTTATAAAGCCAGCTTGTTCATCAGATATTATTAGGTTTATTACCTTCTTCAATCTATTGGCTAAAATAGATGTCATAATTTTCATGTCTATATTTAAAAGTGAAATGGGTCTATAGTTATCCGGATTTTGAAGATCTGCATTCTCTTTAGGTATAAGAATTGTTTTCAAAGCATTAAAATACGGATCATTAATTTTATTATTAATTATATAATTAAATACATGTGGAAGTATTTTACCCAATATATCACAAAACGTTTTGTAAAATTCAGAAGTCAAACCATCCGGTCCTGGAGCTTTATGTGGCTTCAAATTATTAATTGTATCTGTTATCTCCTCAGAGGAAATTGGTTTGATTAAACTCTCATGAGACTCATCACCAATTTTCGGAAAAATAATCTTCTGCAAAAAATCATTATTACTCTTATTCATAAGTAATTCCTGATGTTCGCCATAAATTTGAGAGAATATTAATTCAAATGTATTCATAATGTCTTCAGTATTGGTATATCTTTTATTATTAAACTGTATTTCAGAAATTTGAGAAGGCATTTTCGACTGATTAATGATACGAGCTAGTGCTTTTGATGGGGTCTGAATATGACTAGCATATTTTACCAGTAGTTTCTGTTCATAAAATGACAATTTACTATTTTGTAGTAAAAAAAGATCTTTTTGACATTTTAATAACTCCGTTTCAGTTTGTTTACTATAGTTCCCAATTAAATCTTGATCTAGTAACTTAATTTTAGTTTCCAATTCTTGTATGTCTCTGGTTTGTATTTTCTTATAATAAGTAGCCTTTTGGAGAAAAATTCCTCTTATTTGTGCTTTGGTCGTTGCCCATTCTATATCAGATGGATGCCGGTGTTTAGAAAGATTAACTAGTAGATGATTGCAGGTCTCTTGGATTTCTTTAATTATATCTTCTTTATTTAATAAATACGGATTTAGAGACCAATTATAACCTCTATGACGGCTACTATTTCTAGTGTCTTTGTTAAAAATTAATGTGATTCTAGAATGATCCGATAAGTGTCGAGCTTGTATAGATACACAGGGATCTAAAGTAATTAGTACGTCTGAAATTAGGAAAAAATCAATCCTAGACCACATTTTATGACAACTTGAATAAAATGTAAAGTTATTTGAATTTATTTGATTGTTTGTATTTTTAAATGGGTCATATAATTTAAAATCTGTTTTAAGTTCCTTTAATGCTATCACTGCTTGATTATTAAAGGACCTGTGTGAACTTGATTTATCTAATTTGGGATCTTGATATGTATTCCAATCACCTCCTATTATTATATAACAATTATTACATTGATTCAGGATAAAATAAAGTGATGCTATAAAAAGTTGTTGATTGGTACATGGGGCATATATATTAATAAGTGCCACAGGTTTATCATAAAGTGTAGATGAGAGAATCACATAACACCATCTTCCCTCTTTGTCTATTTTAAAATCTAGAATTTTCTCTTGATACTGATTTTTAATGATAATAGCCACTCCTGCACTATTAGTTGTCCCTTCTGAAGCTACTACCTCTCTAATCCATTTCTTACCTTTAAGGATAGCCCATTGGTCATTGGTCAAGTGGGTTTCTTGTAATAAGATAAAACATGCCTTTGATTGGAAAAATAAATGAAAAAATAATTTCCTTTTTTTCATGTTCTGGAGCCCTTTAGTATTCCATGAGTCTATTATCCACATACTAAGATCTTTAATTCATTTAAGGATATTTTAAAATTGAGAAACAGTACTAAATTTGAGTATAATAGCACAATATATATTGTCTGGAAGCAATCTTGACATCCCATCCCTAACCAGTGCCTATCCACTATTCCCCTGGACCAGGACGTACATAGGTTTTTTACACTGTTAAAACTTTTATAGTTAAATAACTTTACTAAACATCTATTCTTTAACTTACAAAATATAACATCAAAAACATGCAAAAAACCTATAAAAGCTACATCTAACTCTACAAAGCCTAACCAAAACATTCCCTAATAAACACTGATGAATATCCACAGCTCTTGACCATACTATATAGTTAAGCCTATCAAGTAAATGGTCTTCATTACACTTATATTTACTATCATACCTCACTAATAGTTCTCATATAATATTGCTTATACTAATTTTTGTATCTCATTAAGTTACCTAACAACCATATTTAAATCTAAAATAGTCAAGTATGTGGCACTACACCTATTAAACAATAACATTATTAAATTAAAGATAATTCACCATATGTATTGTTAATTAAAAGAGAGAAAAAGAACTACGGAGAAAGCAAATGTTTAACATTTAAATATAATATTAAATCTGACTTTCTTTATATAGCCTAAAGTATCTAAAATTATCATGTCAGCAAATAAGGTGAGCAAAAATAGGACTCTAAGTTCACTTTACTGGATAATATAGTTAAATTTGTGAAATGATGACTGAGTAACACAGTTCTCTAAACAGTCAGAACCTCATGCCAGTACATAAACAAGATAAGCTTCACATTCCTGGAGAGCCCACAATATAATATCTCATGGTCTCTTTAACTAGTATTTATCCCAACACTAAATCCCCTTATTATCTAAACATTTGCAGTATTAAAACACATCAGTAATACAGGAAAAAGAAATAATAAAAATATACTACCAGGTTATTAACACAACAATATTCAGTATAACATACCTAAGGAAAAAGAATAACTATGGTAAAGCTATAATACTTCTAAGCAATCAGTTAAATGACACATTTTAAACCAGTACATTATTAATTCAATTATAATCATACCTGAATGACTTCACAGTTCCCTTTAAACCAGTAAAACATATTACATACTTTAAATGTCCATGAATGCTCGTTTTACAGTCCAAATAGCTTCCACTTCCTCAACAGAGATCTTCCTACTTCCTGAGCTTGTAATCCTGTCTTCAAGCTCGCGATGGGGGAACCATTAAGCGGACGGACTTCCGGATGCACCACCTCGAAAGCGGACCCTCTGCAGCACCCAAAGGACTTCCTGTTATTTTGCGAAGGGGCTCAGTTCGTAAGAGCCATAAAAGTTTGGAAAATCTTCGTGGACGAGCTGGAGCTGTGAAAAAAAACTAAGCAAACATTTACCAAGGGGCCTGGTGAAGAAAAGAAAACAAACAAAGGATTTTGAAGCCTCGAATCATAGTAAGCATGGAATCCCAGTATCCACGTTGCTGCAAACAGACTGGATGGCCAGATCAAGCTTCCGAAGCTGGAAGGGACTTAAAAATCTTCAAAAAGGTAACTTTTGCTTCTTTTTTTGTAGATATGGAGTATTTGGAGCCATCGACTGTAAAAATCAACATTTTAGGGTATTTCATTTGAAATTTGATATTCTTTTCAATGAGGAACTTACAGTATGGAGATAATGCTTGTCTAGCTTGCCTTATTTGCAATGGTAAATCCTGGGCCATAGAAACTTTATTATTCTGCCACATAATATAACCTCCATTTTTTTTTTACTGTTAAAATTATTTTGTTTATGTCCCGGTAGTTGAGTATTTTGACATATACTGGTCTAGGTATGTTTGAGGCTTGTGCTTCTCTGAGAGCTCTATGGGCTCTTTCTATAACTATTTGTTTAGCTATGTCAGAGTCATTAAACAACATTTCAAGTATTTGTGTAATGGTAGAAATTAAATCATTGTATTGGATAGATTCTGGAATTCCTCTGATAATTATATTGTTCCTTCTGGATCGTGCCTCCAAATCCAGAATTTTATTTTGCATAGACTGAATATCCAGGTCATGAATGTCTGTTTTTTTGCAAGCAATGTTATTCTGTCCTCATTTTCAGATATTCTGGCTTCTGATTTATCTATTCTTTCGAGAATTTGAGTGCATGTGGCACCAAAAGAATGCACCTGGTTTGATAGTTCTTTTAAAGCTTCTTGGATAGGTAACAAAGCAGTTTTAATATCTTCCATATTAGCCATTTGATCTGGTTTATTTTTATTCCAGCTTTTGAAAGTTCCTGCTGTTTTGTAATCTTCTGCCTTTTTGTTGTTAAATCTTTTTCTGGTGACTGAAGTTCTGATAATTTGGTTTTTGTTGTTGTTGTTTCCATACTTTTATCTTCTTTTGACATTGTGGAGCAAAGCAGATCTTTAGTATAGCTGAATGATAAATATCCAAGGTTACTACTCAGACAGTTCCTTTGTTTACTACTCTGTTCAGAGTCAGTCAGTCAATCAGATCCAATCCTGTTAATTTGTTTATTTTTCTCCACTTCCTTCACCTCTCAGACAATATTTAGTTGTAGTAGATTAATTTTAACCAACAATTAGTGTAGAAAAACTTGCAGTATATCCTCAGGGTTAATTTTTATTCCGAGTATCTAAAGAGCTGTAGATATGCAGTGTCTACAGAATGGCGGCCATCTTTGAATCCCGCATTATCCTGTCTTCTTCCATCACTACTGTATGCCTCTCCAGTACTGACAAAAATTAACATGAGCTGTAAAACTGAATTGGCAATCTGCTATAACAAACTAGCAAAACTTGCAGCCAGCCTTTTATATAATATTTGCTACTGCCTGACATTAAAGCAGGTAAGTTGTTCAAACATCTTAACTAGTGTAGCTGCACACAATCACCACACACAGCCTTTCCAAAGAAATGTCCAACACTACACAGCACTGCAACTACAGACATCCGCCCCAGCGACACACAACTGCTATCAACTGTTAAGTCATACAACACTTCTGGGGATTCTCTCTGCACCCATTGCCTCAGAACTCGGGAATTCAATCTCTACTTACATAAAGCATTGAAAAAATCTAAATACCTATACCAAACCTAGCACTGCCTTTCTTTCTGCCCTGGATAGTCTCCTCCATAAACCAATCTTGCCAGTAACTTCAGCGTCCACATTGCTTTTACCCACTTTAGTGTATTAGCCTCCATCTATATAGTTTACTAATCACAGTGATAATTTTCACTCTTTCACTCCACTCATGCACTGACAAATCACATCATTTTGTACACCTGTTTCACTAACCCTCTTCCTATACATACCTTCAGATTTATCTCTACTACTGTTTTTCCCATCTGATCCATCTATCTAATACAATACTCCAATAATACTTTCCTTGTTGTAACTTCCTGTTACCCTCAAGGCATTTAGCATATATTTTTGTCTCTTTATAGTTAATGGTTGTTAGTATTTTAACTAAGCATATGTAAATTTCTATATACTTGTTAGTGAATTGTGTATATCAAAAATGGTTGCTACTTTATGTATTACATGTAAATATAATGTCACTGTGGAGCTTGTCTCCTAGTTTCCAGTAAATCTAAAACCATAGCTTGTGACTCACTTTCCTCAAACTATGTCACTGAACTGTGGAATAGCACGCTAAAAAAAACGAGATCCTTTAAAGCCAGACTCAAACAATATCAGCCCACCTCTTGGTTCTGCTCCTGGTCTGCACCTGGATAACACTACCATCTCATCACTCTAACTGTATATTCTTATAATCCTTTGTTTCTGTACTTGCCTGTAGCCGACATGCGAATTCCTCCACCTGTGTTTGTATATATTATATGTACAATATTTGATTTTTTTTCTTTTGTTCATGCCTAGGTATGTTTTTTAGAAAATTTTTGTATTTCTCAAACCAGCTTTGGGTAGTTTAAAAATTGTAGTTACATGCTGTTTCTAATGTTTTTTGTTTTAGTATGTAAACATAGAACTTTTCTCCTTCGGTCTCTGCTGAAAATGGATTTTTCCTAGTCGGACTATCCCAGTCAATAAATGGAAATAAATTCTGTCCAGGCCTCTGCTGAAAATGGGTTTTCGTCCACTTGGTGTTTCCTGATCAGCAAATATAGATAAATAGATATTTAAATTATTTAAAACAATAAACTGTTGAGCTTTTTACAAAATAAAAAAATGCACATATGTTTAATTTGTCTAAAGAAAGACTAATGCTATGTCTATGCAGTTGCATCAAATTTAACCCCAACAAGACAGTAACTATGAAAGTTAGGAATGTCAGTTAAATCTTTAGTGGGCAAAACACACTAACAAAAATCCCATCTAATACTTAAATTCTACTCAAAGTGATCATATTTCACCTCTGAAACTGAAAATGTGACTTGTGATGCTGTGAATATATTTCAAGTCACAAACTGGAACAAAAAGGCAATGGGATACTTGTGAAGAATATGGACTCCAAAAGGCCACCTTCTGAAGCACAGTGTTAGAAAGATGCTGTCCACTGAATTCTGTTATCTCCAGACATGTTCAGCCATCTAATAACCATTCAGAAAAACAACAGTAAAACAGTATGTGAGAAGGAAGGAAGGCTAGACATTTAAAAGAACAGAATGTGGGAACAAGACCTTGGATGTAGATTTAAGGGTTGCAGCTTAAACTACACAGATGCCCCATCATTGATTGGCTGTTAACATGCGCTGATAGTGCTTATGCAGCTTAGATGGCTGTAGGAAGCAGCTTAGTAAACAAGTGAAGCAGAGGTCAGCAGAGAAAAGCATACATGCTAATTATGGGACAGCCTTATTTCCATTCTTTCTACAACAGATCATGCCCTGGATGGTCTCTGACCATTGCTGCAGACTTTAGCAAGACATTACTCAGTTCATAGCAGGGTGTTCTACTGCTGTAAACCCATGGGCATGATAGTGACCACTGGCAACATTGATGTGGTCACCCATAGAACACAAGACCCTAGGTAAATGTTTAGGTAGCCTTGTGCTAGATGTGCCAATGCTCTTGAAAAAAAAATCTCCCGACTTTGTTCTGTATGTGTAAATGTTCTAGTTGAGGAATAGCGGTAGTTATCAAATTAACACTGGTTCACAAAAAATATATACTTGTAAATAAATCAGGCTACAGTGAATGCTCCTCTGATGCATGACTACCTGCCTTTAGATCTTTCATCATCAACTAGCCATTTGGTGATGTAAATGAAAAAAAGTAGTGTCATTTGGAGACTAGCAGCATATGCATTTTGAGCCAGAAATTAAAATTTTAAAATGCAATTATATAATTATCATTCTGGCTACATTTACCAGCTTCTTTATCCTGATGTAGTTTTCAGGATACTTTGATAGACCTTGCTTTGGGAGGGGGCAGAGCATAAAATGTCTGATAGTAGCAGGTTGAAAAGTCTTGGTCACTGTTTATTTCATGTCCATGTTCAATGTTCAGAGATAAGGATTGTTAGTGGCAGTGTGTGTCCGACTACAACAAACTGAAATATATTACTACAAATGCAATATATTACTACAAATGCAGGGAATTTATAATACAATGTATTGATGTCCTTCCATTTCACTGTTGCATTATTCATTACACTGCGGATTTCCTGCCAAGGACGGCCCAACATCTGGGCAGTTTGCCAAAGCCTTTAGGTTACTTTAAGATATGCTGTATGTCAAACATATGCTCCTTGCATAGCATAGGACATAAAGATGATGTCTGGCTGTACCATTCTCAGAACTTCTTTGCCATCAGTCTGAACACCATCTCTTGATCGTCGGTCTGAATGCCCGTTGCTGATTCACCAAGCCGTATCAGATAAGTGCCCTGTTGGGGTTTTGTTGTCTTATCTTTCTTTTGCTATGTTGTTGCTTGTGTGGTTTCATGTCATCCAAGAAGAGTAAGTGCCAGTGTGGGAGACAGATTCCCCATAAAGACTGTCATGAGCAGTGTCTGTTTTGTCTTGACATTTTGCACGGCCATACGTCCTGTTCTGTCTATTAGGACTTTATTTCCAAGACTCTTCATAGCAGGCTTTCTTCTTTGGCCGTTTATCTTGAGAATCAACATCTTAAGTGCCTTGCTAAAGACATGATGGAGGGAACTTCCACTCTGAAGGACAGCCGTCTGGAAAGAGGGCGAAGAAACCTAGGGCAGAATCTTCTGCTGTACAGCCTCCGCCAGATGTCCCTCCTGAGGCGAGTGATAGCTTGGAAGTTCACCCACCTTCATTGTTGTATTCTTTGGCAGCAACTGGATTGGCGGCCTGCAGGGATCCAACCTTAGGCATCTCCAGGAAGCATTGCAGACGTCCATTTCGGATGTTCAGGGGAACCGCATCTAATTATCTCCGAGGTGCCTGGGGTGTTCCCTAAATTTTGGTCAGAGAAGAAATCCCTACTACAATTATTGAATACCATCGGGAGTTGGAGCCTTCCCAATTTTTTAAGGCAGATATCCCCTTAAAGAAAAAGCAATAAACTAAACATATTTCCTCAGCTTCTAAGGATCTACAGAGCAAATGGTAGTCCTTCACTCAGGGGTTGTTTAGTGCTTTGATGGCTTTAAAACCTCCTCAGGGAATTTCTGTTCCAACATCCCGTTGGTCCTCTATCCCCCTTAAGAGACCCATAGAACAGGATTCCTCTGAGGAGGAGGCAGATTCAGATGAGGAACCCCTTGCTTACTACTCCCAGATTTCATCTCCTTTGGATTATGGGTTAGAGTAAGAGTAATCTACCAGTCCTGATACTCCCTTTGAAGAGATTTCTTTTGGTGACACAATCTCTAGAATGATGGAGTTCTTTAAATGGGATTGTGCTCATGTTTCTGAGAAACAAAAAGGTATTATGAGCTACTACAAATGGATTCTCCCAGACCTTGTGCTGTCCCTCCTGTTTTGGCTACTTTTCTAATGCCTCTAAGGCTTCAGATTCTCAGTCCCCTGCCCCCAGGAAACCTGATAGGTTCTATAGGGTACCTGAGGACTGTAAATTCTTATACAAGTGTCCTGCTGAACCCTTGGTGGTGTCAGTAGCTTCTGACAAACCTTCTCAATTGCTTCCTTCTCCTACGTTACTGCCTTCTGATAAAGATAGCAGAGCCGTGGAAAGGCTAAGCAAGAAGGTCTATACATCTGATACCTTGGCTTTTAGGACTATTAGTTGTCAGACCTATATGTCCAGGTACTTGATGGCTGTGCGTTCCCAGGACTGTTAGGTCATTTCTGATCTACCAGACTCTGAAGGTAAAACTTCTGCAGCTTCCCTTTTAGGGACTTCCTCCCAGATGGCTTGTCATTCCATCAAGTGTAGTTACAATGCAGTATATGCTTCTTCTAGGGCTGCTGCTTTTGAGTCAGTGATGCGGTATTCTTGGCTTTGGCCTCAACCTTTACTTGATGATATTAAGGCTAAGTTGATGGATGCCCCACTAGATTATATTAAACACTTGTTTGGTGAAGCTGCTGCTGACTTGTTTAACTCCCTTCTGGATATGAGCAAGGCTTTACAGGAACTTGATCATGTGTTTGTTTCTCTTGTGCCTAAATGTCAGAGAAATTACTCCAATAAGACAACCTTTGTTCACAGGCAATCTCATCTTCTTTCTAAGGATAAAAAGGGTGGCAACCGGACTCCTCCTCTGAAGGCTAAGACTTCTGGCCTCAGAAGTCTCCTTTTCCTGATAAACCAGATGCTGTCTAACTATCCTGTTCTTCCAGCCACTTTCCTCTTTGCCTCTCTCTTTCTGTTCATGTTTGGCTAAAGATTACTCAGGATTCTTGGGTTCTAGCTGTTATCCGCCAGGGGTATTTCATGGTCTGCAAATCTCTTCCCCCTTTATGGGAATTCCTCAGCCCTCTCAGTAACAGCTGTCCAAATTCCAGGGGTGCTTTGAGATCTTTTGACTCAGGGTACGAGTCAAGAGGTGCCTTGTCCCAAAGGGTGAGGGAGTTTTACTCCAGGATGTTTCTCATGCCCAGGAAAGAGGGTACCTGGAGACCAATTCTAGACCTGTCTCATGTAAACACTTTTCTGAAGGTGCCCTTTTTTTGAATGTTGTCCCCTCAGACTTTGTTCCCTCCTTTGCTTCCTCAGGATTATATGGTCTCTCTAGATCTCAAGGATGCTTATCTCCATATCCTTATTCATCTCCTTTTCAGGACGTTTTTACATTTCTATGTTGTTTCCTGGCATTTTCAGTTCTTTGCTTTGCCTTTTCGTCTTTCTAATACCCTAAGGTATTCATCAAATGCCTTGCTCCTGTGATTGCTTTTTGATGGCTTCAGGGGATCCAGGTCTTTCCTTACTTGGATGATCTCCTGTTTCAAGCATCTGCTCTAGAGATCTTGTTGCAAAATCTTCATTTTGCTATTTCCCTTCTGCAAAGTCTAGGGTTCACAATAAACTTCAAAAAGTCTTTTCTGACTCCTTCTCAGGACAATGTTTTTCTGTGGTGCAGGATCCCGACTTTGCCTATTTTGGCATCCCTGCTGCACCCAAAGGCCTTAACGCTCATTACCCTTTTCCAAACTTGTAACGAACTCTCTTCGCCCAGGACAGTAACTGAAGAGTCTCAATCCTCATCACTGTGTCTGATGAGAGAGTGTCACTAAAAAGCAGGGATAGAAATATACAATTTCATCTAAGAGTACACAGGAAACAGGTTCCAAACCTGGGAATGAACTATATGCTTCACTATAGATCCCCAAATGAGTCTCCACACTAACCACTGCAAAACATGGTGTCTTAGTTCTAGGTACAGTTGATATAAAAAGTTTACATTCCCCTGTTAAAATGCCATTTTTTTGTGATATAAAAAAATGAGACCACAATAAATCATTTCAAAACTTTTCCCACCTTTAATGTGACCTATAAACCATACAATTCAATTAAAAAACAAACAAATCTGTTAAGGGGAAAATATAAAAAATAAAAAACGTACAATAAGCTGGTTGCATAAGTGTGCACACCCTTAAACTAATACTTTATTGAAGCACCTTTTGATTTAATTACAGTATTCCGTCTTCTTATTTGGATAAGGCAAAGAATATTAGAAAAATCTGATCAGCCCTTTGTTTCATTTCATCCTAGGTCCTTAGGATTAGCAGTGTCCAAGCAGACTATTTCTTCTTGGATCTCTAAAGCTATTTCTTTTTTGTTATTCCTTTCATGCTAAGAGCCTTTGTTATTCTGTTAAGGCTCATTCTACTAGAGCTGTGGCTTCTTCTGGTGTTTTTTTCATGGGTTTGGATACTAACTCTGTTCTTGAGGCAGCTAACTGGACTTTGTGCTTATTTTTACCAAGCACTACAAACTAGATGGAAGCTCCAGAGCTAGAGCTGGTTTTGCTAGGGCCATATCATAACACATGGCTGTGCACCTGCTATACTCCTGGCTAATCTTCACTTATACTTCATATTCCATTCACCTGTAGTGTTAAACTGATATATTATGTTTTTTGTCCTCAGTATGTACCTGTGCAATGATACAGTAAAATATGAGTGTTATGCTTTAATTTGTTTTACATATATCTACATTTATGTCTGCTTTTATTTTGAACTTATGTACTGATACTATAAGATATGAATGTTGTTATTATATTGCCTGTTCATAGAGCTTTTCTCCCTGGGCCTCTGCTGAAAACAGGTTCTGTTGACCCAGTCAGACTATCCCGGTAAACAAATGTCAAATAAATAAATAAAATAAATAATCCTTCATGACTTCCTAGAGAGCTTTGCTTGTCCTTCCTCCTCCCTGAGCTTTGCCACTCTCCCTATTGTAATGAATACTGCAGCAGTGAAATCGAAGGACATAGCACAATTGTGTCAAATCTTACTGTAACAGTGGATGTACTTCTCTTCACTGCTGCAGTCTTCACTCCCTCCACCCCTGGTCCATTTCTCTTCTGGATGTATTGATTACCTTTCTATTCCTTGGACTGGTGTTCCTACTGGGGCCCTCATTTCTAAGGATGGTACAGCTGGATGTCATTTTTTTCTCTACACTATGCATGGAACATATATGTGACATATGGCGTACCTTAAAGCAACCTAAAGGCTTTGGTATACTGGTCGGACATCAGGACACCCTTGGCAGGGGAGCCCTAGTGTAATGAATACTGCAGCAGTGAAAAGAAAGACATCTAACTTTATGGTAAGATTTTGCACAACTCTGTTTTATGTGTTTATGTATAGGTAAATGTAGATAAATGTATGAATGCCTGTATATAAAGTACAGCTGAAGTCTAATTTGAAAGTTTTTACTGAACCATCTTGCATAATGTTTTGTAGCTTAATTGTATCCTTATTTTATTAACATTTCAGATAAATCAGACTCTTGTATAAAGGGAATATAACTGTCATGTTTTCTGATCATGATTTATTTTCATGCTATGAAAATATTGTATTTAACTGCTACCGACTTATGTTGCTAATTGTTTATACTTTTCATAGTATGCACAGTAACTGTCCTTGGAGCACGCATTTATTGATGGTTGAAGTTTCAGTGTTCCTAAGAGTTGTGTTAGTGTATGTGGCATGTGATGTGCAAACAAGATTGCGCTAGGAACAAAAAAAAATGATGTGCTGTGCTGTTAACTCTACCTCTCATTCCCTTCCAGACCTCCATTGGGACTGACCTGCCTCCCTGGCCAGGGGCTGTTAGGGTAAGATTGTGTTTGACTTGGTTTTAGGCTGGCATCTCCCATTAATGATAGTCCTCAAATCCCCTGCTGCTAGCATTAAGCATCGAATGAGTATGGGCCAGCAGTGGGAGATGCAACTGCCTGCCCTGAGAATTTATCTTTTGTTTAGTTATCCTACTGTCCTCCATATACTACGTGTAGTCTCGAACAGCTGTGGTTTTCACCTTTAATGACTAAACTACTTTCTTGTGGATTACTGAAATGCATTATAGGCTCAAATAAAAAATAAATCTTACAGAACTGCATATTTTCATTTGTCAGCTGGCAGGCATTCTTGAGTCCATTAGTTGTAGAATGTGTCAGCTTTAGTCAGCATTATTTCATTTAAAATTACTGAAAGTATGTGAGCTACACATTGTTTGTATACAAAAGGTTTACTGTATCTTGCCCCACACTTGAGGGTGTTATTCCCTTAAGTTTAATTTGCAGTGCACTAGCTTGCCACTAACATGACTTAGAATGTATCAGATTTCCCAACCTTAGGTTTATAAAATCTGCAAAAAATAATGAATATGTTTTATATTATTTTATTTTAATCTGTTTACTGCAGTTCACTGATCAAGAGTTCATAAGTAAGTGCTAGGCTAGCTGCCCTTTTTGGTCATTTTAAACCTAGCTAATTTCCCAAAGGTGAGAATCAAGCCCTGTACCTTGTGTCTGTGAGGTAAACACCTTAACTATTACACTATCCCCAACACCAGCAGACACTGCCTGGGTGAGATAAAACATAGGTTATAAAATATTAGTAGTAGATACACGGTTAACATAACATAATGATAAACAAATACAGGCAGGACAATCCCAAATGCATTGAAATTTAAAATAACTAGAAGAATAATAGTATTTTAAAGTTCATCAGACGATAAGCATTCTGTAATAGTAATATAGATATTTGTGCGGAAATGCTTATTTGTTTTATTATGTTAATGTTTGTTCATATATGTAAAACCAGTAAAAATATTAAAAAATAAGCCAGCTGTAACACAAAATGCAATGTGTACAGCATTTTTCAATAGCATACAGTCTGGCTTTAAAATGAGGTTATTTATTAACTCTTCTCTAAAAGAACACATTCATTCATTTTTTTTTAATTTTTTCAAACATTCATTTGCTCTTTGATACCTTCTTTGTCCTATTTTTTAATCTTAATTTATCCACTTGCTAACCATGTAAGTGAGATAAAGTCAAATATAAATACAAGTATATGTTATCAATTTTAGAGCAGCCAGTCAACCAGAATGTAGTCCAAATCATTTGGGAAAGAAAGCCTGCTGACAGCAAAATTGTGATTATCACTGTCTGGGGTAGAGAGAGATGTGTGTAAAGAACCAGTGATGTTATCAGTAAATTGGGAGAAAATTATATGGCCTGTTGCTTGTTCCTAAGAGAGATGGTGTAGATCATTATAGATCTCCCTTCCCTATCCATCCAAAGTCCGGTGATGTGCATCTGCTAATAGCGGGAATCCACCAATAGTTGTGAAATGTGCCACATTGAATCACCACTGCCAGTAGGTTGTTATTTTTACTTTTCCTGTTTGAAAACAGCATGTTAAGTCAATCATTGTTGTAAACCACAAAGCACAATGTTAGCCATTTCATAAACAGTAGGGTTTTTTTTCACCTGGGAAATAACCTAACAGTGTTTAGTGACAGTACTATTGGTGTACATGTGGATGCACCTCTTATAAGCGATTACTAGCCAATAGCTTTTCCTGTCTGCTTTTTTCTTCCAGTAACTATAATGGTGGAAGCTGCTGTCAATGCCGTAATATCTACAACTGATTCTTTACATTTTAATAACTAGGATTATCAGATATTATTTATAAATGCTGGTTTCAGTATTTACTGTCATGAGTGGACACATTGCTTGCTCTAGTTGGTTTCAATTGTTAAAGCTAACATTGGTAGATATTGTTTTGCTATCATTCGGTTTCCATATTTTATGACAGGATTAAACCCATTGTATGCCTTGGGTATGTTCTGACTGTTTTTTGAAAATGCTGCTTCTTACTGCTGTCTAATTGTATCTATTGAATTGAACTGCTAGCACTGTGCCCTACTTTCTTCTCTGTCTGTAAACCTCTGAAGCTAGAGAAACACAACTGTTCTTGCATATATTTTGGTCCCCCCTCCTGTTTTCTTGCAAACAGTAGCTAGTCCTCCTCCAACTGATATTTTTTTCTCACTTCATGCCTATATTTGGTATACTGTATACTGTAAGCACCCCTATATTTTTTTTGCCCCTCTTACTGTTATTATTGGTGTATTTACAGGGGCAAGACGCATTACCTTTGTGTAAGCACCAACCACCTTGTACAATCGGCATGCCTACTATCTCAGCTTTGAATTATTGAAGTGAAAAGCAACCTGAGCTCCATACTGCTTTTCAGTCAGCCACACAAGTCAAGCAATTTTATAGATCTTACACTTATTTTTGCACTGGAAGTACACTCCCAAAATTAGCTGTATATCACCGGGGCACTGATATATTACTGATTCCCCCCTTACTGTCCTCTCAATTCTGGTCTCTTAACACCTACCTGAGCCCTAGTGCACTTCTTGACTATACTGCTTAGCCTCAAAAACAATTCATCTCAGTCATATTGTTCAGAATTAAGATTAACAACACTGTAATAAACTTTTTGGTTAATTATATTACAAAGATCTTTAGCAGTTTATCACTATAGACACATATTTTAATTATCTACTTTAGAACAGTGCTAACAAATTAGGAAAGTTTGGGTTTACTGATACTTTTATTTTTTCACAAGACTTCCAGGCATCTCAGAGCCTGCACACTCTGTTCGCCCTTGCTTCATTCGGGCTTCACTCCGCTCCCCTACCCCCATTTCCCTCCCACAACCACTACTCATACATTTATCTTACACATATCACACCTCCATAACCTACCAACCAGTCAGAATCCTATAATCAGCTTGTCCCCTCCCTACAGCTCTATAACTATACCACCCATTACACTCCTCATATCACCTTACCTAAAACACTTTTTGCCCATCATTTAGACGCACCTACATTAACCCACTCTCTTCATCCTTACCTTTCCACACTTTCTTCTCTATATCCTAATATCCAGATACCCTACTCCATATCTTCATTGCTACTATACTTTATTCCCTATTTACTGTTCTCTAAATTAAATACTTAAATACCTACTATCCTTTTTCTCTTCTATATCCCACTGTTTTTCCTCCCACTCAACATGCATATTGCCCACATTCCACTGATAACACTACTATATGTTAATTCCAGACTTGCATCCTATCAACACCTTCTTACAACCTATCCTTCACCAACCATCTCTACCTACACACTGAAACACAATATTAGACCCCACATTAGCATTTCAACAAGTTTATTTAACACCGACAGTGTTGAATTATTCAAATACAAACACATTCCTAATTACACTCAACACCAGCCCATCTCCAAGCAAATTAAACTCATTCTTAAATACCCAAACTTAATAACAAAGATACTATCTACAATTAAGCTTTGCAGCGACATTCACCCAAATCCAGGACCCAACATACATAAACTTCAAACAAGAATATCTCTCCCTATAAATAATCCTATAAACACAAGCCTTAACTAAACCAAGTTTGACCTGCTATTACTTAGCATGAATCTAAGAAGTCAAACAAACAAATAATTCATGAACTGCATGCATTCATCTCTCTCTACTCACCAGACATAGCTATCTTAACTGAAACATGGCTAAAACCTACTACAAACAATAATGAAATTCTTCCCCATGGCTATAACATTCATAGATCAAATAGGCTACATAAGAGAGGTGGTGTTGTAGCAATTATGTATAACAACTCACTGAAACTTGACTACCTTGACCCACCTACACCAAAATTCTATAACACAGAGATGTTATTCTCCAGACTAGAACTAAACCCTAACAAATCCATCATCCTAATAGCAATTTACATCCCCGGCAATAATGAACCCTCCTTAATTGAAGACTTCTTATATTGGACATCCACTACTTTCTCCCAAGAAACCACTATCATGGATGACCTCAATCTAGGCTGGTCTACCTGTACATCTGAAAATCCCACCACCTTCATAAACTTACATGGCTTCTCCCAGTTAATAAATTATCCAACTCAGATAGATAAAAAGACAAATCATCAATCCATCTTAGATTGTTCCCTTACCAACAAACCTCTTGCTAGACAATCAGGATGTCTCCCAGACAGCTTAAGTGGCCATCTACCCGCTTACCTTCTCCGGCAAACAACACACTCACCCAAAACCTCAATATATAGACAAGTACGTAACAAAAAGCAGTTCTCTTCTCAAAACTTTATATTAACCTTAAAACACTGTAATTGGTCTTCTCTGTCATCCCTACCATTAGACACTGCAGTAACTTACTTCAATGATACATTCCTCAACATACTTAATACTCATGCCCCACTAAGAACAGTTAGAACAAAAGTAAACTATGCCACCTGGCTAACTAAAGATACTAGACTCCTGCTGAAATCTAGAGACAGAGCATGGACACTATACCAGTCCAATAAAAATCCGTCCACACTAAACAACCCTCATCATCTCAGTAACAAATCAAAAAGACAACTAAAGAATGACAAAAAAAACAACTGTTTAACACTTCAACAGAAATATAAAAAAAAAAAACTAAAAAATTCTGGGGAAGTATTAATCAGTTACTGTAGCCAGGTCAAACTGTAACCCCAAACCCATCTACCACAACACTCAAGATAGCATAGCAACCCAATTTAATAACTACTTCACCAGTTCCATCCTAAACCTCACTCAATCAAATAATACTACCCCACTAAAGATCCCTGTTGAACCTCATAATTCAGCCAACTATTTTTCTTTTAAACCAGTACCAACCAACACAATAAAAAGACTGTTTAATAAACTAAATCTTACCACCTTGGCTGCTAACAACCTACCAGAAGACTACCTCAAGTTGGCAGCTGACACCATAGCCTATCCAGTCTCAGTACTAATAAATCACTCCATAAATGAACTCCATGTACCAAAAATTTGGAAAATGTCCTACATCGTACCATTACACATAGGGGAACTAATACTGAACTATCTAACTATAGACCCTTCACAATCCTACCACCACTAACTAAAATTTTAGAAAAATGCATCCACTCTCAACTCATGACTCATGGCTTTCGACCTAATCATATCACCACCACAGTACTAATTAGTTATACTGACACCGTCAACCATCTCAGAAATAACAACCAACTAGTTTCCTCAATATTCCTAGACATGTCCAAAGCATTCGATACAGTCTCACACCAAAACTTTTTACATAAACTGCTATCTCTTAAGTTAAATCATTATACCCTTCATTGGTTCCATAACTACTTATCTGATCGACAACAAGCTGTAAAATGGCATAATGACCTCTCTCCTACATTGCCAGTAACACTAGGCATACCACAGAGATCAATCTTGGGCTCACTTCTTTTTAACATATTTAATAACAAACTCCATTCTGATGCTTACCTAGCCAGAATTATACAATATGCAGATGACTTAACTCTAATATGTTCATCCCCCTGCCTGTCTGAACTTCAAGAGAAAACACAGCTCTCTTTCAATGCTATAGAATCATGACTTACAAGCTCACAACTAATTCTGAACCCAAATATAACAAAGCTAATGATATTCTCAAGCAATAAACCCACTACCCAAAATGCATCCTTTGCAATCTTCTCTTCAAATGAAACCAAGATTGAACCAGTCTCACATACCAAACTTCTTGGTGTCACAACTGGTAACAACCTAAAATTCAATAAACAGCTGTCATTAAAAAATTTATGTTAAACTAGGCTCCTTCTATAGATCCTAACCATATCTCACGGACTTCACCAGGAAATTTATTGCCTGGACTCATTTGCTATATCCCCACTCTATGCCTCTGTCCTCTTCACTAACCTGAAGAAAACAGAGCTAACAAAACTTGAAGTTGTTGTGTCTTTCAGCTTTTCCCAGGTAGGGGTTCCACAGCAGAACTCCGGTCTGCTAATGATTGGCACTAGATTTTTACGTGCTGAGTTGCCGGCCCTGACGCACAACCTTCAAAGAAGGTACGCCCATTCATGCATGTCTCCACACAGAAGATGCTCTAGCTGAGAATCGAACAGGACAACGTCTTACTGTGAGGCGACAACACTACCGCAGCACCACCACCGCAGTCTAACAAAACTTGAAGTATGCTGTAATAAAAATCACTCGATTTGCTAACAACTCCCCATATAAAGCTCATCACTGCAATGCTTTACAACAACTTAACTGGCTAGAACTACCTAATCTACTTAAATGTACACATCTTACAACTGCTCACAGGATATTATACCAACCTGAAAAAAGTCCAGCCCTTCAAAAACTACTAAAAACACAATCTCAGATCTTTAAATAAACTTCTACAAATAACTAGGTCCAACAACTTCCATGGTAACTCTCTCTACTCCAGTACTATCTCCAAGTTGTGGAACATGACATCCCCCCAATCCCCAAACATTTAAAACTCTACTCAGGTCCCACCTATCCAAAACATGGCTGTGCTCCTGTCTTAATCCCAGCTGAATAATAACACTTTATAATCTCCACATACCTATTTCCATAACTAAATACTTTTTCTTCTACAATGTCCTCCACCTCCTAGTCTTACTATCTCTTCTCTCTTTTTTCCATTTATCCACACTAACATAAACTTATAAATATACTCCCAATAATTACACTTTTTCTTTAAACTATCCACACACAGTAATTTCTACCTTTATTCCACCATTGACTACTTCGCAAACTTAAGTGCTAGCATACATTGATACTTTTATGTATAAAATACCTACAGATATCCAAGGCAAATTTTGATAATTGTGCATTTTTTGTATTACTCTTACACTATGTACCTTGTGTGAATCTTCCTTGGCATGTTCACCTTAGGAAAGTGTCATGTACTACAACTGCGTTCACCTATGTTTTTACTATAATTTTACTATTTTATGTTTATACTTTGTAACTTGCGATGAAACTGTTTATAACCAATCTTGCTTTGTAATTTATGCAACTTGGGGCTATTCCCCCAGGCCTCCTCTGAAAAAAGGTTAACCACCCAGTCGGACTATCCTGATAAACAAACACAAAATAAAAAATAAATAAATTATGTGTAATCTTCCTTTTGAGCCATTGTAGCTAGATAGCACATGCGTGCAAAGAAGTACTGAGCATGTGCGATAACAGTGCCATTTTGTGCATTCAGCCAGAGTGAGTGCAGGCATGAATGGAGATGCACATGTGAGTGTGTTTGAAGTAATGTGTGAATCAGTTAGCTTGGGTATAAGTTTGAATTGCAGTTCCTGACAATGTTTATGTACAATAAATGTCTTGAACACATACACCGCTTCATCATCTCTTTTGAATGCACAAGACAAGAGACAGATGGCTTTCGCAGTTTTGCAATTCTAGTGGCTTTCCTAAAGTCAAGATATTGTTGACGTGTCAGTTCATTTCAGGGATTAAGCTTCCAGGCTTTGTTTCTTGTTGGGAGCAGGAGAGCAGATTTTATTTATTTATTTATTTAGTTAGTTATTTATTTTATTTCTGCTGTTATTCAGGACATGTATACTTCCCTAAGTTAATTAATGGCAAGAGATTATTTTGCCATAAAGTAGTTTGATAAAGCAGGATAAAGCTTCATTGGGTTCATTGAGATTAAGTAGTGGTTCCCAGTCAATTGTTTGCAAGTTTAGTCTTAATAGGATTTGTTTAGACTCCAATATTGCCCTGAAAATAATAAGCTGGGTGGGGGGGTGCTTTAGTTCTGAAAGACCAGGGTTATATTATTGGGCAGTGATCACTTACATTGTTTGGCAGGACGAGTATCTGAAGGCATCTGTGTTTAATATTAGTTAGTATGAGATCAAGTATTGAGTCCTTTAAGTGTGAGGTCTTGTTGCTTCTTACACCATCTGTTATAGTCTAAAATGTGGGAACACCCTATTAAGGTTGTGTATTGCAGGGCCAGAGCATTGATTTGAAATCCCCTAACATTATAGAATTGTTTTGATTCCATTAGGGTACATCTCTAGCAAAAGTTGCTGCAGGCTGTTGACCTTGGAGGAAGATTCTTCTGTGGTCACCTTTTCTTTTATTTATTTTATTATTTACTTTATTTTACATTTGGTAACTGGGAAAGTCCAACTCGATACAGGTTATTTTTCAGTGGAGGCCTGGGGAGAAAAGCTCCACATAAAAGAAACAAGTACCAGGTACAAATGCGATTCAAATTACAAAAAAAATAGAATGTAAAATAACAACATACAATGTACAGCAATTCAGAAAGTGTGACAGTAAATCCAGTTGATGAAAGGTACAAGTCACACTATATACAGAAAAATGCAGTTTAAGAGTTGTATAATTTGTGGCCAGAGATGACTTGCACCATAGATTTTAGGTTGCAACATAATACATAGACTTATCTATAAAGGATATGATAAAGGACCTGTTGTAGTTTTGCATACCAAATTTAGGTTTGAGAAACATTACACATTGAAAATTCGTAGTCTTGTTGATATGGGTCCCATTCAAAACATCTAAAACCTATAACATCTAATTTCATAACACTGAGACCAGAACATCTAAAACCCATAACATTGAATTTCATAACATCTAACACTTGAAATCACATGAAAATAACATCCCCTCCACATATAACGACACCAAACTAGCAAACACACTTTTTATTACGTTTCTGCAGGGGGGCTTGATACAGTGGGGTTAGGGAATTAACTTTTTCCCCACTCTAGTGCTATCTTGAAGTTGGTATATTTAATTTACGGGCATGGGGGGTGCAGGGAGCTATCCCCCCCCCTGCAAAAATGTAATAAAAAGTGTGTTTGGTAGTTTGGTGTCGTTATATGTGGAGGGGATGTTGTTTTCTTGTAATTTGTAGTGTTAGATGTTATGAAATTCAATGTTATGGGTTTTAGATGTTTTGGGTTTTAGATGTTCTGGTCTCAGTGTTATGAAATTAGATGTTATGGGTTTTAGATGTTCTGGTCTCAGTGTTATGAAATTAGATGTTATGGGTTTTAGATGTTTTGAAGTAGACCCGTTGATATGTCGTAATGACAAAGAGTTGAGAAATCAGAGTCTCTCTTGTATTCCATTATCCAGATGAATTTTTTTCTGGTTTTGTCCCAATGCTTATTTTAGATCGTATGATATGACCATTCTTTCCCTCTGCTTGTTTACTTATCTTCTGGCTTATTGCTTCCCATGTGCTTTATTTTGTATTGCTTTAAGCTGTCAGCTTAGTCCATTTTTTCCTGTTTTACTGAGTTCTTTTTCATCCATTCTTTCTTATATCTCAGACCTTTTTTGACATGTTTGTGCCATCAGCAATATTGCATACTTCTCCTTCACTGCTTACAGCCAGTCAGTTGTTATTCTTTTTTTTTTGCTAGGTTATGGTTAAAGATAACTGAGTACTGTGACAGTACACCTTGCAACACAAAGGAATAGTTCATCACAAGCACTCCTTGTGTTCGCCTCTTACTGATTCCAATTGTGCACATTACTCGACTGATGCCTCTTATATCAGCACTTGATCTAACAGCCCTTCTTTCCTATAACTGCTCTGTTGCTTTTTTCCTTAGTTTTCATGAGCTGACCTATCTATTGTGTTTTCCTTGTCTAAGAATTGGTATATATAATGTGTAGGGGTGCAGGGGGGTTGCTTCCCTGCAAAAAATACATTTTTGTGTTGTTTTTTCGTTAAGGGCAGGTCGTGCTTATTATACCTGGTAGACTTCTTTGAAATTGTCACCAAAGCCATGGACAAAGGTAAGGCACATCACCTATCTCGACCTTGCCAAGGTTTTCAACACAATTTCCCACTCTGACATTGTTGGGAAACTCTCCCAATTAGGGATTAACCTTTATATTACTAGATGGGTAGCCAGTTAGCTCACCTACAGAACACACACTGTCAAAATTGGTGACTCCACCTCTTATCAGTAGACCCGCCACCAGTGGAGTACCACAGAGGTCTGTGCTGGGCCCCTTACCATTTGGTGTCTATTTCTCAGAAGTTCAGAATCACCAAGTTCACTGATGATTGTAAACTGGGAGCATTCATTGAGTCTCCCAACAATATCAGCATATTATAAGAAGGTCTAACACAAACAAATGATTGGTGCCAAAGCCATGGTCTAAAATTAAATGCAAAAAAATGCATTATTATTCCCTTTGGAAAAATGGAATTCCCTACAAATTAGAATATTGTCATCACCCCCCTGAGTTCCAACCCAGTGGTGCGAGACGTGGGAACACTGGTTGATAGCAATCTGAACTTTGACCACCAAGTTTCCACGGTGGTAAGGAAATCCTTCTCCAGGTCAAGGAATGTTATAACTCAACTGTACTTGACCCTCATCAGACCGCTAATTGTGTATGCATGTACCTCACCAGACACCTGCAGCAGCTGGAGAGACCTCAGAGATTTCTTACTAAGAAACTACAGGGGCTCCAAACCATGACCTGCATGGACAGGCTGAAAGCCCTGTCACTTTACTTTGTATCTTATAGGCTGCTGAGAGGTGACTTGTGCCTGGCCTTTAGGGCAGTCTCCAACCCTGCTCTAATGGAAATGCTTCACATCCGCAAGTCAAATGGCACAAGAGTAACTTGCTCTAGGGATCTCAAGCTAGCTTGTGACATTAACAGAACATACAGGGGAACCAGAGACTGATATTTGTAAAGGCTCTACAGCTTGAGACAGAGACTGACACTTAGCCTAGTAACCTCTTATGAACCTGTGAACACAAAACATCATCTTAACAGCATTTTGGCAGGTAGAGGAGAAACTAAGTGTCACTAGACCAGCATACCCCTACATGTGTAAGTGAATTCACATAAACTTTGTGTATGGAGAAATTTCATTACCCTGACATGATTTTGGTATGTATAACAAGCATTTTTCAACAAGGCATTCTCTCTTTTGTCATAATTGCTATGTGGTGTTTAGCAAGTATCACAACAAATACAGTCAGCTTTGAGGTATTTGCAGTGCAGGGAAAGTCCCTCTTGAAGTAATCTTTCCTCAGTGCTACAGTTTTTCAGCAGTGTCTGAAAACTGCATGCTAATCGAATGTCTGTCACTTTATCCTGCTGCCTTTTGTAGGGCTGTCAAAATGATGAAAAACTGACTGTATCATGCCTTTCTTCTAAGAAGGCTTATCTTGGCTAAGGAAGTGTTTACTCTTGGGTCACGTCTCTGGAAGTAGTACTGAGGTTGTATTATTTATGATGCTTAGAAGATTAGATTGTAATCCTTCTGACCCTGTTAAAGCATATTATCTGAACTTGGCTGATTTTATTTTTCAGTCATCTTTAAGGAAAAATTCTAAGGCAAATTCCTTTGTCATTTCAGGTTGAGAGCCTGAATCATATTTCATCTCTCCTTCCTAATCCCACATAGTTGACATATTTGAGTACATATAAGTTCTTGTATGTACTTGAGGGGATTTTGAATTCATAGAAATGTGTAAACTGTAAAGCAAGTTTTTTTTTTTTTTTTTTTTTTTTTTTTTTTAGGATGCAGGTCCCCCTGCATCCCTCCAGCTATAAATTCTCACTCCAAGATCACCCCAACTCAAGTGAGAGAGCTCATTGTTTAAGCATGTATATAATAATCTTGCATTCTCTGCTACCTGTCATTTTTATGGTTTCATAAAAAGCAGCACAGCTACTCTGCTCACTTAGCTCAAATACAATAAGTTGTGCTGCTCTTTTATAATTGTGATTCTCACTCTTGTGTGATTTGCAATGCAATCCATCTAATATACATGACTGAATTATTTAGCTGATAGCCCTGACATCCTTCATAAGAAATTAGCATAGGTTTATAGAAGACCACACAATATTCCCCACATATGTACAGATAAATAAGCCAACGTATACATATGAGCTCACAGTAACACACAGACACAGTCTACTTACCGCAGTGACTCTCTAGTAAGAAAGGCCAAGTAGAATAGAAATAGTAATAGTTTGCAGCTTTAATCAGCTTTCCTCTGAGAGTGAAGACCACATATACAGATATAGACACTTGCACAAACAGTAAAGTGCTCACACATAAAGATACAGAGATTCCTGCTCACCTTCAGTGGTAGCACACCCTGCAGCCATCCCTGCATCAGACAGTAGTCATCCGGCACACAGGGACACGTGCATACAAACGCTCACGACAAGAATTCATGCACATTACATTAAAGAGTACACACACACATGCATTTTCCCTGTATCTGTGTACACATATTACATGATACTTACCTGGACTGGCAGTCTGAGCAGGCTGATGAAATACATAGATGCAAATGGATGGGATAGAGTTCCTCTACACAGCAGTCTACTGGGTAAGCAGCCTTCAGAATTTACCCATTCTTAGACAAATGCACAGGTTCAGAAGCTATGTTCTCTGTTTTATAATCTACTAAACTAGGATATATGTACCCTCTTTTTTTATTTCAGAACCATTGATAGTGGTCTAAAAATATTGCTCTTGCAAAATGGCAAGTAAATTAATTTTGAAAGCACTAAGCTCAGACAACCTTGGTTCACCTTCCTTTTGCAGTAAACAGTGTTGTCTACGTTTGCCTTCTCTACATAACAAAAGATAGCTGTCACAATAACAAAAAGAGCCATCTCTGCTTCCAAACCTTTTTGCATGTAAGATTTGGTGACAGTTACTGATGGTACAACATTGCTTGCATAAAATCACATTTTAATGCCAGACCTTTGCAAATAATTAATTATTTAACTAAGTAGAAGAGTTTATCACTTTGGAAATGAATAAAACTTGTCCACTGTACTTGGAATTCAATATATTTCATGACCCATATATCAGACCCTGAAGTAATGTGTTTATATAAACCTAAAAAAATAATCATGGGTTGTCAGCCTGATGAAATGAAAGTGCTCACAAAATAAAATAGTCTTCCCCAAAAATAAGCCTTTTTGTCATTTGTTTCATTATATATATTCATGTATGAGTCCTGAAGCCATGATTGAATGTGCATTTGTTTGAACAAGGCTTCAGATGATTTTTTTTTTTTAATGTTCCAGTATTCATTTATTGTTTTCCCCGAATATTGGTTTTAACAAAACAGGCAAGTGTTTATATTAGCTGTGTTTTTGTGGGTATATATGAGGGTATGCAGGTTAGGATTAGGTAAGGGGATAGTTTTAGAATGTATGTGTGCATATGCTTGTGAGTGACCATGTGTGAGTCTATATGGGATAGGGAGTAACGATTAAATAATGAGATATATCTACTGAGGTGAGTGTCTCTGAGCTTATCTTGTGTACTGGTAGTATTACAGAAAGGCTTTCTTTAAAGTAAGATGTAGGGTTAAGATTAGGGGCATGGGCAGAGGTAGGCCTAGCAAACATTATTAAGGTAGTGCAGGGGGATTACTGCATGTAAGGAGAGCTCACACACCACAGTAAGACTCAATGAGCTGATAGCTGATGTTCCATGAAGACAAGAAATGCAACTTTTGATTTACAAGTCTGGGACAAAATTTGAATTTTTGTGTAAAATGTATGCATATCTTTTTTAATTAGAGTACGTCTTCATTTTATGTTTTATTTTATTGTAATTTCTTTTTTTGTGTCTGGGGTCTTCATTGAGCGGAGGGTAAGGCTAGGCTTGGGTATACATTTTCCTTTCTTTTCGATTTTGATTTTAAATTGAAAGCATTTTACTATGTTAAGACAGGCATTCACTAAGACTATATTGCTATCATGTGTATTTGTTTAGTAGTTTAGTGTGTACAAACACACGTGTGTGTGTGTGTGTGTGTGTGTGTGTGTGTGTGTGTGTGTGTGTGTGTGTGTGTGTATAAAATACATATGTGCATGTGTGTCTGCCTGTGTGTGTATATATACGTGTGTGTGTGTGTATAAAATACATATGTGCATGTGTCTGTGTGTGTATATATACGTGTGTGTAGTGTGTATGTCTGCATATATAGATAGATATACATATATATATATATATATATATATATATATATATATATATATATATATATATACAGAGAGAGAGAAAGAGAGATGTACTTATACATATATATTTGTATCTATCTCTGTATACACACACACACACACACACACACACACACACACTGTAAAATGGAGCATGCATTTACATCAGCAGTCATACTGTCCATGGTTGTTTTAGTGACTTTTTCTTACTGAAGTACATGTGCATCTAATGCTTCTGTACTGAAGCTCGTTACTATTTTAATTAAATGACTGTTATCTGCAGCTGCACAGTTTGTGATGTTGGATAACTCCCCATGGTTGTGTGATTGTGAAGATAATATATAGGTAAAGGGATGTGAGGGCTTTGTGGGCAGAGGTGGGCATAGATCTCTTGCAAAAATAATTTTTAATGTTTTTTTTTACATATTTTAGTGTTGTGTGAGATGTTAAATATTCCAACAGCTGCATCCCTCCTGTTAATAGGTTTGCAAAACTTTTAATTTTGTGTAGATAGCATGTTAATTTTCAGTTCTTGCTTTCATACAAATGCTTGTCAATGCGGCGCACACACACACAGATGTGTATGCCTTATTTTTAGACTCAGCCATTGAGTGGCATAACTTAAACAGATTATGATGGGTTGGGCAAGTGCAGAAAAGAATTCAATCTGGTGAAAAAGATCTGGAACAGACAGGAAGTAGGCAAAAAGAAGCAGGGGAATCTAGAAATTAGATGGATGGATTGTGTGAGGCATGACTGTTGAAGAAGGTAGAAGAGCGTGGCATTGAAGTGAGACAGATGGCAACAGCTGACACGGCACCCTAACCTCATGTAGAAAATGGAAAAAGTTGGGTTGGCGATGATGATAACGTGGGTTTATCTGTTTAACAGACCAATATGTGATGGAATGCTGTCAGTTTCATGAAGAATTTCCAGGATGAATGATGAAGCAGCAACTCATGAAACTAATTGTCTAACCCTCCACTGCAGGCTCGTCATTTATCTGTTAGTAGTCATCAATATATTCCATTTGTAGTTTATGTAGGTGCTTGTTTTCCCATTAATTTCAGTGAGCTGTGTTTATGTGCTATTTCTGTTACGGAATTGTACATCTATTTTAGAAAACTAGTTTTGTGAATAATTTTTTTACATTTAGGTTAATTTTTATGTATGGATATTTGAGAGTTTTTACCCTACTCATTTGTTTGTTTATTTATTTATTAATTTATATTTGTTCATTCATTTCCTGGTTAGAAGTTGTCAGGAACAAGTAAACGCAGATTCAGTTTTTTCACACTGGAGTTAATTAATTTTTTTTCATTTTTGGGGGTCATGTATATTGCTTGTTTATTTATTTGGATTCTGTAGATTAAGACTTAGATTGCATGTTTGTTTCATTACTTGTAGACTCCTACCTTTGGCTCCTGGAGTGGTTTGTGTTAAGGTTTGCTGCTGTGCTTTGCAGCATGTGGGACCATGAAGGTTCTTGCTTGGGAACATTAAAGACACCAGGTGTTTTCAGTCAAGACAGTGACTGCTGAAGTTAGTTAGTTAGTTAGTTAGTTAGTTAGTTAGTTAGTTAGTTAGTTCCATCTGTTGACCAGGAATAATTCGACTGACCTATAAACTCATTTCAGCAGAGGCTCGTAGATGAAGGCTCCATAGTTATACAACAGAGGTTCTTGGGACACGATGGTGACTTGGAATTTTTATTTCAAAAGGTGTGCATAACTTTTTTAATTGTTGGGTGGTACTTAAATTAGTTGTGTTTTATTTTATTGTAATATTTTGTGTGTCTGGTGTCTTCATTGAAGGGAGGGTAAGGTTAGGCTAAGGTATATATTTTTTGTTTGTTTTAATGTTTTGACTTTAAAATGTTTATTCTATCCTTTTTCATTTTTCTTTCTATAATTTGGTGTGAATTGACCAAGAAAAGCATGGGAATGTGTTCCCTCCTGAGGATTTTATATTTTTTCCTCATCTTTTCCTATTATCTTCATTTCTTTCTTAGTCTCTTCATTGTGCCTTGACTTTGGATACCTTATTTCTTTTGAGTTGAATTTCTAGTCAGTATTTTGTGCAGTTTTTCATGGTGATTACGTGACTCTCTTTTATGTTGTTGTTGTCTTTCGGCTTTTCCTGGTTAGTAGTCGCCACAGCGGAACTCCGGTCCGCTAATGATTGGCAGTAGATTTTATTTTATTGAATAGATTTTCACAAATGCCGAGGTGCCAGCTTGACGTTCAACCTTCAGCGAAGGCACACCCATTTAAGTATGTCTTTTGAATGCCCACCAAACCGCGGGGAGGACATACAGACTCCACACAGAAGGCACTCCCCGCACTCCAGCCGAGAATCGAACGGGATAACCTCTTGCTGTGAGGCAACAACGCTACCGCTGCACCACTATTTTAACATCTAAGGGCTTTATTTAGAGTTTCATGTTTGCACCTTAGTATTTGAGTAGAGTCTGTGAAAGTAAGTAGCTATGTGTCTGCATATTTGTGAATGGGTGGTGTGTACATGTTTTAATGTCATTGTTTATGTATGTTTTAGTAGTTTTAATCTGGTCGCTTTTATAATTTTCTGTAACTTTTGTATTTTTTTTTTTTTGGTTTTGTGGATTTGTTTACATTGATTCCTATAGTTTAAGACTTATTTACCTAATTGTAATCAGATCTGTTTGTTTATGACACTGGTAGAATAGTGATAAATTGTTGATATTGGAGGAAGAATGCTGATAAATACTTGATGATAGGACTAAAGTGATGATAAAATATACTTAGCTTATATAAACTTTTTATTAGAGCCTTTTTTCATAGTGTCTATTGTTAGGAAGTGGTGTATGTATGTATGCATGTATGTAGTGATGACCAACAGAATGGTTTTTATAGTAAAAGAACTGACTTCCAAGGTTGATGTTTAGATACAATAGTACAAGTGGAGGACCTCCTCACCTCAGTAAGATTCATCATTTCCTTATGACACCCATCCTGGAAGGCATTACTAGACTTAGCAAATGGCCTCTTTTTCTCTATTTTGCTGATATTTATTGTATAGCTTTGTAAATTAGGGAAGTGTCCCTTTCCCTATTTATTTGTAATTAAATATTTCATCTTGGATTCCAAGATGGCTGCTGACTAGATTAGTCCCTACTCACTGAGCTCCTCACAGTTATTTAATATCTAACTTTTTTTACAACTTGATGCAAATGACTCAAACTTTAATTTAGATGAACTAAAATTAGCATTACAACCAATTCAAAATGCTATTCAAAATTTCTCTGAACAATTTACTGACTTTGGTAAGACTCTAAAGCAAATAAGTGAGAGAATGGATATTATTGAAAGTAAAAATACTGCTTTAGACATAAGAACTGACACAGTGGAAAGAGATATTAAAGCTAAAGACAAGATTATTACAGAAATTCAGGCTAAATTGCTGGACCTAGGAAATAACATTATTATCAGAGGTTTGCCAGAATCCTATGAAAATCAAAACTTGTTATCAGTGTCAAAACAGATTTTTGGGGCATTATTAAACTGTGAGACAAACTGTAATTATAGAAGTCAGGATTCTACCTCGGATCATATATACTAAGTTACTGAATTTTCAAGACACTTCAGATTTTAGAAGCAGCAAAAACCAAAAAACAGTTTGTCTGGAAAAAACATAAACTGTCATTTTCACAGGATCTTCCTCAACAAATAAAAGTGAAAAGACAAAAGCTTTCACCTTATTGTGCAGATCTTATTAAAAGAGGGATAAGGTTTAGAATGAGTTATCCGAATACCATGTCTTTTACTTATAATGACAGAAAGTTTACCCTTACACATCCTAAGGAAGCAAAAGAAATATTCCTAAAAATATTCAAGAAGCTTCCTTAATCTATCTCTTAATAATGCATTCTTTATCAAGCTTTAATTGTGCTAATATTTTTTAGCTAATATGTGGTGTCTCTAATTGAAAAAGTGACTTAAAGTACTTGATTCATAATTGTCTATACATAAACAGTTAATTAAGCTTTTATTATAGTATGCTCAAGTTCCTTTTATTGTTTTTGACAGTTATCACTAGTTTAATATTTTAACATTCTCATATATTTAGTTGCTGACATTGTGTTCCGTTGTAACAGCATATGAATCTATATGTAAATATACTGTTATTGCTGAAATTTCTCTTATGACATTTTGGAGGGAATCTATTCACCTCTCGAGACTTTAAAAAGTGTAAGATTGTTCATTTTTGCAGTAACAGACTCTCCGATAGACACTCATCACTTATACAAGCAATTTGACATTTTAAGCTAATTATATTGTTGAGCAAGTGAAGATTTCATGGTATGTGCAGAGTTCTTTTATATGAAATACGCTGTTGCAAGCTAAACAGAGATGTTGGATGCTTCATACATTTTGTATGCCTTTAAGAAGCTCAATAGATATTCATCCTTATTATGAACAAATGGTATGGTTCTCTTCAGTTTAAAGTTTATAAATGCAGATTTTTTTTAATATTTGATTTATGTTAAACTCAAGGTAAACAGCATAGATGTATTTTACAGGCTTCTTAACAAGTGGACTGATCTGTATGTTATTGAATGCAACTGAGAGATATGTCTCAAATTATGTGTTTACGCTAACATTTCAGTTCAAAAAGTAACTTACACATTTATTCCATATTATCTCTCAATGTTTTATTTAGATGGGTATGACTTATGTTAGTTCAGTATACCTTTCTGTTCTAATATTAAGCCCTTATATTTAAATTTAATTGATGTTTTTAAATAACAAATTTCTGCTTATTGGATTAATAACTATATGCACTGACATCTGGATGTATTTTTAGATTGTGCTTTTTTCTGTAATGTTATCTAGTTAAAACTAACTGGAAAATTAATTCTACTTCTAGATGTCAAATCTGAGGCTTTAAGTTAAATGACAATAGTGAGTACCTGATTCATAGATGGCTGTTTAAATTTGGGGCAAAATACATACAGATTTTTATGGTCTCTGATAGTTAATGTTTTATTTGGAAATAGTGATGCGTGTTGCTTCTGTGGTCTCTTATTTTACATGTATTTAGGAATATATTTTCCCTGAGACATGGTTAGGGGTAGTTTTTCATCTTTAATGATGGCAAGTTGATCAGGAATCTCCTTTGAATGGCTTGTCAGATGTTGGAATTCTTTTGGCTGTTATCCTGGTCATATATATTGTGTTGTAATAACCCTTGTGATTTAGAGTAGATCTTTCATGTCAGATCACTTCTGTTATTGGATCTTGTGTCTTATTGTGATTGTTTAGGGTCTATTGTTTCCTTTTTATCGAAATTTAAAGTGTCGTGTTAGGTATATTTATGCTGTATTTTTGTAGAGGAAGTATAGGCTGTTTTTATAGGCTTGTAATTTTAACAATAGTTTGTTTGCAGACATGTTGTATGTAAATGGCACTTAAGATGGATGATGTTTATGCTGTTATTCTTTACTTAGTAATAGGCTTAATCTTTTTATTAGATTTGTATATATTTGATTTAACTTATTCAGGTTTACAAAATGGCATTTGATGTTGATTTGGGGTCAGATCTTCCTTTATCTTTTAGTTTAATATTTATTAGTCCTAGTTTAATGTATTATAATTCTAAACATGTTCTTCAGTTTAGTTAGATATTTGGCTGTACATAATAATTTTAGTTAATTAATCTAGTTATACTCTGGTAATTCAAAATTACGTTTTAACAAACAATATAATTCATATGACAAATTGCAATTTATCTGCTTATTTAGGCCAAAATTTGAATATGAGATTTGTGAGGAAAAACATTTAAATTTTAGACCTTTCTGTATTCTAGGAGCCAGTGGTTACAACTGTATAGGGATTGAATATGTTGGACGTCTTGAGTTTAGACAGATTTATAAATATGTTTAGTTTTATTGTGTGGGTTTTAGTCCTTTTAAGGGCTCTAAGTAAAGCTTTTTGTACTAAATTGAAGATTTTGGTAACCAAAAATTCTAATTTTATTCTCTTTTTTCTTGATCTTCCTTCTGTAATAGGGGAATGGTGGGCAGGCACTAGGGTTAGAAAGAAGGAAGTGTATAATTCCATAATTATTATTTCTTTGTGGGTACATTTATTGTTGTGATATTATCTAATCAAGACCAGAAGAGATGTATTGTTTTTCTGTTGGGTATTAGTTCTATTCTGTTCAGGTTAATACATTATATTTTCATTAATTTAATATCTAGCCTATATTGCTCTTATGACAAATGACATAATAGTTGAGTCCTGGAATGTTAGAGGAATTCAAAACAAAGCCAAAAAAATCCTTATTATTCCATTTGATATTTAAATCACAAGCCAATATTTGTTTTATTCAAGAGACACATATTCCTCGTGATGTTTGGGACAAAGAAAAAAAAATGGATCAAGAAGATAGTAGCTTCTGGGGATTCTTCTAATTCTAATTGTTAAAAATAAATTCTTAGGGAGTATAATTGATGAGAAATACGACAATGAAGGTAGATGGTGCCTTTTTACAGCTACTTTTCATAATCTTGATAAACCACTTTTGGTTCTAAATTTATATGGTCCTTGTAGTCAACAACATTCTTTTATCTTAAAAATATATAATATACTCACATCTTATAAGGATCATTATATTATAATAGGAGGGGATTGGAATGCAGTCATAAACCCAGAAATTGACAGCTCTAGATGTCCCACTTCTTATAATTACCAAGCATCTCTGGCCCTCGAAGATTTAATTTTGGAATATAATTTAATTGACCCACTGTATTTTATAAAAATCTCAAATAAGAAAGAAATTTATACATATTATTCAAAATGTTGTCGCTCTTGGTCTAGATTGGATTTTTTTCTGGTTTCTAATTTTCTTTCAAAATTTATATTGGATTTTTATACTGAACCCAGATTTTTTTCGGATCACTCAAGAATTGTACTAAATCTAAACATTACTCATAATGATAAAAATAATACTCACAAAAGCTAAACAACAATTTACTCTTAATGATATATGTAAACAGTGTTCTGATATAATTCAGGAAATGGAGCATGATCTGGATTTAACAGATATTCCTTATGACGTTCAATGGGCTGCGAGATTAAGAGGAATGTTTATCGGTAAATCTGCATACCTTAAAAAACAATATAATAAAAAAGAAGTTTTTCTAAAGTCTAGAATCCAGTATCTCGAAAATCAATTTAGACTAAATCAAGATAATGTTCTTGAAAAGCAAATTATAGACTATCAAAAAGAACTAATCTTACTACATCAGAATAACCTCTTAAATTATAAAAGTATACAACTACATTAAAATCAAGGACATATCTGATCTTTACTGGAACAGGTCTAAAACTATACTAATTCCTCAAATTACAGGCCCATTTCTTTAATCAATATAGACATAAAGATTTTATCATCAATTTTGGCCAACAGATTAAAACAGGTCTTACCTTCAATTATTTCTTAAGACCAAACAGGTTTTATGTCTCATAAACATGCATGGGATAATACCCTGACTCTGGAATCTATTATTCATCTCTTAAAAAATGATTCTAACCCAATATATGCATTGATTCTAAACTATGACATGCTTTAATTTCCCCATATCCTTTATAAATTTAATAAAACATTATATACTTTTAATATATACTTGGAACCACTGCTGTTATATATTACTCAAAACACCTTTCATAATATTCCCAGGATATTTAACACAAAATTTTTTTTTCTGCATTTGCTGATGATCTAGTAATATATTTCCAAACTCCATTATCTGACCTTAGTAAAATAACAAATTATTATCTTATAAATCCTTCAAAACCCATATTCTTTTCATAAATTGTATTTGTTTTCTGATTCACAAATCCAGATTACTTTTGGTGTGAAATATTTGGGAATTAACATGGAGCACAATAATCACTCCTCATTTCAAAACAACATGATTAAAATATGGAAATCTATAATGTCTGACATGAATAGATGGGAACAGCTAAATTTGTCACTTTTATCAAAAGCTGCAATAATTAAAATGAATATCCTATATCAATTCAATTCTTCGGATCAGATAATTCCCAAGTCTTTTATTCTAGATTGTCAATTAAAGCTATTAACTATATCTAACTTTAATAGTAGTATATCATTATATTTTATCTAAAAATATAAAATTTATTTAAATATGAATAGCACCTGTACAATTTTGATCCTTCTTAAACACAAGATTAAGAATTTATTAAAAATCTGCAATCTTGATAAGTTTTTTTCACCTCTTTCAACCACTTCATCTAAATCCGAACATAATGTTAGATAACTCTCCATTTAATCTAACAAATTATCCTCTTATTAAAAAGTTAAAAATTTGGGATATTTTGAAATATAAAGACTGATTCTAAAATGATAAAGTTTGATCTCATAAAACCTACAGAACTTGATCTTAATAATTTAAAAATGATAATTAAAACATTATCGTCATCAGTGAAAATGTTATCAAAGTCTTATAAACTGATAAACAAGTTAACATTAGACCAGAACTGTCTTTTCTCAAATACCTGGTTGAATCATAATTCTCAAATAACTGAGAATCAAAAACTTCTAGCAATCAGAAACACCAGAGAATTTACTCCATTTAAGAAATTGATCTACACACAATTAATGATTAGCAATAATGCCTATCATACTCCATTTAAATTAAATAAATTTAATGCCAGTAAATCTCCATCATGCACATGTTGTTCCTTTCCCCAAGCTGACCTTTTACATATCCTGTGGTATTGTCATTTTTCTCATAAACTTTGGACCTCTTTGAAGGTAATACTGCAGAGAATGGGGTATCATAAATTATACTTCATATACCGATAGTTCATCTTTCCAAATTGGATACTGACATACTTATTTTTATTTGTTCGCTTATAAAACTTTACATTACTCAAAATATTAAATTGGGATACTTTTCAAAAAAAAACTTGGTTAAGAGTCCAATAAAAATGACTTAAAAAAAACAGAGTGTTGGGGAAGGTTTTAAGTATTATTAATAATTAATACCCTCTAGAGTTTTTTTTTTCCTGGTCTTGATTAGTTTTATCAAATTGTTAATCTTTATACAACTCCTAAATGTAATGTTTATAAATCAATAAAAATTCTTTTGAGAAAAAAAAAATATTTCATCTTACCTTTTAAGAAATAGAGAATAGTCAGTGAATATGTTTATCTGGTTTCATATCTGTGTGCCTACATGTGGATTTTTGCATATGTTTTGTGTGTGTGTGTGTGTGTGTGTGTGTGTGTGTGTGTGTGTGTGTGTGTGTGTGTTTCTGAAAAGCATCATTTTGCAGTGTAATATATTTCTGATTAGTCGGGAGCTGCTATGTTCTGCATTGCCTTTTATTAGTTTCATCAGACAGAACAGAGTTGTACTGTTTTACAGTGTTTGTTTACATGTTGCAGGCAGCACTGAATTTGCTGGCTAATCATTTTTGTGGCAAGTGTATGATATAGTTTGCAAATCATTAACTTAATTAACATTCAGCATTATCAAAGCAGAATAATTCTACATCAACAGCCCAAGTTGCCTGGTCTTTTTTACTCCTGCTTTGTATATTATTAACAGTCCAGTGAGCCCGAGTTGTCTGGTCTTTTTATTCCTGATTTGTATGTTATTATCAGTCCAGTGTTTTTTTATTGTGTCTCCACTCTGGTTTCAGCATTTATGAAGAACAATTTCTAAATATATACATGCGTGACTGGTACTGATCCCCGAAGGAACTTTTCACCAAAGCACAAACAGCCAGGCATACTTCCGCGAAAGTGCTTTTTACTGAAAAAGCACTTTTGCAGAAGTATGCCTGCAGCTAGAGGGAGTCGTGGGGGAATGACTGTTGCGTAGATCGTACTATGGTGCGGATAAGGGAATATCTTCTTTTCTTCACTGTAGTGCGATCTCGGAGTGAGAATATTAAAGTGAGGGTTTTATTTATAATAGAGAAAGGAATTTGAAACATGTATTATGCTACAAAGACTCTGCCTTTAATTTTGGAATAAATAGTTTTGTGTCCAATAAAAAGACCACTATTCCTTGTTACAACTGCACATATTGTAGGTATATAAATACTGATAATGGATTTGTTCATCCAATTTCACATAAGGTGTTTAAATTTAATACCTTTGCTACTTGTGCAACTGCTAATGTGGTATATTTAGCTAATTGTAAGTTGTGCACCTGTTTTTATATAGGCAAGACAAGTCAAACGCTAAAAGAGAGAATCTGAGCTCATCTTTCTGAAATTCAAAGAAACATGAGACTAATGCCCTTAGTAAACATATAATTGATTTTGGGCCAGAGCATACATTTACATTTAGGATATTACAAAAAATTCATAAATTAAAATGAGGGGGCGATGTTGTTAATAAAACTGAACTGTGCAAATACAAGTGGATTAATTACTTTAGGGCTGATAGATTTCCTGGTCTAAATAATGTAAACAGTCTTAAACCAGTTTTAAAAGAGAAACATAGCTATGTCTAGTTTTATATATATTTTATAATTGTTAGTCTTAAGAGAGTGTTGCTGTTATTATTACAGGGCTGCTGCAATATAATTATATATATTTTATATTATATTTTATTTCTTAATTGGTCATGTGACAAGATGGATTGTAATGATGGATGATATTTTATTTTAAAAATAGTTGTTTTTAACATGCGTGTATCTGCATTGACAAAGAACTTCTTGTTCGAAAGCTTTGCTGTGTTATTATAGGTATTTCTGCAGTTAGATTCTTGGTTTTTATTCTGATCCATTGGATCCATTTGGCCACTTACCACGTTATTTTGTGAATATTCTACCAAATATGACAGATGGGTGGCACCACTGCCACCCACTGTGAAGTAGACGTGGCTCTACCACCACCCAGAGTGAAGAATGAGGTAGCATCACTTTCTCCACAATGGATGAAGTTATAACAAGAAAGTGCAAGCAATTTTGTTTCAATAATTAACCCAGAAAATACAACCTGGCACTACAAGCATAGAGGGAATGTGCACTGCTGTCTTCTGTATGGATCTGCAACCTCCATACTTAAATTAGATTGTAAATTGGTCCCTTGCAGAGCAAAGCTGCTCTGTCTGTGAACCAGTCTGTCCCATTGCCACTCTATCCATGGTGACTGCCTTTCAGGAAAGAATTATTTTCACACATACAAACTTTTATTCCAGGAAAAGCTGGATAAATTCTCCAATTCCCCACAGCTTTCTTCCTGGCTTGGTAGTACCACTCTGAAGAATGTCAAAAACTTCCAGTTACCTGTTTTCTTTTATTTTGCAAATTAATATCCCTTTTACTGGTACATGGCCAAAGCAGTCTCAAAGGTGTGTGCTCCACAGTGTGCTGCCTAACAGTTTAAATAATGGTTATCCTGTTCTCAGCTAAAGAACAGTGCTTAAATACATTTATAATACCTAAATGCCAGTGATAAGAGCTTAAAGGCAAATTAATTACTTGTATTTATATAGTAAAGAAAATAGCAGAAATACAGAGTAAAATTTATGTAGACTAGCAAAAAAAGTAAAACAAAGTAAAAGAAAATGCAATAACCCTATCTAGGATGTATACAGAAAAACATACCTCCAGATATCAAAGTTCCTAATTAGCTTGCTAAAAGAAGAGACTGTCTCAAAATAAATAGGTAGTTCTCACAGATAGGATGATTACTTGGGCAAGCATTGGCAAAATGCAGTAATTGCTACTTGTACTACATTTTGTTATGTTATGCAGTTATATGGCATACAGTCTTTTGCCAGTTCCAGTGCCCCCTGACATTATCTTTCTAAGGAAATAAGTTATAAACCTGCTTCCTCCCAACCTAACACCACAGTCATCAGAGTTTGACAAAACACCTCCACATCTGTTTCTTTCTGAAACAAATCCCATTTGGATCTTGAAATTTTGATAACCTTTGCATTCCATTGTTCTTCTACCTTTGTTTGTTATAGTAGAAGAAAGTGTAGCATGTCAAGAAAGTCAGCACGTCTTTCTGTCCTTTGACTGCTTGACAAACTAAAGTGTCTCTTATTTACCACAATAGTTGTAGATAAATATGACAGGAATAGAAACAAAAACAGGAACAAATACATTGTGCTTCATTCAGCAGCATGGCATCAATGTATTTTACAGGCATTCCCTTTAGCTTGGTGTTACCCCTGGATTCACAGTTGCATTTAAGTCTTATTTCTTTGCTGTTTGTTCAGCCTTTCCTTACTGTTTAGTCAGTCTGCGAACTCTCCACCTTTCACATTTAACTATTTAATTTGTCACTCAACTTATCACTCAACCTTTGAACTTTCCTTGAAAGCAGATATTCAGTGCATAGTTCTTTTCCAATTGTCATTTATCTAGCTTTTGTTGTCTAAATTGTTCCTTTAGCAATTTTGTATAAATTTGTCACCTTCACAATAGTTCAGTGGAATCAGGGAGGTGTTGCCTGTATCAGATTGTCAAACTCTAGAGCAGTGTAGGCATGCCACTTTGTGGATCATTAGATGGGCAGACATCTGCTAGGCAATGGGGGTGCAGTACATTAATCTTTTTTTAGATTAATGTGACAGTGGCTGTACATATTACAGATGGCTGATGCATGGTATCTAAACTAGAAAATACACATCATAGTGTCATAATGTAGCAGAACCTGAACAGATTGGCACTATGAAACCTTTGTATGATGCCAGAAATATACCAACCAGGAGATATTTGGGCACATACACACAGATGCCTCCACTCCTATTGTCAGGCAGAGCACTGAAAAGGGACAAGTGTTACTGGATTACACGTTTATAGTTGGTGCACTGGCACAGAGGCAGTGTTGTATACACATACATGATAGAGCACTGAAAAGGGACACGCGTTACTGGATTACACGTTTATAGTCAGTGCACTGGCACAGAGGCAGTGTTTTATACACACATGATAGAGCACTGAAAAGGGACGCACGTTACTGGATTACACTTTTATAGTCGGTGCACTGGCACAGAGGCAGTGTTTTATACACATACATGATATGGCACTGAAAAGGGATGCGCGTTACTGGATTACACATTTATAGTCAGTGCACTGGCACAGAGGCAGTGTTCTATACATACATGATAGAGCACTGAAAAGGGATGCTCATTACTGAATTACACATTTATAGTCAGCGCACTGGCACAGAGGCAGTGTTTTATACACATACATGATAGAGCACTGAAAAGGGATGTGCGTTACTGGATTACACATTTATAGTCGATGCACTGGCACAGAGGCAGTGTTTTATGCACATACATGATAGGGCACTGAAAAGGGATGCACATTACTGGATTACACATTTATAGTCGGTGCACTGGCACAGAGGCAGTGTTTTATACACATACATGATAGAGCACTGAAAAGGGATGCGCGTTACTGGATTACACATTTATAGTCGGTGCACTGGCACAGAGGCAGTGTTTTATACACATACATGATAGAGCACTGAAAAGGGACGCACGTTACTGGATTACACATTTATAGTTGGTGCACTGGCACAGAGGCAGTGTTTTATACACATACATGATATGGCACTGAAAAGGGATGCAGGTTACTGGATTACACATTTATAGTTGGTGCACTGGCACAGAGGCAGTGCTGTATACACATACATGATTAAGGTAGATGATAATGCTTTTGACTGCATTTACCTTCCTGATACATCACAGTGATGCCTGTTGGCAGGATGTCATTATGCCAAAATGTTGGAAGCCATTGCAGTCCCTTCACTATTCTTTTCATGTACTAACTTCATTTTTATAAACAACTTCTGTGTTAGTGATCATGTATTTGCCATCTTGACAGCATAGTGTATGCCTACACTACACTTTTCTTTTCTAAAATAGTCTCCACTTTCACCTTATGAGTTCCTGTCTGCTGTTCTACCTGTTCTTTTTCTCCTTTGTTAAGCTTACTTTATTATTCATTTGTACTTCTTTTTCCTTTCCATATCACTGTTATCTGAATGTTTTTATAGCTGTATTTCCACTGTTGTTTTTTTCCCCATAAGTTTCAGTTTAGAGTTTCTCAGTGGATGAAGCAAATATGAGACTGGCAACACTATTTAGCATTAAGTAAGCATTTGGCTTCCTGAAAAAAATTATCAGGTGATGAATGAATAACATCATTTAGAAGAAGACAAATGTTAGTAAATCTGCTACAAGTGTTTTTTTGTCCTGAAGCGTCTGATGTTGTGGCATGTACCCTCACATGGGTGTACTTCTAAACTAATTAACTTATGCTTTATGGTTCCCTGAAGCAGGGACATTGTGGCCACACTAAACCTACATGGTTCAGAGAATGAAAAAAATAATGAGGTTGTGTCTGTAGATCGACAGTTACAGATACTTTATAAAGACACCCTATCTAAAATATGCATGTAGAGATTTACTGACTGATGTACTCATTGAGTTTATTAAGTGAAACAGCAACTTTTCCGGTCAGTGGTAGCAGTTACACAGAAATTAAAGTGGAATACTTTATACGTAATCTTTGTATATTTTTTTTTTGGTAGAAGAAATAACAGCCTAATGCCCACACACACACACACACACACACACACACACACACACACACACACACACACACACACACACACACAGTTCTTCACCCAGAAACAGGATGATGCTTAACATCTTACAAGCCATGTGTGGTACTAGACTCATCTGAAGGCATCATCATAGCAGGGATGTGTAAGACAGAAGGTAGTTTTTGGGGATAGCAAGCTGCTGTGTGAACGTGATGTAAAGGTCATTTTCAGAAGAATGGATCATTGTGAACCCAGCAAGGTTGTTGATTAGAAAAATAAAAGAAAATGAATGTGAAGTCGCATAGACACTTTCCAGAAATGTAGGTATGCTGGGTCTGAAAAAAATATGTTTATTAACAGTGACTGAAATTGCTTTTATTTGTTCATTCATTC
The DNA here is from genome assembly GCF_019279795.1 of Protopterus annectens. Classification (NCBI taxonomy): domain Eukaryota; kingdom Metazoa; phylum Chordata; order Ceratodontiformes; family Protopteridae; genus Protopterus; species Protopterus annectens. The sequence goes on along the minus strand of NC_056726.1, from coordinate 1,809,002,741 downwards.
ATCTCTTTGTACAGGCTAAAATATTATTTGATAAACTGTAATAGCTAAAAATATGTTGTTTTTTTTTTCCAAATGTTAAGTTGCATACGGGCATTTAACAAAACACAGACACATCTGCTTCCACTTCCAAGATGACAGTACCAGCCTGCCACTTTCTTTATGTTTGATCCCTGGGGGTTTGCAGTTTGTTAGAAAGCTGCATGGCATTTGCAGCTCCACACCCTTCAAGCATATTGTCCAGATTGCAGAACCACATCCCCAGTGTTCCTGCCTTTTGGTGTGGGTGCCTACTGGAAAGAAAGTGAGATATAGCTTTGAGCAGGAAACAGCTGCTTATCCCACAGTGAAAGATAAAACTAAACCAGCAGCCATTCAAGTCTTTGTTTAGAAAATTCTCTTTGTTTTCCAGTCAAGATTATCAGCATGGAATCTTCCAGTCCATTGGCTTCAAGGAATTTCATGAATACCTGACTGTAGGGGATAGCTGTCTGGAGAGCACCAGAGCCGAGTTACTACAGAGAGGTAAGTCTGGCCATTGAACTATGTATTTGTCCAAAGTCTGCAAACAGGTACATGTGTACATATGTGTTTGGCTTAAATTGAAGCATCTGCAATAAAATATAAAGGCTATGGTTTGAATTTGTAGTGAAAAGTAATAGGGCATTGGCATACTTTAATGTTATAGCCAGCTAATTGTTCCATAATTATAAAATACTGTTACTTAGCGCATAGTCTTAACAATGGTATGTAGTCTTTTTGGAAGCATAACTGCCTTGTTATTTTTACTGACCTTTTAACCTCCTAAAAATATGTGCATGCACACGCACGAGTGGATGCTTGCGTGCATGTATGTGTGTGTGCATGTATGTGTGTGTGTTGGGAAGGTTTGCCATACCCTGTTGTGTGTATTGAAAACTGTGTCATCCTTTATTATCTTAAGGATGCCATTTTCTTGCTAAATGCTTGTTATATTTAGGAGTCACTTCATTGTCATAGAACTAAATCTGGTTTCATTTTTCATGAAGGGATGGCTCTGATTATGTACAACAGTTAAGATTTTCTTATCTCAGTACACCAGTCTTCTGCTCATTTCTAGGTGCTTCAAGAAAAGGCTTAATGAATGCATGATCTAATAGTTTTTTATATAAAAGTCTCTGCAGGATCTTTTTGCAGCTATATACTTCAGACTGGCTGTCTATATAATGAGTACTAGTTTGTGAAAGATTCCATCAGCAGCAGGAAATGTTTGTTGGCTGAAGCGTTAATAGCTGGTGTGCCAAACCACATCTTTTAGAATTGTGGGGACACATTTCATTCTATATGGTTGAATTCCTATTTTTTATTTGGACATTTTGAAATTTGCTGCTGAATTTAATAGCCATAGTAGAAGAGTTAAAACAAGTGGGCTAATATGCTGTATTAATTAAGGTTACAACTGTAAGGTCCTGTCTGTTGCTTGGAGAGACGTCCTGGTCAGAATAATGCTTTTCCATTGATTGGACAGTGATATCACAAGCATACATTCCAAATTTGTGCTTTTTGCCACAGGGTTAAATGGTTTAAAATCAAGAATACAAGGTTGTAACAGATAGTAACCACAGAAGCAGACTTTGATATTAGGCAAGAACCTCTTAAACACCCATCCTGCCAATCTGCTTGCTAGCTGGCAGAATAAAGCATTTAATGGAAGAAACTGTTCCTAAATTTTAAGCAAGCTTGTAACTTGATTGTTTTGCTCTTTATCTGTTTCCTTATCGATGCTTAGTTGTTTGTTGTTGTTTGTCTTTCGGCTTTTCCCAGTTAGGGGTCGCCACAGCGGAACTCCAGTCCACTAATAATTGGCAGTTGTTTTTTATGGTGTCGAGTTGCCAGCCCAATGCCCAACCTTCAACGAAGGCTCTCCCATTCAACGCATGTCTTTCGAACGCCCACTCGACCGCAGGGAGGACATGCAGACATCACACAGAAGGCGCCCCCAACCCAAGCCAAGAATCGAATGGGAGAACCTCTTGCTGTGAGGCAACAATGCTACTGCTGCACCACCGCGGAAGTTATCAATGCTTAGTGTTAGAGATGGAGGCAGATTTCGTAGAGAGAGAATAAAATAAAATGTTCAGTTAAAATCAGCTATCTTGTCATCCTTTTGGCCCAGAAAGAAATTTGTCATCTACATCATCAGCATCTAGAATTTTGTTAGTGACTCAAATGCTAAGAGCGTCAGCTACTGAATACCTCAAGTGCTACTAGTGGAGATGTTAAAAAGGGGAGAATATGTGGCATGATAGCTTTTGTGGGCATCTGTCATGCATCCATTATCTCTGGAAATTGGGAGTGGAAAGTCCCCAGAAACTAAAATCAAGGAAAGAAAATCGGGTATTCTTAAGTGTTTAAAGCACAATTTTCATGACTGTGTTTGATGAGGTTATGCTGTCACACTTCTCATTAAGACAAATGGACAGTTAAAACTGTTGCCTTGTGTTTTCACACCATTGTATGACATGCAGCTTAAATTCTAAAGTGATTCCTCAAATCAGAATAACTTAAAGACTTTATAATTAAATCCTCTAACTAAGCTGAAATTAGGAAAAAAGTTAAACTTTTTCTACCTGCTTTGATGCAGGTAGAAAACCATCAGTGATTCGTTAAGTTGCATTGTGAAGAATGTTTAGTAAATGATTCTGTCTGGATTATAAAAAAAGTGGAGGTAAAATATGTGAATCCATTGAGGTGGTTAGGGTTTAGGGGCGTTTGAAGTATGAAATTTGTTCTGGTTTAAAAGATCCATAGAGTGTAGCTCAAAATGAATCAGAGACGATTTAAAAATATTAGGGCTATTAACATGAGTCATTAACAGAACTAGAGAATGTGTATTAATGTGCATTTTCTGAAGTGAAAAAAAGTGTATCACTCTAATAATAGTCATTATTTAATTAGTGTAATTCACTTTTTCTCCAAAAAGTCAGTTTGGGGGTTAAGAGGTATTTAGCTAAAATTTGAGTCAAAATCAGGGGCGGGTTGACAGGTATGACAGACTATGTAGACAATAAAGTGGGAGATGCTGAGAGTTTAGGAATGGTAAACTATCTCCAATATTATGCAAGAAACTGACATGACAGTGCATCTTTTTTTCCTTTCCAATATTTGAAATGTCATATGTCAAACCCCAACTTAACTCCCCTTCCCTCAGCTCCCCCCCCCCATGTTCATAGCTATTTCCCCCTCAGAGAATGGCTACTAGTCCTAGCTCTCTAATCACAGCTGTTGAATTTTAAAACTTGTAAATATGTATATACTTTTGTTACTCTGTATAATTTTTGACAAGTGTATTTTCCTGGTATAATGTTACTCTGTATGATTTTTGACAAGTGTATTTTCCTGGTATAATGCATTTTAAGCAATACCTCCTTAGGTATATGTATTTTACTATTTGCAAAAGTGTTACTTTTTCTGTAAACTGTATTTTTTCCTTGGAGTTTTTCTCCTTGAGTCTTCACTGAAAATGGGCCACAAGCCCAGTTGGACTAACCCGGTTAACAAATGTCAATAAATAAATAATTTAAGATATTTTTCAGTACTTTTAAGTGCAGTCACTATTGAGTTATTAATTCAAATGTGGGAAAACCATGTCTGTTATATCAATAGTCAATATTGCATATTTTAATTGTGTGTTTTGAAGTACGCAGCTGTGGAAGTTTGTATTTTATGTATAAAACAAAGCATAAATATTTTACTTTAAGGTTATCTCACTTCAGCATACTTGATATTTAATTAGTATCTTTTAAAACAGCAGAGTGGTGTTGGGCACTCTTTGCCACTTTTGGTCAATAGAGTCTGTATTAATTTTATTTTCTGTTAGTTCACAATAAAATGTTTTGATGGACTGTTTTAACCCTTATGTACCTGAACATAGAAGATTATGATTGGGTCTCTGATCATAACCAGCTGATTTTGTGTCCAAAACATGGATGCCAAGAAATTCACCTTGAGTGTGAATCTCGAGATGAATGTAGGCATCCATGTCGAGAACACATATTACAAATTCATGATTGGCCACCTGATGATACTCATTTGTATCTACTCCTTAATACTACCAGCTACAGAAAAAAAAGAGTGGGAGGGCTTTAGAAGCCAGTAAAGCACTCAGTGCTGTAAAACAGACAACAGCACACCTCTCAGCTTCTCTGCTTAAGAATTTCTGACAAATTGAAAAAAATGGAGGGAAACGGATCAAAATCAGGAACAGATTTTTAAATATTGTTCTTATTCAGTAAAAAATGTTTAATAGAACAGTAGGTTTTGTGTCAATATGGACTTACCGAACACTACAAAGTAAGAAATTTTAATGTCTGTCATTATTAACTGACTGTAATCCTTAGTGACTTAAAAGAAAATCAAAAAGATTATGAGGGCTAGAGCAAACCATAAACTCAGGTAAAGTTGAGAGGCATGGACATTAGGTAAAAGCAAAGCTGTTTTATTTTCTATGCTATTTTTTGCCAGATGGTACTGCCCAGTGTTAGCCTGTACCATGAGACCTGTTCATAACAGCAGTTAGAGGGTACATAAAGCTTGTTACACATCTCCCTGAGCACTGCTGTAATCAAGTCTTGGAGAGTACTCTTGGCGCTCCATGTGCTACAATGGATTTCTTTCTAAGCCACAGCTCTGCAATATTCCTTTAAGAAGGACTGTTAAATTATTTATTGCAAACTGGGATTCTGTTCACCAGCATTATTCATTGCTCGGGCTGACTTCTTCCAGCAGTTTATTGTCCCCCTTGCCACAGATGTACCTTGCACTCATGTTTTCATGTCTTTTCTGGCAAATGCCTTAAGTAAAGGTAGCTTTACCCCCACTTCATCTTAATTTGCTCTTGATACTTTAAAACAATGAAGCACTTCAATGAGCTTTCTATCTACAAGTAAATGCTTTAGCCATTTTACTTACTTCCATTCAATCAATGTAGAATCAATTATTTAATGTGTTTTTTCAAATTAGAATGTACTAGTTTGTTTTCTGATTACAAGGAAATTCTTACTGTTTTAGATGTTTTAAGCATGTTTATGAATAACTTTTATGGGTTTGTAGGTTATTACTAAGTTTACATCTGGAGAAATATCAAAAAGCTTAGTCACCCACCTTACCTTTCAAGTGACAAGAGTAGACTAGTTCCTCTGGAAAGAAGATCATTTGGACTAATACCAGGCATGAATATGCAGTTACTCATCCAATCGTCAAGGCTGGCTTTGAAGGTAGGCAGGGAAGTAGTTCACTTGATATACAGAGGGAGTCTGTTCCAAAAGATAGGGAAGACTTTGGATAAGAGGCCTATTACGCTGTATTTCTTCCAAATGCTGTAACTAGGCAAATGGGTTGGGGAGACTGTATATCCTTGCCTTTGGGTCCCTTACCATAAGTTAACAACTTTTTCCTGTCCTGTTCAGTGGCAAAAGACCATTTCCTATTAATGTTATTTACGTGATAACCCCTATTTAAAAATCGTTGTGAAAGGTCGCTTTTGCTAATGTTGTAAGCTACATCTGAGGAACATATATGCTTAATGCATAGAAATTGGTATTTAGGGATGTTTCGGATGATGTGGGAGGGGGTGATGACTGGAGGCATGTAGTAAGGTGTTAAATTGGGGGAATTATCGATGAACCTGTGTTTCAAGTGTATGATCATCCTGTCGTAGAATCTGAATGTCCAGGAATGTGATTACTTTGTAATCATAGTTGAGAGTGAAATGAATTCCCCATTTATTCTCATTTAAATATTCTACAAATTCCTCTGCATATCCAGCGTCCCCTCTCCACACCATCCAACAATCATCCAGATAACATCTCCAGATATCTATGTTATCTAGAAAAATTTTATGATTCTCATCGTATATTAATTGTTCCTCGATGTAGCCCATGAAGAGGTCAGCATAAATGGGAGCAAAAGATGCTCCCATGGCCGTACCTCTGAGTTACCAGTAACATCTTCCATGGAAGTGAAAAATATTCTTAGTGAGAACATGTTCAGCTAAGCAAACAAGGGTGTTGAAATCAGGAGTGTATAACTCAGCTTTGTCCAGCCAGAATTGAATAGCTTCTAATCCTGCCCAATGTGGGATATAAGTGTATAGGGCAGTGACGTCCAATGTGCATAGTAGCCAACCTGGTTCCAACTGTGTGTCATTTATGATGTTAAGAAATTGTGTAGTATCTTTAATTCTGGATCTGACCAAGGGGAGAAGTGGTTGTAAATATTCAGTGAGAAAGCCGATAATGGTTCCGTCAGAGATCCTCGACACAAGTCAATTGGTCTGCCTGGTGGTTTGGAAGGTCGTTTATGTATTTTGGGAAGAAGATATAGATACTGTGGCCTGGGATCTTGGACCATCAACTGATACAATGTCTTCTGGTCAATGATCCCTTCCTCCTGTGCCAATTTAAGGAAGGGATCAGTTTCATGTTTAAATCTGAATGTTGGGTCAAGGGGTATATGCATGTAAAATTTGTTATTGGACAGTTGTGTTTTAGCCTCTGTTTCGTACATACTCCAGTCCATAATGACTACTGCCCCACCCTTGTCAGCTGGTAAAATAACCAGGTCATGATTATTGCTGAGTTTATGTAGGGCATCCTGTTCTTGTTTGGTGAGATTGTGTTTATTGTTGGTGTGTATGTTCATGTTAAAGTGCAAATCTTTCAGCATGCATTCTTTGAAGACTGAGACATGTTTGTCCATTGGAGGTATAAAAGTAGAGTTACAGAAATTAAATCCAGTAGATCTTTGAGATTGGTTTGAATCTGAAAAAAACAATTTGAGGTTAAGAATTCTACAGAATTCATGAATGTCATTAACAAGAGCATGTTCAGCCACAAAAAAAGATGTAACAAAATTCAGTCCTTTGTTCAATAATTTTATTTCCACATCTGACAAAGGTTTGGAAGAAATGTTATGAATATTGTTATTATTTAGTGTGCCAGAATTTTGTCCAAGAGTTGTTGGATGTTTTGTACCTCTCCGATGCTTCCTACCTCCCCTGTGTTTCTTGCCCCCAAAGGGTCAGTATTAGGTTTTCTCTTCGCTACTGGAGATTCCTCAGTGGAGATAGGATCGAGATCCGTGGTTGATGCCCCCCCCCATGTGTGTGTGACTCCTGTTCCTGAGTATAGATCTGGGTCTTTTTTCTTATTAATTTGTTTGTTCCTGATTCTTGGAATCTAACACTCTTGTTTAAACCAAATGGTTTCCCTCTCTCATAATCTAAAATGTCTCTGTTACATTTTTGAGTTTTCCTCTTTAACAATTGTTTTCAAGAGTTGAAAGATCTGTGGCCAAAGCATTAAGATGCTTGTTGAAGAAGGATTCTCCTTCATATATCCGGACTTCTTCACAGTTGTTGGTTACTTCTACAATATTTAGATCTATGGTTCTTTCATAATATGAGATGAGAGCATCCACAAACAACATAGAGGCTTTATATTGGGCCTGGGCCCAATCTTGGGATAATTTTTCATCTCTCTGACTAACTAGGGGTTGGGTGAAACCCGTAATCCCCTGGGAGTAATGTCCTTTATTTTGTATGCTTTAAAAAGCTTCAAATGCCAAATACTGGACCTAAGTGTTTTCATACTCTTCATGAGTTTTTGAAATAAAGTCTCACAAAGATAATCTGGATTGTCCTTTTCCAAAATTATGTTGTCTGAAACTAATGATTGTAATCCAAAAGCTGTCAGATTATCCCAGTCTGCTGAGAGACCTTCTAGTAATTTTGTAAGGTCCATGATTAGTCCTATATGTGTGAGTAAACCAACCAAAATTGTGCCCCTATAGCCTAGATTATATGGCTTAGGGCCAGGAATCCTTTCTTCAACTAAGATGCAATAAGAATTAATTGCTATAAGTTAAAAAATAAATGACATACACACTGCTTCCCAATTCCTGATCAACAGCAATAATGCAACCATATCAATGCTGGAAGTAAAAATTAAAAAGTCAGAAACCTGGCCTTAATGAATTAAGTTAATTCTGGCATAAACCAATCAACTCCTAGTATGGTTCAATTGAATATTATTTAAATGTGTAATAGATGCAAATGATTTAATGCACTGAAGAAGGCTGTAAGCTTTGCCGAAACCGGTGTGCTGTTTTTGTTGTTTTAGTCACATTAAACTACGACTCTGTCTACCTCCTGAATGGTGATGGACTCTTTTTGGTCCTTTTCTGGATTCCCAAGAAGAGGCAGAGGAAGAGGATTTAATGGCAGACACCACCCTAGAGGTGTGTGTGTGTGTGGGGGGGGTCCGCAGAATCAGGGCTTCAGAGAACCCTTATCTGATAGGCCTACCACCACTCTTGAAGTGTTACCCGACTGTCCTACTCTGGAGGCAGCCGGGGGCAGACTATCATTGTACCTAGACACCTGGACAAATTTAACAAACTACATCTGTGTGCTAAACATAATTTCTAGAGGTTACTATATTCCCTTTTCCCTTCCACCCCCAAGCCACAGGAGGAGTCTCCCTGATGTGCCACCAAGTCTGAGGGAGAATGCTATTCAAGAAATTCAGAAAATTCTAGGAAAAAAGACTCATCCAAACAGTCCCGACCAAGCAACAAGGATGCAGAACCTATTCATGCTTCTTTTTGATGCCAAAAAGACAGGACCTGTTACTGATCTTAGACCTGAGCAATCTGAACCTATTTATCAAAAAGTCAAAGTTCTGCATGGTTACGGGTCAGTCCATACTGCCACTACTATGCAAGGATGATTGGATGTGCTTCATAGATCTCCAGGATGTGCATGATCATATCCAAATAAACAGGCACTCCAGGACTCATTTGCTTTTCCAGCTGGGAGCCAATCATTATCAGTTCAGAGCACTGCCCTTTGGACTTACCACTGCCCCTTGGTGTTTACCAAATGCATGTCAGTGGAGCTCACCTAAGACTGCAACGATTCTAGGTGTTTCGGGTCTATATCATGAAATCGAACTTCCAAAATGTCGAACACCATAAGTTCGAACTTGGAAGATCTAAGTCGGATAACATCGAAACTTCAAAACAGCGAATTTTTTCCCAGGGAAAAAATTTGCTGTTCCAAAAAACACACACACAACACAATCACACCAAACACCTTCAAAACCTACATTAAACCTAACATACACCACTATCTATGCACTATCCTTAACCCAGCCCTAACCCTAAAGTCCGTCACTATCGCACACTTATCTGACCCACGCCCTAACCCTAAAGTCCGTCACTATCGCACACTTACCTGATCCGCACCCTAACCCTAACATCAGTCACTATCACACACTTACCTGACCCGCGGCCTAACCCTAAAGTCCGTCACTATCGCACACTTACCTGAACCGCGCCCTAACCCTAAAGTCTGTCACTACCCATTCGTACACTTACCTTGACCCGGTCTGAAAATGTGAAGCCGCAGAAACGGCCTGCCAAATTCTTTCCCTGGGAAAGAATTTGGGTTTCCGCAGCTTTGACATTCTCACCTTTCAAACTACCAAGTTCGTCCTTCTGGTATTCGGTATTCTTCACGTTCGACTTCGCAATAGGAACCCGGTGTTTCCATATTTGGAGGATTGGCATCAGCTTCTTCAAGTCACAGAGTACTTGCTACAACTCATCAATCATCTGGGAATTACGATGACCATAGCAAAGTCAAAATTGCTTCCTCTGCAGAAAATATAGGTCATAGGAATGCAATTAAACACGATCACGCAACTATTGTCATTGCCTCCACAATGTGTAATATCTCTGAGACAGCAGGTTCAAGTATTACTGGATATGCCTCCTTCAACTGCAAAACTAATTATGACAGCTCAAGGATCTATGTCAGCTGCCATACTCCTAGTACCACTAGCAAGGTTCTTCATGCATGTACTGCAATAGACTCTAGACAATCAGTGGTCCATTCTGTACCAACCACTATCTGTTCCTATCAGACTAACCCCAGTTTGCAAGCATCACCTGAAATGTTGGATTCTCTTGAACAACATACACCTCGGCAGGACCTTTTCCCTTCCGCCTCCAATAGCCACAATGACCACGGACACTTCCCTGTTGGGGTGGGGTGGGGGGGGCATTATCAAGGAAGATTGGTCCAAGGCAAGTGGTTCCCAACAGAGACCAAGTTGCACATCAGTATCCTAGAGATGTGAGCAGTCCTTTTGATGTTGCAAGCCTTTCATGACTGTCTCCCTCTGGGAATGATAGCAAGTCACACAGACAACATGGTACATCAACAAACAGGGGGTAACCCATTCATACCCTTTGTGCAGAGAGGCCATGAGAGTGTGGAAATGGGTGATTTCTTCAGACCACTTTCTTATTGAAATGCATGTTCCTGGGGAGACCAACGTACTGGCGGACAGACTAAGCAGATCTATCTTGAGTCCTCTAGAGTGGTCCCTCAACCAATCAGTAGCGAACCATATATTCAGCCAATGGGGCCAACCTTGCTGAGATCTCTTTGCCTCTCCCCTTAACAAGTGCAGTAAGTACTTCACTCTGATCACCTTGAACAGGGGTCAGAAAGGGATGCTGTGGTCCATGATTGGCCTCCGGGTATCCTGCATGCTTACCCACCAGTACTTCTAATTCTGAAAGTCGTACAGAAAACTAGCAGATTAAAGATCACTCTGATCCTCATTGCCCCTTTCTGTCCTCATCATGTATGGTTGGTATGGTTCCCCTCCATACAGTCTTACAGAAAATATGCCCCATGGATACTGGATCCCAGTTAGGATTTAATTTCCCATCTGTCATAATATAAATGCCACAGTCTCATAACCCTATGATTAACCACTTGGTTTCTCCACTTACAGTGATTCTAAGAAAGTCCTGGCTAGCTTCCCCATCCGAGAGATTATTCTTGCTTCCAAGAAGCCATCCAGGAAAAAGGTTTATAATAGAAAATGGAAGAGATTTGAAATCTGGGCATCAAAACAGAATATTGATCCCTTTTCAACTCCTGTATCAGCTATACTCCTTTTTCTGAGTTCACTTTTTCAAGATGGTGCCAGTTTCTCTACCATAAAATTACAACTGACAGCAACTGCAAATTTTCTTTTGGGGAAAGATTCTAATTGTTCATCCTCCCTTTCAACATCCAAACTATGTAAGGCTTTTATGAAAGGGCTTTTCCTACTTTGACCTCCAATAAAAGATCCTTCTCCTCCTTAGGACCTCACCATTGTCCTCCAAGGTCTCACTTAGAAACCATTTGAACATGCTGACTCCTGTGATATGAAGTTTTTATCTTGGAAAACCATTTTTCTCATGGCCATTTCTTAGAGCAAAAGAGTGTCTGAGCTGCAAGCTCTTTCATTTAAACCACTTTATATCACCTTCTTCAAAGATAGGGCCTCTTTAAGAATTAATCCTACATTTATGCCTAAAGTTGCCATGTAGTCTAATATTAATCAGTCCACTCACCTACCAGTCTTCTTTCCCAATCATTCTAACAAGGGGGAATATATGTTACATTTGCTAGATGTTCATAGGCAGTTGTGTTTCTGCCTGCACAGGACAAAGGAATATAGAAAATCTGAGCAACTATTTATATCTTTTTCACCTAATCGACTAGGCCAGGCAGTGTCAAAAATCACACTAGCCAAATGGATTGCTGATTATATTGTTACGATTTATTTCTTCAAAGGCATGCAACTACCCATCCTCCAAAGGCTCATTATATTAGGTCAACGTCCACTTTGTCTGCCTTTTCAGCTAGAACCTCTATTGACAAAATCTGTGCAACAACAACTTGGTCCAAGTCCCATACATTTGTTTCTCATTATAAACTGGATATTGTCTCCAGAAACAGAGCATCCTTTGGCTCTGCAGTGTTCAGGCATATTCTTTCATGAGGGCCATCCAAGATGTACATAGCTGGGGACTCTGACCCATCAGTGAGGAAGAATGAAATGGACAACATCAGATTTAGAAGTTATATATTTACCATAACTTGGCATCTGTGTTGCCAAATTTCATTCTTCCTCATGTCCCACCCATCCATCTCCATCCTAAGTTGTTGAGAGCTATCTAGAGGAATTAGGAATCCATAAGTTCCTGGTTTGAGCTCCAGATTATGGTGATATCTTTTGCTTTCTGTATACCTTTGTAGATAACTGTCTATAAAACAGCAAACTCGATCTGAGGAGTTAGTGGAAATGTGAAGCATCATGGGAGAGGGAGAAGCTCGAGGCTCAGATCATAAGTCTTATGGCTCAAGTCAAAAGTGACAAATGTTATAGGTTCATAGGTTCATACTAGGCTATCTGCCCTAGGGCATTTATAAGCCTAGCCAGAGTGTGTGTGGCTTTCACCACCCCTTAGGATGAGAATACTATACCCATTAGTTTGCTGTGCCTCTGTCCAGCAGTGACACAGAGATGATTCCCGGGGTAAACCTACGATCTCCCATCCACTCGTCAAGATTTCTCTTGAACAGAGTCAGTGAGGGGCTCTGCCTCACATGGACTGGGATTCTGTTCCATAGTGTAGGGAGTCGCTGGGTGATGAATCTGTCCCTCCAGCACGTCCTATTTATATCTGTGTTGAGGTTTAAGTCTCTTGCTCTCATGGCTCTGGTGGATTTGGATTTTTTGAGGTGGAGCATGTCCATTAATTCCGGGTTGGACATGGCCTTGTACGTCAGGCACAGATCACCTCTGAGCAGATGGTATGCGACTGAATAGAGCTGGAGTTTCTTCAGTCGGGCATCGTATGACATATGTTTGAGCCCCTTTATCCTTTTGGTGAGGAACTTTTGGGGTCTTTCCAACTGCTGCAGGTGTCGGGTAAGGTACATTCCGAATGGGGCGTTGTACTCAATCATTGGTCTGATAAGTGAAGAGTACAGGGGTACAATGACCTCTCCTGATCTGGATGTGAATCCCTTCATGATCAGGTGGGCAATGTAGAAGGTCTTCCTAACCACTTTGGCAATGTGAGTGTCAAAAGAGAGGTTACTGTCAACTTGGGTCCCCAGGTCCCTGATAACTTCTTCCATGTTTAGTGGATTACCACCTATGTGGTAATTAGGGGTTACCTTGTTTTTCCCAAAGGGTATGACTATACATTTTTTGGCATTTAGCTTAAGGCCATGGCTCTGGCACCAGTTATCCATTTCTATCAGACTTCTCTGGAGGATGTCTGTGTCTGATGGAGTGTCAATTATGGTGCCCAGTTTGCAGTCATCTGCAAATTTTGTCAGCCACAATCCCCCTATGTTTGCCTGCACTTCAGAAAAATAAATGCCGAACAAGAGGGGGCCCAGGACTGAGCCCTGTGGGACACCGCCGTGACCGGCTTAGAGTCTGACATGGCACCAGCAACTCTAACCCTGTGTGTTCTGTCCTTGAGCCAGTTTGCAACCCATCTTGTGACATATGGGTTTACATCTAAGCTGGTGAGCTTTTCTATGATGCCCGAGTGGGGTATTGTGTCGACGCTTTTGCTAGGTCAAGGTAGGCTGTGTGAACTGCCTTACCCTCATCAATGACCTTAGTGACTGTTTCAAAAAAGTCGACCAAGTTCAAGAGGCAGGATCTGCCCTTGACAAAGCCAAATTGGGTAGGATCCAGTGTCTGTAGGTCCTCAATGTCTTTATTTATGAGTTCCATTATGATCCTCTCCATAGCTTTGCAGACAAGGCTCGTCAAGCTTATGGGCGGTAATTTCCAGGGTCCGTAGAAGCACCGCCTTTGTGGAGTGGGACCACAGTTGCCGTACGCCATTCTTTGGGTATGTATCCTGTAGTAAGGCTAAGATTAAACAGCAGCCTTATGTGTGGGTTTAGTTCCTCATTGAGTTCATGTAGCACACAGCCGGGGACACCGTCCGGTCCCATTGATGCTGTGTTTTTGCTTTAGAGAGCAGCTCTCACCTGGGCATCTGAGATGTTTGGGAGGCTAGACTCTGGTGGGATAGATATTTCTCCTTTTGGGGGGAGGGAGGGGAGAAATTTGCACTGAACCTGTCTGCCAGTATGTTGGCAATGTCTGTGGGTTCAGTGATTTTTTTTATCATTTTGGACTAATTCTGAGCATATCTGGGAGTTTCCACCCAGGTTTCTAACATAGCTAAAGAAGGCCTTATGATTGTCTTTTGTGTCATTAGCGATTTTTCTCTCAAAGTTGGCCTTGGATGATTTTGAGTGATCGTAGTTTTTTGCTAGTATTGATCAGAGATGCCTTCCCTTTTAGGGATTTTGCTCTGTCATGTAGTAGCTTTCTCCTCTTGTTGTAGAGTTTGTTTATGGCTGGGGTCCACCAGACTGGGCCTGCCTTTGGTGGAAAGGGTCTTGATTTTATTAGGGATTGCTTGATCCATACATTCCTGGAGGTGCTCGTAGAAGGCATTTGTAAGGGTTTCAGCAGCGTGGGTTGTGGTTTCCACTGGCTCGGGGGCCTTGAAGGATACCACTCCAGTCTTAAGAAGTGTGAAGTTTGCTTTTGAGAAGTTCTTCACTGTGGTCTTTTTTGCTGGGGGTGGGGGCGGGATGTGGATCTCCAGTGAGATTAATTTATGGTCTGATCTCACCAATGAGGGATATACTTCCGGTGTGGAGCATTTTGTCCCCATGTTTGTGATGATCAGGTCTAGTATATTTTCTCCTCTTGTGGGAATGGTGACTAGTTGTTCCATAGCATTTGAGTTTATGAACTCCAGGAACCTTTGGGCTAGGGTGTTGGGGCTTGAGTAATGTTCCCAGTCTATGTTTGGGTAGTTGAAGTTACCCAATATGATGGTGTTTGGAGAGACATTCATACTCTCCAGTGTCTTCAGGAAGGCTGTGTGGGTTTCCTGAGTTTGAGAAGGTGGTCTGTAGCATGCTACAAACTGTAGGGCAGTTTTACCTATGGTTAATTGCACCTGGATGGTCTCCGATGCTTCGTGCGTTGCCACTAACCTGGAGGTGTGGGTATCCTTTATGAATATGGATACTCCCCCTCCTTTTGTGGTTCGGTCCGGATTTTGGGGCCAGAGCATGATATGAGGTATAACCTGATAGTGCTGGGGTGCTGTCAGGAGCCTTGAACCAGGTTTCAGTCACAGCACAGACATCGATGTTCTCCATACTGAGGAGGGCTTGAGGGCATGCATCTTGAGGTTTAGACTTCTGGCATTAAGCAGTATTACCCTTAGTTTTCTCCATTTTTGTTTTCTAGGGCGGTAGGTTTATCATTTGAGCCTTGCCTAAAAAGGCACTATGGGGTGGCAAGAGCCTTTGCCAATATCCGGAAGCCCAGGGTGACAGGTGCAAGCTGTCCCTTGAAGCAGCGTGGCTTGTCAAGCATGTCATCCCAGGCAGACAGACATTGGATCCCCTTAGAATGACACCAGTAATTAAGCCAATTATTAAAGCTGATCATTTTGTCTCTGTATTGTGGCATCATTCTTGGTGAGGGTAGGATACTGCTCAGGGTCAGGGTCATACCAGCCTGGGCTACATAATCTGAGAGCTCCTCTGTCTCTTTTCATGTAGTCCAGGGAGGTACGTCTCAGGTCGTTCACACCGGCATGGACAATGACTGAGTCATACTTGTACTTGCTGTGGAGTGACCTGAGTGCTTGTGTTATGTGGCGGATTCTAGTGCCTGACAGGCAGCTTACTGTGATCTTTTCCTTGTTCAGTCTGGTGAGTGGGACGTCAGTGTGTCTGACTATGGAGTCACCTATAACAAGTGTGTCTGGCATTGTGTTTGGCCTTAAGGGCTGTGACTGTTTAGCACACTGACTTTGAGAACTATGTGTTGCATGTCTTATGTCTTGAGGTGGCAGTTGCTTGGGTGTCTGCTTTGGAGGCCTCTGTAGTTTTGGTAGATTTTTGATCAGTGCCTCTGAGTATGTCTTTGTGTGTTTATGTGTTTGTTTTGCAGTTGTGATAGTTCTATGTGAAACTGGGTTTGTGGTGTGCATGGTTTCCTTCTCCTCCTGTCTGGTCTTGCCAGTCCTAAGTTGAGAGAGCTCAGCCTCCAGTTTGGCTATATAGTTGCATCTCTCACATGTATTTGTGTTTTGTGGGAAAAGGAGTGGGTTGTCTGTGTACGAGGCAATTGTAACATTGCCTCAAGATGCCCAGATTCACCAGCTGAACAGGAGAGGACGCTAGCAACTGACCCTTCGACATGCTAGAAAAAGTGAAAAAGTTTGCTGTGTAACTGAGTCAGAAGGGACCTATAGAGAAATGAGTACTCAAGGGGATTCTAGGCTAATGTAGTACTTTGTTTAGTATATAAGTACTTTACCTATATAAAAATGCTTTAGGAGCAAGTGCTGAGCTTTTCAGATGGAGAATAGACTGTTTAGATTGCAAGTAGAGAAGTTCTAAGTTCTTACGGAGACAGAAATAGTTTAACCTTGTTTAACCGGCGCTGCCCGATGGTGCTCTATGGGCAACTCCGCACTAAATCACGCAAAAGCGTGCTAAAGCGGGATTTATAGCAGGGGGTTGACCCAAAATGGCCAATAGACTACAAGTTTCTGGCTGGAACCACTCCTCTAGGGACAATTAGGCTGCTCAGTGCTCCCCAATCCCACTGGTGAACAAAGAAGCTTCCCTTTATCCAAATAAGGATATGGAAAGGAACAGGAACCAAGACAAAGCCCAGAGATCAGCAAACTCTGAAGACTGGACTATTCTAGTTCAGTAAGGCGGGAAAACAAGATTTTTTTTTTTGTTTTTTTTTGCAGAAAACAGAGGAAAAACAGACAGTAAATGCTATAAATGCTTTTAAACGGCTAGCGCACTTGAGTGAGTTAGCCTACAGGTAAAATTAAGCAACAAATAACTTTTTAAAAGTGCAAAACAGTTAATCAACACAAAAACAGTTTAAATAGAATGCAGAGCTGTATAAGCAGGCGAAAATGCAGTCGCTAAGCAGTAAATAATCAAAAAGCCAGAAAAAGTTACTCTTTTGCTCTCTGCTGCTTGTAGAACTCTGCAGGACGCCACGAGGAGCTGTGCTGAGTTGAATACAAGTGTAAAAGCGGGCTTTATTACAGGGGGCTGAAAAGAGCTAGGAATTGACCCAAAATGGCCAATAGACTACAAGTTTCTGTCTGGAACTACTCCTCTAGGGACAAATAGGCCGCTCAGTGCTCCCCACTCCCACTGGTGAACAAAGACGCTTCCTTTTATCCAAATAAGGATATGGAATAGCACAGGAACCAAGACAAAGCCCAGAGATAAGCAAACTCTGAAGACTGGACTATTCTAGTTCAGTAAGGCGGGAAAACAAGATTTTTTTTTTTTTTTTTTTTTTTTTTTTTGCAGAAAACAGAGGAAAAACAGACAGTAAATGCTATAAATGCTTTTAAACGGCTAGCGCACTTGAGTGTGTTAGCCTACAGGTAAAATTAAGCAACAAATAACTTTTTAAAAGTGCAAAACAGTTAATCAACACAAAAACAGTTTAAATAGAATGCAGAGCTGTATAAACAGGCGAAAATGCAGTCGCTAAGCAGTAAATAATCAAAAAGCCAGAAAAAAATACTTAAATCAGGAAAAAGTCACTCTTTTGCTCTCTGCTTGTAGAACTCTGCAGGACACCACGAGGAGCGGTGCTGAGTTGAATACAAGCGAAAAAGCGCTCTAAAGCGGGCTTTATTACAGGGGGCTGAAAAGAGCTAGGAATTGACCCAAAATGGCCAATAGACTACAAGTTTCTGGCTGGAACCACTCCTCTAGGGACAAATAGGCTGCTCAGTGCTCCCCACTCCCACTGGTGAACAAAGACACTTCCTTTTATCCAAATAAGGATATGGAATAGTACAGGAACCAAGACAAAGCCCAGAGATCAGCAAACTCTGAAGACTGGACTATTCTAGTTCAGTAAGGCGGGAAAACAAGATTTTTTTTTTTTGTTTTGTTTTTTTTTTTTTTTTTTTTTTTTTTGCAGAAAACAGAGGAAAAACAGACAGTAAATGCTATAAATGCTTTTAAGCGGCTAGCGCACTTGAGTGTGTTAGCCTACAGGTAAAATTAAGCAACAAATAACTTTTTAAAAGTGCAAAACAGTTAATCAACACAAAAACAGTTTAAATAGAATGCAGAGCTGTATAAACAGGCTAAAATGCAGTCGCTAAGCAGTAAATAATCAAAAAGCCAGCAAAAAATACTTAAATCAGTTATAGCAAATACAGTTATAACAAATGCTCTGAAATATACTGTATATTTCCAAAATGTTTGAGAAGGACAGTCAGAACACAAGAAGGTTCAGGCAGACGGGAACTGAAAGTTCGACTGCTGAATCCTACACTAAAGCACTGTACGAGCACATCCACTCGTGCATGAATCATGCCATCCCAAATAGAACCAAGATACTCTCCTCCAAAAAAAGGAAGCCAATCTGGTGGTCCTCTGCCATAAACAAACTTTACAACAAAAGGAAGAAACTGTTGCAGAAAAGAGGAAAATCCCAGGATGCAAAAAAACTCCCTTACCAGCCTCAGTAAGAAGCTGAGATCCCTCATAAAATCCTCCAAAGCTAGTTGCGAAAATAAAATTTCCAAAGATTCCAAAGACAACCACAAGGCATTCTATAGCTATGTCAAGAATCTGTATGGCAATTCTCAGATCTGCCCTGAGCTACAACAGAATGGCATTAAATATACTGATCTCAAGGATATTGCCAGTATCCTGGCAGATCGATTCAGTGCCAACTTCACCCCCCTCTCACCCCTAAAGGGCCCATCTCAATAACGAAGGATTGCCAAATTCCGGTAATAACAGCCACACAGGAAAAAAATGCACTCTCTAAAGCTAAGAATACAGCATCCATGGGACCAGATGACATCCTGGGCTGTGTACTACATGAACTACAAAATGAACTGGCACCTCACCTAAGTGTCATATTTAATCATAGCCTCACCTCAGGCTTCGTGCCCACTGAGTGGTGCACAGCTACAGTTATCCCACTACACAAGGGGGGATCCACCTTGGATCCTGGGAACTATGTCCCCATAAGTCTAACGAGCCTAATCTGCAAGACCATGGAACATATTTATCATGGAACTTATAAACAAAGACATTGGCAACCTTCAAACACTGGACCCCACCCACTTTGGGTTCGTGAAGAGCTGATCTTGTCTCCTGAACCTGATTGACTTCTTTGAATCAGTCTCCAGAGCTTTGGACGAGGGTAAGGTGGTCCACACAGCCTATCTCAGCCTTGCCAAGGCCTTCGACACCATCCCCCACTCTGGAATAATAGATAAACTTACTAAGCTGGGCATTAATCCCTACGTCACTCGATGGGTTGCCAACTGACTTACTGACAGAATCCACAATGTAAAAGTAGCCAACTCCAAATCTAGCTCCAGACAATTGACAAGTGGAGTACTTCAGGGTTCAGTCCTGGGACTGCTCTTGTTTGGCATCTACTTCTCTGACGTACAGGCCAACTCTTAGGGACTCTGGCTAACAAAGTTCACAGATGACTGCAAACTGGGAGCCATCATTGAATCCCCAAATGATGTGGATATTCTACAAAAGGGCCTTACAGAAACAGATGCTTGGTGCCAGAGCCATGGGCTCAAGCTCAATGGCAAGAAATGTATAGAAATGTATAGTTATCCCCTTTGGGAAAAAACATGTACCCATGAATTACCACATAGGTGGCAGTACAGTAAACACCAAAAGTGTGATAAGAAACTTAGGGACACAGGTGGACAGTGGTCTCACCTTCGATAACCACATCGAAATCCTTCTATGTGGCACACCTCAGCACTAACGGCTTTTCATTCAGAAAAAAGGAGGTCATTGTCCCACTGTACTCAACCCTTATTAGACCCATTATAGAATACAACGCCCCATTTGGTATGTACCTCTCAAGACATCTGCAACAACTGGAAGGGCCGAAGAAATACCTCACTAAAAGAATCACAGGCCTAAAGCAGATGCCCTATGCTGATCATCTAAAAAAACTCCAAGCTATACTCTGTCACATATCGTCTACTCAGAGGCGATCTCTGCTTAACATACAAGGCCATGTCAAACCCAGAGCTGTTGGACATGCTACACTTAAAGTAATCCCAATCCCTCAGAGCCACATGCTCCAGGGATCTAAACCTTATCATCACAATGAACAAAACATGCTGGAGGGATAGGTTCCTGACCCAGAGACTCCCCAGACTCTGGAATAGACTGCCTACACATGTCAAGCAGAGTGCCTCTTTGGCCCTCTTCAAAAGGAACCTTGACAACTGGATGGGAGATAGGAAATTCACCCCGGGAATCATGTCAGTTGCCCTGCCAGACAGGGGTCCAGGGAAATAAATATTGTGGGAAGAAATAGCCAGGGAATTATTATGGTTAGGCTTGTATAGGCCCTAGGGCCAATAGCGTAGTACCAACCTATGAACCTATGAAGCGGCCAAATTGGTTCCTAAAACCCATCAGTGAGGAAGAATGAAACTGGACAACATAGATGACAAGTTATTCTAAGTACATAACTTCTAATTTATCAAGTTAAGACCTACTGGCCTGCAAGAAACTTAATTGATGTAATTCATTGTTGATATTTTCTGCTTCCCATTTATCTACATCAGGATTGTTTTTGAGGGGGAGATAATGACTATCTTCTGATAAGAGGAAGCCTATGTCATAATCTTGGAAGGTATTGTGTAATGTGTCTGACTCTTGTTTGTATTAATTTATTTTTACCTTTAGGTCTGTAGATTTACAGGTCTGGTATTGCTGTTCATATTACATTTTGGATGTTGTGGACTTGCAAAGACTCCCCTAGGTATAATCAACCTTATCTGCATTGAACGTCTTGGATTTCCAGTTATGAAACACTTCTTCTTGTTTTCTGGCAAATGAGAATTTTTCTAAAGTATTTGTCTTTATGAATGTCAAAGAAGGTGTCCATTTTGACTGACCTCTCAAGATCATTTAATATTTTTTTTTTTATTTGTGACTTTGTTGTGGATGTCTGCATATCCAAAACAGTCTTTTCAGTAGTCACCTTTAGTTTTTTTCAGCAGGTGACCCATGGTGGCAAGTGCAGACTACAAGACCAAACACATTTCATTCTGTAGAAAGCAAAGTCAAATTGATTTATCAGTGTGACAAAGTCACTTATCATTGACTCTACCAATTTCATCAACAGAATCATTACCTTTGAATTACATGCACATTGACTACTGGTCAGTAGTGATTTTCAATCCATTTTTAGGGTGCTTCCGCATCATGAAAGTGTGGAAGCCATCAAACAATGTTTGTATAGATGAAATGATTCTTCCACCTGCAAAGTAAGCAAAAGTGTTGGTGTCAGATAATGCATTTAATATAAGCTGCTTTGTCTTTGGCTCTCAAGTGTGGAGATAGATAAGTGGCATGGCCTCCAACTTTGCCACTGCTGTCCTGGTCAAACGCCAGTCATGTGATGCTAAACTTGAGATTCCAGTGGCACTTTGCCTTCTACTAGAGGTTTAGCAATGACATATTTGTTATCTGAAATGAAAGAATTCTGCTGCTTATGGATATTCACTACTACATTAGCATCTTAATGGATTACATAAGGTTTTTCTTCCAGTGCAGCCATAGCAGTGTCTTCTTCCTTCTTACAGAAATGGATTTCCCAATATTTCAATGAATGTACTGCATTCCTACTAGAGTCCACAGCTGACTACAAGCCTGGAACATGCACCTGAAGCACCTCAAAAAAAAAACTGTTAGCATATTCCAGATGGTGCTGATTTCCATCTTATCAAGGAGGGACTAAAATGTTGCCTTCAGCATAAAGCACCTCGAAAAAAATTCCTAACCCCACTGTACAATGGCCAGCTCATCAATAACACTGTGAATTCAGTGAGCAAAGAAAAGCTAGGCACAACTCTAGTTCTGTTTATCCCATGACAATACCTGGCTCTGGACACTGGCCACCAGGTCAGATGAATAACTTCCACAATTAAGTCATGGGCCTAATTTACAGTGTTGACTCCCAAGACAGCAAACACTTTTTTACCAAACTGTTATTTTAACAGGTTGCCTATTATGTAATTGCTTCACAAGTATATACTCATGCTAATTCAGCATAATTAGAGCTGGACCACAAAGTGACATGCATGCCTGCTGTCAGCATATTAATACTTTAAATGCATCTGGAGCAGCTTACATTTCCACATTCAAGCGTTTTTTTAACTTAACAAAGGATGTCCAATTATACTGTGTAATATTAATACAAATACAAATGGTAGTAGTTCACCAAGATGGCTAGGCCTTCTGGAGTAGCCCACACAGTGTCACCAAATAAATATAAGTACTCTCAAAGGTTAAATACTTTCTACAAGGACCAGCCATAATAAGAATTTTAAATATATTTAATAATAAATAGTAAAAGAAGATGAAAATATTGAATATATATTTACAGTAAACCACATAGTTCAAATCGCAGAAAATATTGAAAAGAACATTGATGGACAGACTCAGAAAAATAATATCTAAACTAAGATTCACTATATTCCTGACTGAATCTAAAAGAATTGCTGTTCCCTAGTTAAGTTATTTACTACCACAAGGCAAGATGCTGTGGGTGAGGGTCTTTCTAGTCAGGCCTCCCAAACAGAATACTCTATACTCTGAGATTTCTCTTTGTTGTTGTTGTGTCTTTCGGCTTTTCCTGGTTAGGGGTTGACACAGCAGAACTCCAGTCCGCTAATGATTGGCAGTAGATTATTACGTGCCGAGTTGCCATCCCTGACACACAACCTTCAATGAAGGTACGCCCATTCACGCATGTCTCCACGCAGAAGACGCTCTAGCTGAGAATCAAACTGGACAGCATCTTACTGTGAGGCGACAATGCTACCTTTGTAATATCTGAAATATAATTTCTAAGAGAGCTGGCAGAATGACCTCATTTGGTCACCTGACTCTAGGTTCTCACAGTATTCCCCTTTGAAGCTGAGACAGGAATCTAGCACAGACGGCCACAATACACTGCCAATGTTTACGACAGTGCCTGGGGCCTACCCTCTTTTCACTGAGCTAATGAACAAAGGCTCTTTCCCAGACCTATTGCTCCAGTCCTATTCAGCACTGTGGGGAGCCATTTTAATGGTTTAACAGCTTATTTACTTTTCCATTATTTTTGTTAAAGTTAACCTTTGCTTTCCCAATGTCCTCTATTAAAACATATACATTTAATTCAGTTGTAATAATACATGTACATTTCTTTTCATTTCAGTAGGGTGTTGATACATTTTAGCACAAGCAAACCTCACAAATACATTTTCAGTGCAAGCATCTATAAAAAGCAGTTTGATATACAAATGACATACCATTCTAATACATTTGTAATACAAGCATCTTGTTTGATATTCAAATGACATATAATTCTTTACAAAACTCCAGCTGGCTATGCTGATACTTGCCCATATCATCACAAATGGTTATGGTGAATACCTCATGTGGCTGTACTTTGTAACAGTTCTTTGTGCTCCTCGTATTGATGGCTTTTTTCCTTCATCTGTTCTTGTATGGAAAATAACTGTCACATGTGTTATTGGAATGAGATTTTGTGTAAGAGTCATGCCCTTCAAAGGAGTGATGAAGTTGTTTGTTCTCATATTTGTCTTTTTCCCATTTCCTGAATAGGTATTGAGTCATTGAAACAAGTCACAAAACGTTATACCCGGAAGCAAAACAAATGGGTCAGAAATCGCTTCTTGCAACGTAAGTCTACTTTTCATTGCCTTTGTACTGAATTTTTTTTTTTTTTTTGATTTGTGGGGTGACAGGTAGGGGGGTTGCAAAAGAGGTTAAGTCATAATTCTGTCCAAGAGAAGGAATATAGCCACATGACTAGGAGTAATATCACTAGGAAACAGATACATATTTGGACCTTGAACGATTATGTACAGACCCCAATTAAACATAATATTGGATACTCAGTGGACCCTGGAGGTAAACAAAATTGTAATGAATGCTAGTATATGGAGTTTTTGCAGAAATCCAATTACTAATATTCAAGAGAAAAATAATCATTTTATCAGGATTTAATTTGTAGTTTGAACCTTTACTGTTCTCTTTCCAACCTGTAGTAGCTGATGAATAAATTTTGGTTATGAAAGCATAAAGGAGTATCTTAAGAAAAACAGGTGATAGTTTTACATGAATTAAAGAATCATATCCCTTGTAATTAGGGATTCTGAAGAATTAAAAAGAGAATTGTTGAAGAGATGAAATGAAAATATAGAGTATTAGAGGACACTGCTGTCAAAACTCATATTGATTTTTATTAGAATGATTTTTTTTCCATTTCACACGTAATCCAAATACTCTTTGTTTATTACCTGCAGGGGTACTATGGTGTATGATTATACAAGCATAATTTTATTATTTATTTATTGACATTTGTTTATTAGAAAAGTTTGACTGGGCATCGGGTGCCCCTTTTCAGCAGAGGCCCGCAAAGACAATCTCCAATGAATCATGTTTAATGCAATCAATATTTACAGTAACAAATTTTATAATGTAGTTTCAGTGAATAAATGGCATAATAGTATAATAAAATTTGAATTGATATTCAGAAATATTAAATTTACAAGCCTTGTATTCAGACTTTACAGATAGAAGAGCGGTACATAATATAGGTAGGAGTATCTTCAAAAATACAAGAGAGTGAGGTATTAGAGGAGATAAGCAAGTTTGAGTGTTAATAGAGAAGTAGTAATAGAAATGTGGTTGTGCTAATTAGAAGTAGGTATAGTAGTTTAAGAAGTACATTAAAGTGTGGTATTAGAAGGGGGATAAACAAGT
This sequence comes from Protopterus annectens, assembly GCF_019279795.1. Classification (NCBI taxonomy): domain Eukaryota; kingdom Metazoa; phylum Chordata; order Ceratodontiformes; family Protopteridae; genus Protopterus; species Protopterus annectens. Next base: position 1,808,977,951 of record NC_056726.1, on the reverse strand, counting down.
TAAGTGATTTAGTGCTTTAGAGGGGATATAAGAAAGGTGATGGGTGTTATAAATAAATCAGTTATAAAACAATTAAATAGCTATTTATATAGGTCCACAGCTGATCAATGCATCAGAGTTATGCATATCAACAAGAAATAATATTTTTCAAGCAAGTCTATAAGTTTAAGCCAAGATTTATATAAATGTGTAATATTAGAAGTTCTCATCTTTATAGTATGCAGATCATTATTGCAAACAATTTTTGCCATACTAATAAATTCAACACTAGAGGGGGGGGGTATCTTTACTTTTCCAGTTTTTACTAATTACTTTTCTGGCTATAGCAAGAATAGACCAAAGGAGAGGCACTTGGTTTTTTAAAATTCTCTCAGGAATAGAAGCATTAAATAAAACTTAATATTTAGAAATATTACATCTGTTTGACCACAGAGCTTGAATGAAGTTATTCATTTCTTCCCAAAAAGGGGAGATGATTTCACGTTCAAATGCCATATGTGCCCAATCAGCTATTATTTTGGAATCACATTTCCAGCATTTAATTCTATTTGATGTATGCAAAATTGTAATGTTGTTAGGAGTGACAAAAGCTCTGTGTAAGAATTTCCAAAGGAAACTTTTCCAATATAATGAAGATGTAGTTTTATCTGTAGATTTTAATATTATTTTCTTGTATTCTTCAGAGAAGTCTTTATTACTAATTATGAGGAGTAGTTTCAATAGGAATTGTCTAAATATGTGACCTCTAACATAAGAGTTTTATAAATTTGTGACAAATATGATTTATTTTTCATTGCGTTATTATTGATATTTACTGATATTTATTAAGAATTCCAATAATTTAGGGAACAATTTCTTATATAGGTTAAATATCTTATTAATCTCTGTGTTCACAAACTCTGAAATATTTGTAAAATTAACCAGTTCTCAGAATGTTGATTGTATTTGGACCTTAAATTTTCAACAGTATATATATCAGTACCATTTAAGAATTAGTGCTAATAAAATAAGGGGTGTCTAGTTTTTGATGGGTTTTCTTGATGCTGTTGTGGATATGTAAATCGAATTTAAGATTGTCGTTGATTGTCATGCCAAGTAGTTTTGTATGTGGGGAAACTTGAATCGTGGAATTATTTTAAGGAAGAAATTTTAAAGATTTTTTTTTCATGGATGTAGGATTTTGGGGAAAAAAGAAGTAAATTATTTTTTAGGATTTAGTAGCAAGGGATTATTTTTAACTTTCACAGAGATAAAGGCTTCTTGAGTAATTCTCTGAAGATGTATTAGGTTATCAGAAATGCATATTAGGGTGGAATCATCAGAGTATTGTACGAGGGAAACTTGCTGAGAGGATTTATATAAATTGTTACTGAATTTATTAAAGAGTAGAGGGCTGAGAATGGAGCCCCTGTTGCTCACCAATATTGACAGTAAGGAAGGGAGAAAAGTAAATTAGAAATACTTAAATTATTTTAGGTATTATGCAATTCCATAAATCCAGACTGAAGTTTAGAAATAACCTGATTAACAACTCAATCCTGAGCTACATTGTTTGGCAGTGAGAGCAGAGGATTAAAGCTGTGAGCTGTTAACAAGCTGGCTCTTGTGGTACAGGGTTTTATTCCCTCAGACTCCATTTGCCTGTTGTGTGACCATGAACAAGTCATTTAAACAGTGCTTTGGAGAAATTTGGCTAGACTGTTCAGTGACCTCTTGGACTGCATTACCTATTAACCTAAATTGATTCTTTTAGCAAAAGTCATTGAAAAGACATTTATATCAAGATTAAGGAAAGAGATAAGAAGATAGTTTTTATTAATACGTGGCTTGAGTTCAGTTTGTGAATAAAGCTAGTTTTAGATTGATTCATGTATTTTCTTATTCCATTATGTTTAGTAAACTTGTGTAGCCTCAGAAGGATTAGATATTTGCTGATTAGATGTTGTTAATAAAATAACATTAGACATCTGGGTCTGGTGTCTTATCAATTCTTAATTGCATTATTCTTTCATCAACCTTCTCAGGTGAGAAGTCTGTCTCTAACTGGGGGACTTAATATTCTGTAACCTAATATGGAAAGAAATGGGCTTCGTATAGACTGATAATGTAAATAGCGCTTCAAATCTGTGCTAAAATGCACTTAATACATTCTCAGATAGGGTATAATGTAGAGAATCATTATCCATAGCCAGGAAAAACATTGTTCTAGCTGTACCTTAACTTTAATAATCTTGCCAAATGTTTTGACAGAATTGAAGCCCAGTCTGCATATTTTAATTGCATTTTTGAGTCACTGAATGATATATATGGCATATATAGTGATCTAAGCTTGTGTTGTGTTTTAACCAGTTGCACATATTTTTCCAGGTCATAACTTGATTAAAGTGCATTGGCTAATTTCTGAAGGCATTCCATGAGAGTATTAATTTGTGTTGTCCTACCCAGTTTAAAATAAGCACCAATCAACTTAGGAAGTTTTACTGATCAATTGGACTCATAAAGTAGATTTAAAAGCAAACTATTTAATATCAGCCAAAATTTCATTGTGCTGAAGTGTGAAGAAAGACTGAGTTCAACATTTTACTCTCTTATTGTTGCATCTAGTAAGATATTCAGGTTTAATTTTCAGTTATCCATTGTCTGAAGATTGAGCTGCATGGTGTTTTTTAACAGTATCAAAGAACAATCAGAAAAAACTTGGTTCTAAATTATATGCAGATGATATTGCAGATTGTTTTTTAACTAGGTAAAACCTTAGTTCTGTAAAGCTCAGTGTCAGGTATAAACTGTAGCAACTACTTGCTACAGTTGCAGCAAGCAGTTTGTGCCTGTTAAAAAAAGACATTATTTTCTTTGTTTTTATTTATTTATTTATTTATTTTTTAATACAATGTGAAGAAGGCAGGTTCGAGACAGGGTGCAGAAACTGGACCATTTTGGCTTCTGCATTTCAGGAGCCCCAAGTACCTGATCACTGACGTATGAATATGTGTGTGTCTGTTTCTGACTGGGTGATTGCATTGGGGGATTAGGTATGGGATTGAGAGTGTAGATGGATGTGTGTGTGTTCATGTGTGTGTGTATGTGTTTGTGTGAGAGAGAGAATGGGTGTGTGTGCTCGTGAATCCGCTTGAGCATGTGAGATTGTTTGCAGTTGAGCAGATATGTGTGTTTGTGTGTGTGTGTGTGTGTGTGTGTGTGTGCGCACAGGTGCGCATTCATGAACATCTGACTGTGTGTGTGAATGTGGGGAGTGCCTGTGCCAAAGCACTGCATGGGCCGCCAGTGTAACTCTACTGCTGTTACAGGTCTGACAGTGAAAGTGGTAAAAGTGTGATTCATTGATATGCAAATTATCTGATTATGAGGTCTTCTTCATTGAGGCTAAAGCTGTCTCTGTACCACATTTTCACAGATCACCTATAATTGACCTACTTGTGGTAGACAGTTTACACAAGCACTAGAGAGCTTTCTGAATTCTGTTGTAGGTGAAATGCTATGTACAAAACAAAAACAAAAAAAAATAAGACAGAACCCCCAACACAAAAGCTGTGAAAAAGGGTTACCCCATGGTGGCGGAGCAAAAAGAGAACTGCACAGATCTCATAATGCAAAGCTCCATGCTTGGATATGTATGTATATATATATATATATATATATATATATATATATATATATAACACACACACACACACACACACACACACACACACACACACACAGATTTCCATGAAAGGAATTTGAAAACATCAAAGAGACAGATTACAGGGTTATAATTATCAGGTAAAGCAAAGTAAATAAACACAGTCATTATAATAAGCAATATTAGATAAAACAGCTAATGAAACCGAAGAAAGCAGAAATACAGTAACAGAAATGTATATACCATCAGTTAAAAGAGTTAGTCCACATAGCAACAGTCCAATCTCTGGAGACAAAGCAGCTAACATTCTTCGTTATTTGCTTTGCCCACTTACAGTTAAGTAGGACTCAAAATAAAATGCTGAATTCAAAGGAGAAACAAGGGTACTCTGGACTGTGGGTATAAAGTGACGAGCACTTCACACAACTCCATAAACTAAAATAGTAAATTTCAGTTTGAAGCTGACAAAAAATTTGAGTGATTTCAACCTGTTTTTGTCACCTGTTCTGATGTGGACTTACCTCTTCACCTTTGCTAATAACCTGCTGGGAAACCTGGAACAAAAAGAGACATAGAGGAGCTCTCTGATTATGTAGCCCAGGCTGATATGACCCTGACCATGAGCAGCATCTTGCCCTCACCAAGAATGATGCCACAATACAAAGACAAGATGATCAGCTTTAATAATTGGCTCAAGTACTGGTGTCATTCTAAGGGGATCCAATGTCTGTCTGCCTGGGATGACATGTTGGACAAGCCATGCTGCTTCGCAAGGGATGGCTTGCACCTGTCACCACTGGGCTTCCGGATATTGGCTAAGGCTCTTGCCACCCCCATAGTGCCTTTTTTAGGCAAGGCTCAAAAGACAAACCCACCTCCTTAGAAAACAAAAATGAAAAAAATTAAGGGTAATGCTGCTCAACGCCAGAAGTCTAAATCTCAAGATGCAGGCACTCGATGCACTCCTCAGTATGGAGAACATCGACATCTGTGCAGTAACTGAAACCTGGTTCAAGGCTCCTGAGAGCACCCCAGCGCTACCAGGCTATACCTCGTATCATGCTTTTCGGCCCCAAAACCCGGGCGAACCACAAGGAGGGGGAGTGTCCATATTCATCAAGGACACCCACACCTCCAGGTTAGTAGCACCACATGAAGCATCAGAGACCACACAGGTGCAACTAACCATAGGCAAAACTGCTATACAACTGGTAGCATGTTACAGACCACCCTCCCAATCTCAGGAACCCCACTCAGCCTTCCTGAAGACATTGGAGGATATGAATGTATCACAAAATACCATCATACTGGGAGACTTCAACTACCCAAACATAGATTGGGTACATTATTCTAGCCCTAACACCCTAGCCCAAAGGTTCCTGGAATTCATAAATTCAAATGCACTGGAACAACTAGTCACCTCTCCCACTAGGGGAGATAATATACTAGACCTGATCATCACAAACATGGGGACAAAATGCTCCACACCGAGGTATACCCCTCACTAGTGAGATCTGACCACAAACTAATCACCCTGGATATACATATCCCACCTCCACCCCAGCACAAAAGACCACAGTGAAAAACTTCTCAAAAGCAGACTTCACTCTTCTTAAGACTGAGATGGTATCCTTTAAGCCCACTGGGCCAGTGGATACCACATCCCACAATGCCGAATCCTTCACAAATGCTTTCTATGGACATCTCCAAGAATGCATGGATCATGCAATCCCAAATAAATCCAAGTCCCTCTCCACCAAAGGCAAGCGTCCTGTCTGTTGGACCTCAGCCATTAACAAATTGTATAACAAAAGAAGGAAGCTACTGTACGACAGAGCAAAATCCCATAAAGGGAAGACATCTCTGATCAACATTAGCAGAAAACTATGTTCTCTCATAAAAACATCCAAGGTCAACTTTGAGAGAAAAATCGCTAAGGACACTAAAGATAACCACAAAGTTTTCTTCAGCTATGTTAGAAACCTGGGTGGAAACCCTCAGATATGCTCAGAGTTAGTTCACAACAACAAAAAATACACTGAACCCACAGATATTGCCAACATTCTGGCTGACAGGTTCAGTGCAAATTTCTCCCCTCCCTCACCCCCAAAAGAAGAAATACTTATCCCAGCTGAATGTAATCTCCCTGTCATCTCAGATGTCCAAGTGAGAACCACCCTCAACAAAGCTAAAAACACAGCATCAATGGGACCTGACGGTATCCCGGGTTGCATGCTACGTGAACTCCAAGAGGAGCTAAACCCGCACATAAAAATGCTATTTAACCTTAGCCTTACTACAGGATATGTACCTGAACACTGGCGTACAGCAACAGTGGTCCCACTCCACAAGGGGGGGGGTACCTCTACAGACCCTGGGAACTACCGCCCCATAAGCTTAACCAGCCTGGTCTGCAATGCTATGGAAAGAATCATTATGGAACTCATAAACAGAGACATAGGGGACCTACAGACACTTGACCCCACCCAGTTCGGCTTTGTAAAGGGCAGATCCTGCTTTTTGAACCTGGTTGACTTTTTCGAAACAGTCACTAGAGCCATTGATGAGGGCAAAGCAGTCCATACAGCCTACCTGGACTTGGCTAAGGCCTTCGACACAATACCCCACTCAGGCATCATAGATAAGCTCACCAGCTTAAACGTAAACACTTATGTCACTAGATGGGTTGCAAACTGGCTAAAGGACAGAACCCATAAAGTTAAAATCGCTGGAGCAATGTCAGACTCAAAGCCAGTCACAAGTGGTGTCCCACAGTGATCTGTCCTGGGACCCCTCTTGTTCGGCATTTATTTCTCAGATGTTAAAGCAAACATGGGAGGGTTGTGGCTGACAAAGTTCGCAGATGACTGCAAACTAGGCGCCATAGTCGATACACCAGCGGACACATACATCCTACAAAAAGGCCTCACAGAAACGGACAACTGGTGCCGGAGTCACGGCCTTAAACGAAATGCCAAAAAATGTATAGTCATCCCCTTTGGGAAAAACAAAGCACCCACAAATTATCACATAGACAGCAACCCACTGAGTATGGAAAAAGTAATCAGAGACCTAGGGACCCAAGTTGACAGCGACCTCTCATTTGACACCCACATTGCCAAAGTGGTTAGAAAAACATTCTACCTTGCACACCTCATCATGAAGGGATTCACATCCAGATCCAAGGATGTCATTGTACCCCTATACTCCTCCCTCATCAGACCCATGATTGAGTACAATGCCCCATTTGGTATGTACCTCACCCGGCATTTGCAACAGCTGGAGAGACCACAAAAGTACCTCACCAAGAGGATCAAGGGTCTCCAACATATGTCTTATTCTGCCAAACTAAAGAAACTCCAGCCCTATTCAGTAGCATACCGCCTGCTCAGAGGTGATGTCTGCTTGACGTACAAGGCCATGTCCAATCAGGATCTGATGGAAACGCTCCACCTCAAAAAATCCAAATCCATCAGGACCACGAGAGCTAAAGACTTAAACCTTGGCACAAGTATGAATAGGACATGCTGGAGGGATAGATTCATAACCCAGAGGCTTCCCATGCTTTGGAACAAGATCCCAGTTCATGTTAGGCAGAGCCCCTCACTGACTCTCTTCAAGAGAAATCTTGATGAGTGGATGGGAGATCGTAAATTTACCCCAGGGGTCACATCTGTGTCACTGCTAGACAGGGGCATAGTAAACTAATTCTATTATGTAAGGGGACCTTCATTGTGTCACTACTAGACAGAGGCACAGTATTCTAAATCTATTCTGTGCATTTTTGTACCATTTCATGGGGTGGTGAAAGCCACATCACTATGACTAGGCTTATAAATGCCCCAGGGCAGATAGCCTAGTACTAAACTATGAAACTATGAATCAGATCACAGATCTGAGCAGCCAAGTCTAACAAACAAGTTTTGTTTCCTTTGTCTTTATCAGTAAATAAACAACACAAAAAAATGAGAAAGAAAGTAGTAGCTGTTTCAAAAAGCTAACAGCTTGGGACTCGTCACTGTTATGCAGTTTTGATAGAGATGTGGAAAGCAGGCCATCTAGTTGTTTCATTCCGAACTTTAGAGACATTTGTATAAGCACCAAAGCTTTGTACTGGATGCGCTATGCTTTCTGTCATTGTAGCATTGAAAGTGTCAGATTTGCATTGCCATCTCTCATCTTATCAGATTTCCTTTAGACTGTGCTTTGTTGGGGGTTTTGAAATGCCTTCTGTATTTTGATGAATTTAGCTGTAAGTAAATGGTATTACATTTCAGTGCGTTTCAGAAAAGAAACAAAGAAAAATAAATGAAAGTGTCTGTGCTAGTTCTATGGATAGCTGACTCAGACTTAAAATTTCTTGGAGGAGACTTAACTTGTTTTGTATACAGAGAGTGAAACTGCCTTTAACTTTCTGTCTTTAACAGATCATTCTCTTTTGTAATGGGGAGCTTTGCTGCATAAATTTGATGCATTTATTTTTGTTTGCCTGGCAGAGCCAAGCTGCCGTCTTAAATATCTTGTTACATTTTTTTTTCTGTGATTTGCACCTGTTCATGCTTAGAGAGCAGCCATTATGTTAATTGTCCAGGACATCCCCATTATGAAACTGATACATAGGCCTAAATACAGTGTATATGTGTAGAGTGTTAACAGGTGTTGACTTGAGGGCTGAGCTAGAGGTCAGTGACTGGCAGAGTTCTGGACTTCTAGCTAACAAGAAGGAACCCAACTATTTTCTTAGCAGCATTTTGGCCACTATAAAGTGTTTTGTGGCTTTTGATTTTGTGCCAGCTTTCATGAGATTAGTACATTTAAACCATTCTTGTCTGGTAGTTTTATGTTACTCAAAAACAACCACGTCCAACAAAACAATGAAGCAACGGAGAAATCAGAAGCAATTGATCATTTATTAAAACAAATGCATATAAAATAAAAACATGAACGTATTCAGTACTTCGTTTTCGTTAGACAACTTCATCAGATGTGGGCCATTACAAATCAGTTTGTTTAAATACTATGAATTAATGACATCATAAGTTTAATTATCCAATAGTTAATTTAAAAACATTTGATATGTAAAATATAAGAATGACACAATGTATGTTTAATTTATAAGAAAATGATGAATATATATTTAAAAATGTGATAAATATGCATTTAAAAAAACTTTTATTTAAACTGCTTGTGTGACGATGGAAAAAAAGATAAAAAATAGAAATAAATAAATAAAAGAAATAAAACATATGTGGCATGGCTATGCAAAGCATGAATGTATTTATATAAACCTATACTTAAAATGTAGTTAAACACAAATCAATTCATCCCTGCTGTTAAACACTTCACTGGTATGTGGAAGAGGAAAATGTTCTAAGCTTCTATAGCTTTGCTGCCCTTAATATTAAAAGTGGGTCCAAGGACACATGGTAATTTAACCCTGGCCTTTTATTGGCTTCTAAGGTCAATTGCCACCACAGTTCCCTATATTCTATTGATTCGTCCCACATACCACCTCTTTTTTCGTTATTAATTTTTTCTATAACATAAAACCTGAAACATGCATCATGACATTCCAAAGTGTATTTGTATAAAGCATTATTGTCCTTCTTAGTCTGTATGTCATAGGTGTGCTTCATATATCCTTTTCTTAAGCTTTCATTCAGTTTTTCCAATATAGAAAGCCTGACACACTTGAGCTACATATACTAACCTATTAGTTTCACAGTTGTGATAACTTTTACTTTTTAAGTTTTTATTTCTACATTCCAACACAATACTTTCTTTGTTTACTATATATTCACACTGCAAGCATCTACCACATTTAAATGTTCCTAATCTCCTTTTATTATTACCTTCTTTAACTTTTTTTATTTCTTTGTAAATGATCTTTCAGATTCATTCCATTTTTGTACACCACCTTAATCTTTTCTTTGCTAACCATTTCCAGATCCGTAAATGTGAGGAATTTATTCCATTCCTTATTAAAAGTGTTCCTCACTGTTCTCGAACTGTCATTATATTTGGGTATTAGGGCCTTATCAACACTATCTATCTTGTCACCATCTTTTGGTAAATTTACAGTGTAGTTAGGCAGCATAGGATGGTGGTTTGTAGGATGACGTTGGTGATCAAGAAGAGGAGGAGGAGTGTGAGGGCAGCACCAAGGATCAAATGGTGGAAATTGAAAAAGGGTAATTGTGAGGTGGAGTTCAGGGATGAGTTAGGACAGGCACTGGGTGGCAGTGAAGACTTACCAAATAGCTGGGTAACTGCAGCAGAGCTAGTAAGGGAGACGGCTAGAAAGGTGCTTGGTATGACATCTGGACAGAGGAAGGACGACAAGGAGACATGGTGGTGGAATGAGGAAGTACAGGAGAGTACACAGAGAAAGAGGTTGGCAAACAAGAAGTGGGATTGTCAGAGAGATGAAGAAAGTAGATAGGAGTATAAGGAGAAGAGGTGCATGGCAAAGAGAGAGGTGGAGAAGGCTAAGGATAAGGGATATGAAGAGTTGTATGAAAGGTTGGACACTAAGGATGGAGAAAAGGACCTGTGGCTAGACAGAGGGACCGAGCTAGGAAAGATGTGCAGCAGGTAAAGGTAATAAAGGATAATGAGCAAAACATACTCACAAGTGAGGAGAGTGTGTTGAGGAGATGGAAAGAGTACTTTGAGTGGTTGATGAATGAAGAGAATGAGAGGGAGAGAAGGTTGGATGATGTGAGGATAGTGAATCATGAAGTACAATGGATTAGCAAGGAGGAAGTAAGGATAGCTGTGAAGAGGATGAAGAATGGAAAGGCTGTTGGTCCAGATGACATACCTGTGGAAGCATGGAGGTGTTTAGGTGAAATGGCAGTGGAGGTTTTAACCAGTTGTTTAATGAAATCTTGGAAAGTGAGAGGATGCCTGAGGAATGGAGAAAAAGTGTTTTGGTACCGATTTTTAAGAATAAGGGTGATGTGCAGAGCTGTAGTGCCTGTCTTAACTCATCCCTGAACTCTACCTCACAATTACCCTTTTTCAATTTCCACCATTTGATCCTTGGTGCGGCCATCACACTCCTCCTCCTCTTCTTGATCACCATCATCATCCTACAAACCACTATCCTATGCTGCCTAACTACACTGTAAATTTACCAAAAGATGGTGACAAGATAGATAGTTTTGATAAGGCCCTAATACTCGAATATAATGACAGTTTGAGAACAGTGAGGAACATTTTTAATAAGGAATGGAGTAAATTCCTCACATTTACAGATCTGGAAATGGTTAGCAAAGAAAAGATTAAGGTGGTGTACAAAAATGGAATGAATCTGAAAAATCATTTACTAAGAAATAAAAAAGTTAAAGAAGGTAATAATAAAAGGAGATTAGGAACATTTAAATGTGGTAGATGCTTGCAGTGTGAATATATAGTAAACAAAAAAAGTATTGTGTTGGAATGTAGAAATAAAAACTTAAAAAGTAAAAGTTATCACAATTGTGAAGCTAATGGGTTAGTATATGTAGGTTTGTGTCAAGTGTCAGGCTTTCTATATTGGAAAAACTGAGCGGAAGCTTAAGAAAAGGATATACAAGCACACCTATGACATACAGACTAAGAAGGACAATAATGCTTTATACAAACACACTTTGGAATGTCATGATGCATGTTTCAGTGTTTATGTTATAGAAAAAATCAGTAAGGAAAAAAGAGGTGGTATGTGGGAAAAATAAATAGAATATAGGGAACTGTGGTGGCAATTGACCTTAGAAGCCAATAAAAGGCCAGGGTTAAATTACCATGTGTCCTTGGACCCACTTTTAATATTAAGGGCAGCAAAGCTATAGAAGCTTAGAACATTCTCCTCTTCCACATACCAGTGAAGTGTTTAACAGCAGGGATGAATTGATTTGTGTTTAACTACATTTTAAGTATAGGTTTATATAAATACATTCATGCTTTGCATAGCCATGCCACATATGTTTTATTTCTTTTATTTATTTCTACTATTTTTTTATCTTTTTTCCATCGTCACACAAGCAGTTTAAGTAAAAGTTTTTTTTAAACGCATATATATTTTTTAAATGCATATTTATCACATTTTTAAATATATATTCATCATTATTTTCTTACTAATTAAAGCATACATTGTGTCATTCTTATATTTTACATATCAAATGTTTTTAAATTAACTATTGGATAATTAAACTTATGGTGTCATTAATTCATAGTATTTAAACAAACTGATTTGTAATGGCCCACATCTGATGAAGTTGTCTAAACGAAAACGAAGTACTGAATACGTTCATGTTTTTATTTTATATGCATTTGTTTTAATAAATGATCAATTGCTCATTTGTGCCCGCATTTGTTATTACTAGTTTTATGTTACTGTCATTGTTGAACTGATATTTAATACATTGTCAGCTTTATGGAACTGAGGATGTATCTGAGGCAGTGTATTACAGAGGTGGTATGTCTTAGGTGTTGAACTGGCATGTATGAGGCATACCCTGTTATTGGAGGCCTTATGTATATGAGGGAATAACATGTTTTGAAGAGAACATCAGCTTCTTTTGGCACTGCAAGCTTTATATCTTTGTGCTGCTACCTATGTCATAGGGCTCCTTCTAAGTCTTGGTGTGCGTGGCTAGCATGTTATGATGATTTAAGAGTACAGTGGAGCTGATTTCTGTGTGGGCACCATATTTTGGGTGCTTTTTGAAAAATGTTGATGCCGATATTTTGGGGTAGTGGTGGCATAATGTTTACCTTGAGGGTGTTGTACCTTTGGAGTACTTTTACACACACACACACACACACATATATATATATATATATATATATATATATATACACACACACACACACACACACACACACGCATATATGTGTATATATATATATATATATATATATATATATATATATAAAAATAAGAGAGAGAGGTTTCATCACTGTTGCAACTTTAAGTATAGTTAGGTACTCTAAGAATTGTGGGAACAGTTTGTTTTATGGGAGATTTATTGTCCCAGGGCTGGCGCTTTTATGCTCCTTCTGGTGTTCTGAAATTGTGATGTTTTTATTTTGACAAAAATGTAGATATAGTATATTTGGGATAATATCAGTCACAGGACTATGGCTTTTAGGACACTGTGAAGCTAGTACATGCATTATGCTGCATGAATTGAAAAGTGCTGTTATGTGAAAAGTGTGAATTTAAGATACTTGCGATTTAATTTATTCGAGACCCTGTCATTGCTGCAAAGCTATTCTGTTCTTTCCAGGTTTTATAATGAATTTGGCATAGCTTAGGCATTTGTATCTCTGGAAAAAAGTTATCTACTCACCATAACATTCCATCTGTATTGTCCATTTTCATTCATCTTCAACATGTGGGTTTGTATCTGCTCTGATGTCAATTTTCATTCATTCTTCAACATGTGAGACAGAGTACTCAGCTACCTAAATCCCTGGTGGACTCCAAGAAAGGATATTCCTGAGTCCTGATGAGCTGAAGACTGCTTTTCCCCTAGAGACCAGATCAACTTTATAATGAGCAATAAAAGTATTAGGATTATCCAAGTGGCTGCAGCACAAGTATCATCCATGGAATATCTCAATAGAAATACTGAAGAAGTTGCCATGGATCTAGTTGAAAGAGCTTTCAAAGGTTTTGGCAAGGGCAAACCCAATTTATTGTGGACAAAAGAAATTCAATCAGTTAGCCACTTAGCTAAAGTTATTTTGATAACTGGCTTACCCAATCTCAATTCTGAAAAGGACACAGATAATTGATCTGACTTTCTGAATTTGTCACTTCTCTGCAGATAGAAATGTAATTGTCTGTGAATGTCCAACAAATGCAAAATGTATTCCGCTTTGTTGGAGAAATTTGGGAAGAAGACTGGAAGGTTAATGGACTGATTAACGTTGGATCCTGACACCATCTTAGGAAGAAAAGCTGGATTGACTCGTAAAGACACCCTATCTTTGTGAAAAGTCAAGTAAAGGGGTGTAGAAGATAACGCTTGCAGTTCTGAAACTCTCCTAGCTGATGTAATAGCTACCAAACATATTATATTCCAAGTTAAAAAATTTAGTTCACATTTAGCAGTTGGTTCAAATGGTGATTGAGTCAGGGCTTGTAAGACTAGGTCCATATTGCATGGTGGAGTAGGATCTTTAAAGGGAGGTTTCAGTAAAAAAGTTCCTTTAAATAATGCCTTACATAGTAGTGATGGAGCTAAGGAACAATTGTCAACCCTGACATGATAGAAATAGAAGCCAATTGTACTTTAACTGTTGAAGAACTAGTCCCTTCATTAAAAATAATAGCCAAAAATGCAAGATCCCTGGGTACAAATGCTGAAAAAGGGCCAATGTCTTTCTGTTGAGTCCAAACAAGAAATCTTTTCCATTTACTTTTGTAAATCTTCCTAATGGAAGCTTTGTGGGAAGACAATAGGATGTGGCGGACAGAGGAGGAAAGTCTGGGTTGTCTGGCAATCAGTGGAATTGGAGAAACCATGTGGTCAACTTTAGGCCCAAAATGTCTGGATTAATCATGTCTGTCAGATGAAACAGAAGGTCTGGAATTGGATCCAGAATCCAAGGATGAACTAGATGAGGTCAGAGGAAGGGGAACCAAATCTGACGAGGCCAATAAGGGGCAATGAGGATGACTGTGCTCTTTAATCGAGATGCTTTCTGAAGAACCTTGGGGATTAGAGAAGTTGGAGGTAAGCAGAGAGGAGACCAAAGGCCAATCATAGAGAAGAGCATCTCTCTATGACTCCCCCGGTGGGGTGGGGGTGAGGGCAAAGAGCCTGCTGCACTTGTTGAGGGGAGATGCAATGAAGTGGCAGCATGGCTGTCCCCATTGGTGAAATATCTTTTCCGCAATTATCTTGTTCAGATGCCACTCATGAGGTAATAGGATGGACCGTCTCAGTTTGTCTGCTATCATGCCAAATTTCCCCAGAATGTGCATGCTATCAGAAATTGATTGAATGAGATCACCCATTGCCACACTCTCAGAGCATCTTGACATAAGGTATAAGATCTGGTTCCTCCTTGTTTGTTGATGTACCAGACTACTGGCATGTTGTCTGTCTGAATCGCAGTAGCCCCAGAAGGGAGATAGTCTTGGAAGGCCTGTAACACTAAGAGAACCACTCTTATTTTTAGGACATTGATGTGTGTGTTTGCCGCTTCTGGGGACCAGATGTCTTAGACCATCTTTCCCAAGAAGTGCCCTCACCAAAATTGGGATGCGTCCATGGTTACTGTGGCTTTGGGTTGAGTAAGCATGAAAGTGCAGCCTTGTAAAATCTGATGTGAGCTAATCCACCACCTGAGATATCTTTTGCATGCCTGAGTTATTTTGATATGGTTGGACAAAGGCTGGTACAGAATGGAACACTGAGTTGCCAGGGTCCATTGAAAAACTCTCATAGGGTAGTTGGCCAATGGAACCAGAATTATGGCAGCAAACTTTGACTCTAATACCTGTAGAATCATTTGGGCTGACAGCGAAGTGTTTTGAATGTTAGTTTTGACTTGAAATCTTACAGTCAGTACCCTTGCCAGAGGAAGGGAGGCTATCATTGATACAATGTTGAACAAGACTCCTATAAATTCTAGCACTTCAGTTTGTGCTAGTTGTGCTAGTTGAGATTTGTTAAGATTGACTGTAATGCCTAGGTGAGAGCACAATTAGAGTACACAATCCCTTGCTTTGATCAGTAGATGCCTGGTCGAAGTGGTAAAGAGCTAGTCTTCCAGGTAAAGAAGCACTCTGAATACGTGTAGTCTCAAGTGGGCTACTATCACTGTCATGCATTTGGTAAACACCCTGGGGGCTGTGGTGAGGTGAGAGGGCAGTGCTCTGAATTGGTAATGACTGGCTCCTAGCCTGAAACGTAAGTACCTCATCATCTGTTCATTGTAGTGTGATAGTACACATCCTGAAGATCTATTGAGCATATTAAGTTGTCCTTGTGCAGGAAAGGCAAAATGGACTGAGCCGTGGCCATCCAAAACTTTTTGTATTAAACTGATTTGTTCAGTTTGCTGACATCCAAAATTGGCCTGCAGTCCCCTGTTTCCTTTGGCACTAAAAACAATCTTGAATAAGTTCCAGATTCTTTCTGGTCTGGGGGGATCTTTTGGATGACTCTTTTTTCTGGCAGCTTTTTTATTTCTAGTGCTGCTGCTTTCCTGTGACTGGATGGGACACTGGGAATTTTGATTAATGTTAAAGGGGGAGGAAGGGAAAGGGGAATTATATAACATCTAGAACTAGTCCTCTGCACCCATATATCTTCTCTAATGTTTAGCCAGGCTCTCTGGTGCAGGGATAGCCAACCTCTGATTGCATCCAGAGGTGGGCAATCAGGCCTTCTATCAGGAATGCTAATAGTCTTCCATTAGAGCTCCCCAATCTGCCACTGGGGGAACTATCTCCACATGAATTATGGAAATGTCTTTACTATATTTTCCAGCCACCTCACTGATTCCTAGAAAAGGTTCTTTGAGGAGTCAGAAAATGTATGCCCACTGCAGACAGGTTCTTACCATCTTGTTCACACCGGGAGAGTGTGTCCTTCACTTTGGGGTCAAACAACAAACTTCTGTCAAAAGGAGCATTGATGAAGGAGGACTTGAAGGGCTCCACAGAATCCCACAGGCACATTCAGACATGCTTCCTAATGGAAATGCCTGAACCATCTGCCTTTGAGGTATCTTCAGTAGCATGTGAGATTAACCTCATAGACAAATTAGTACTGGAGTGTAAGGTAGCCAACTGTGAGGCAACAGAAGTTTGTGCCTCTGCAGTTACCCCTCCTGAGGGTGATTTGGAGAGTTCATTAATAGTCAAATCCCTCTGTAGACTGGCAAAATGAAGACCAAACAAAAGCTGTCTCAGGCGGATCCACGATAAACCACAATTTACTGAACTTTAATAAACCCAAAATAAAACAAAGATTAGTGATTTTATTCACTTCTTATGAACTTCAGATAATCCTATACATGTTTGCCCTGTTTAAATACACTCAAAAACAACCCCATTGGTCAGCCCACACACAGCTCTTTCCTTGAAGCAGCACATTCCTTTTATCCAGTAGTCACCATAAAAATATCTAAATTGTAAGTTTAGCATGTAAAATACATAACACCAAGATATCAAAACCTTTATTAGTGTTTGTGTGTGTGTGAAATATGCACTTAGTGCATACAGGATTGAGAATTGTGGCACACTGTGGTAGTCTGTGGAGGAAGTGTTGCTTCTGAACATTATAATGCCACATTGTGGATGACAGTTCTAACAAATGATTGTCTGCAGTTGCTGTTCCCTGAAGACAGTGGAGTTGTTCTTAGACATTTTTGGCATTCCACAAATAATCATCTTCATTATGTCCGCTTCTTGCAGATACTACATTAGTACAGCTTGCTTTTGAATTAGCATAGTAAACCTTCTGCCTATCTGGCTTTAAATCACTTTGTGACATAAATGTTTCTCTTAGAAAATCAAATCTTTATTTATGTATTCATTTAATTTTGTTAACTGAGAATGTCCAGCCGGGAGGTCCATTTTCAGGGAAATCCTAAGAAGACAACTCCAACACACTAAATGATCACAAGAAAGAATGTTACAGTAAACAGGAGGCTGATGATACATTTAAATTCTAAGACTTAATTCAGCTAAGGTTCTTACCATAATCCTGGCTTCTAAACATCATAGCAACATAGTATAGTTACAGTATACCCTTGTATATGTTAAATGAAGTAAACTTTCTAAAGCAGTCATAGCAGCCAAAAATTGTGATCTATTTGCAAACAAAAAAGCTTCTGAAGTGTTGGTGATATGAAAGCTTATATGTTTCTTATCTGAGTAAATATCTTTTGTCTGGATACAGCAGACATTTTTATTTGGTCTGTGTTTCATCAGTGAGTTCTGATGATATTTTGAACAGTTTTTTTTCTTTTGCAATTTAGAAAATCTGAAGTAGGGCATTATTAATGTACATTGCCTGTGTTATTAGCAAATGTTCACCTACATATTCCAGTGCTCCTCAGCTTGCTTTCATGACAGTGTTATAATTACATAGGTTAAAAGTCATAAAAGGGGATGTTTTATGGAGGCACATTTGACTACATAAGGAAACAGTTATCACAGCTCTCCAGAAACTAGTCTCTCTCATTTTGTTCATGTAGCTATAACTATGTTTTGAGCACTCAGACTATGAGTGTTTAATGTCATTACTGCTATCGCTTGGTTGTCAGTCTTAGGTGAGTACTTAGGCTACTACATTTCTGAACATAGGTACCTTTACAGCATCCGCTACTGTGCACACATTTTGGCACGAGCACCATGTTGTCAGCAGATCATATCAGTGGGGAAAGGATATTGAGCAGCAAGCAGCAGTGTTGGCAGCAAAGTGGGAAGGCTGTGAGTGCAGAGAGGAAGTTGGCCTTCAGACAGCTAAGTTGGAGTAAAAGCCAACATAACTCAGCAACAGAGACTGGTCCTGGAATTTTTAAGGTTAGGATGGGTAGAATTCAAAATGGTGGTAAGAGATTATGTTACAGCTTTGGTAAGACCATATAAACCTTGACAGTGCTTTATAACAACTGGTTAGAATATGACAGATGGTATGAATATGGGTTAGCAAGTGGGTGTTGGAGGTAAGTTTTGAATATGCAGGATTCTTTGTTCATGCATAAAACGTGTGTGCATGCATGATATTAAGTATGGGTGTCTAGTGAGTCTGATATTATTTATGCTGTATATGAATGTTGTAGTCAGATGTGTTAAACGGTGTTTGTATGTTGCTGAATACTTTGTATATGAAGCTTTTTCCTAATCATATATACTGACTTGTGAATGGTTTGGCCTTGAAGATTCTGAATTTGTGCTGGGTAAGGAAGAGGAGTTTAAATTTTGGCTTTGTGGGACTCGACATTACTCTAAAGAAAACTAGAAGGTTTAGTTTTCAAGGTAGACTGTCTAGGACTGATTTTTAGCATGAAGGGTTTTGAGACTGTGGCTACTCAATTTAAGAAACAAAGTTGTAAGTGAGCTGAATTGGAGAAACTAATAGGAAAGTATCGGGAGGTGGTGATTCTTTGAAACTCTGATTATATTTTAACTTTTATGGATAAGGACTTATGTTGCTGGGACTTATAAACTGTCTAAACACACAGAAGGAGAGGCAATGGAACATTTATACTGTGACTTGTTCAGTATTTAAGTTTTCCTCACTCCTCCCTAGTAGATCAAGTGGCCATGAATATACACTTCCCGACTCTCTCTGTGACCAGTCTGGTTGAGATGGGTGTTCTGAGGAATTGTAACAATTGCCTCATGTACACTGACAACCCACTTATTCTTAATAAAAACAGATAATTTATGGGAGAGGCATACCTCTCAACCATACTGAATTCCTTGGTAGTCACAAGTTTTGAGGGCAAAATAATGGGTGCCACAAATTCACAAGTGGCCCCTTTAATTCCCGATTTTTTATTATTCTTTTTTTTATTGCAACTTTAAATTTGTGGCTGACATCACCACCCATCACCAGCCTACAGGGGCATGCATGATGGCATCAGCTACTGCCTGTTGGACTCTGTGTCTGTGCATAAACTGTTTTGGGAATTGCAGCTGTGTACAAGTTTTGAAGAGTCTGCCCAGCACCCAACCACACCTCTGCCTCAGCCTCCAGGTAAGAAACAAGAATTGTATTTTTATCAGATACTTGCGCTAACTGGCCCATTTTGTTATTGTAAGTGCACTTTGTTCTTGCTTACTTTTAAGGGGACTTTCACTAGTTGTATGTAAGTCCAACCGTTAAGGTGCATTTATCACCATTGTTTTGGGTGTGTGCATAGGGAGTTCCGGACATTCAGAAGGTGCATTTATATTGCAGTAGGAAGACAAGACAATGTGTGTGTGTGTGTGTGTGTGTGTGTGTGTGTGTGTGTGTGTGTGTCACGCAAGCAAACCCTGTACCACGGGTACAGGTAATAGCCTATATTCCCTACACACCACCACTTGTGAAAACAGTCCAGAGTTTGTCTCGTATTTCTGTTCTGCTCCTCATAACATCTGTGGTTTTCTGCATTTTTGTGCAAATCAGTGAGGATTGAATTCACTAAATAATTACAGGCATTTGAATTTCAGGCTTCATATTCTTCAGAAAATACATGGTAACAAAAAACCTTTATTCTACCAATTTTCTAAGTTTATAAGATCAACATTTGAAATTTCTCCCTGTTTTTCAGGTTGTATTCCCCCATTATTGGCTTTGTCCAGGTTTTTTGTGCCAAGAGGTTAACAGCTATGGTGACAACTGAATTCACTAAATGAAAGCCATTTAACTTTCAATCTTCCTATCTTTCAGGAAACTCATGGTGGTAACACATTTTATTGTAGCAACTTTCCAAGATTATACAAGCTATGTTTAAAATGTGTCCCTGGTTTGTGGGTTTTTGTTCCCCCTCCCCCCACATTAAATTTTGGCTTTTTCCAGATTTCTTGTGCTGCAAAGTTGAGAGATACAGTTGAGTGTCGAGTCGATTTTACAAGGACCAAAATCCAAGCTTGCCAGGAGAATCCAAATGAAGGTCGGAAACCTTAAAAAATTCCCTTTTTTCAAAAACCAAAGCAAACACAGTAAGCTGAGAAACACAGTCCTTTTTACAAGGAGCTGACAGCTTCAGGGGAAGAGAAGTTTAGTGCTGCTTATGCCAAGTCTGCTTGCTTTATGAGTAGCACAACAGGCAGAATACTTGCTTTTGATGCAGAAGGCAGTGGGTTCTTTTCCCACAGTATGTAGATGCATTGCTGATTCTGTACTGTGTTGTACTTTTAAAGGGGTGGATGATTCAGTCCTAAGAATGTCCTCTCTGGCAGCAATAACTAGTAACTATGAACCTGTTATCAGTTTGCCATCCATTCCCTATTGCAATATTACTGGCTTATCATTTTTTTAATGTAACATAGGCAATTTATTCCTCAATGACAACAGGCACTTTATTTGTAGATGAAACAATGAAATATAAAGTTGTTTGCTAGCAGCAACCTTTTCATTAGTTACAGATCTCTTTAATGTGGAATTATTTAGGCAACTTTTACTTCTGCAGAGATTGTGCATATTTACTGATACTGGTGGATTGTAGAAGTTTGAGTAGACTTTTATGATGGAAATGTTCTGAATTGGGCAGTTTTGTCATTATTTGTTCATGTATTTTGTTTCATTGCTTACTGGAAAAATATTCAAAACAATACATTTAAAATGTGCTCTAACTGTACTGTATTATACTAGGAATATAATTTAATACAATCAGGAGGGTGTATCAAATAACACATGTATGGTTCGTGTGCAAGGGGCCTAAGATTTGAAAACAGCCCAAAGGTAATCGTTATCCACCACTGACCAGATGCATTTTCTTTGAATGTGGGTTTCAATGAATGTGAGTTTCAAGGGCAGAGAAGTTTTAATGTTAAGTCTATTTTCATTGTGAGACTGTACTGCTTTGTTTAGCAGATGTATATTAGTGTTTGTGCTGTAAAATAAAAGTTTTAAATAAATCCAAATCAGTGTAGAAGTAAAGCAGTATGCACATTAGTGTTTATGGTAAATGGGGTAAAATAGCCAAGTAATGGGACATTGGAATGGTTGCAGAGGGGGAGAGCTGTGTATGAGGGTGCCCCATTCGAACATGATTTTGTGAGGGGGAAGGGCGGCAAACTGACAGCCCTGGGTGGCACAAACTGTAGCTATGCCACTGATCATTAGGCCATGGAGAATGACTTTTGGAAGTCCTAGCAAACTATAGTATTCTTTTGCTAAGATTATAATATTGCCTACCATTAAAAACCACATACTGCAAGATACCAAAAACAAAATCCTAAGGTTCATCATCTTCTCCCTTCCCGGTTAACATCACTGCTACACATTTAAAAAAAATGGTTACCATTTACTACAGGGTTTGGGGCCATATTTTGGTTGTCTGCTCTTCAGTTTGCATTTGAAAGTTGATATCCCACAATTCCACTGGAGTGGGTGGGGTTACATAATCATGTATGCAAATTCAATGTTAATCAGCGTACAGATTTATACCTATTTTTCATGGGCCTTTGTCCAGATTTTTGATGTTTCCAGGTTGAGAGGTATGGCGAGAGGTGTAAATACACTTTAATGCTGCAGGCAACTCTCTCTCATACAACCAAAACTAATCTGATAGAGGTTGCTAGTGACACTTGGACCACGCATACTGCACAGGGTGGAGACCCTACACATAATACAACTTATGCTGAGGCACTTACAGGTAACCTTCCTAAAACACTAAGACCTGCACAGTACAATCAAAGAAAAGGTCCTCAGCCATCACATAAACACTTGGTTAAGACATCACCCACAGCTACACATAGTAACACTGTATTCAGTGCCTCCAGTCCTAAGCCCTTAAGGCAAGCCACCACACATCAAAATTGCCTGGTCATTGGTGATTCTATAGTGAGGCACACCAACGTCTCCCTCACCAGACTGAGTAAGGAGAGAGTCACAGTTAGCTGCCTTTCCGGGGCTAGGATCCATCAAGTCAGACAGGCACTCAGGTGCTACTCTGTCATAGTCCATGTGGGTGTAAATGACCTGAAATGTACCTCCCTTGACTATACGAAGCAAGACATGATTGAGCTTGCTGATTGTGTCTCAGACAGGTTTGTGCCCAGCACTGAGCAGCATACTACCTTCTCCAAGGATGATGCCACATTACCAACAGAAAATGATTGACTTTAACAACTGGCTTAGCTTCTGGTATAATACCAGGGGGAAACAATTTTTGACAGCCTGGGAGAAACATACCATTCTGCTTTGCAAGGGGTCATCTGTCTTGTCCCCTCTATGCTTTCCGATATTGGCAAAGACCTTTTCAACCCCAGTAGTGCCTTTTTTAGGCAATTCCAGACTGATCAACTTACTGATTTAACAGAACCTTTGAAGGAATATCTGAAGGTGTTACTGCTCAGTGCTAGAAATCTTAACAAGAAACTCCACCTCATGCAAGCCTTCCTCTCCCTGGAAAGCGTAGACATCTGTGTAGGAAAGGAGACATGGTTTAAACTCACTGAAAGTACCCCAGCAATGCAAGGTTATAATGTCTTTCACACCTTTAGACCAGCTACTGCACAAGAGGGCACTAAAGGTGGAGGGGTGTCAGTCTATATTAAGACTAATTTCACATCAAGACTAGTTAAAGCATGTAATCCACAGGAACTCACACATGTAAAACTCATCATAAACAGGATGCTGTATCATATCCTTGCAACATGTAGGTCCCCCTCCATGTCCCTGAAAACCCATACTGGCTTTTTCAGTGCACTAGAGTTCCTCACCGTTCAACCCAGTATGATATTCATGGGGGATCTCAACTACCCCTCTATAGATTGAGAACCCTACACCACTTCTAATGCACAAGCCCAGCGATTTGTAAACTTTGTTAATACCAGCATCCTGGAGCAGTTGGTCCATTTTCCTACCAGGGGTATAAACATCCTTAGCCTTTGTACTCATGAACATGGGGGGGGGCAGTATTCCTCACCCAATGTAATAACTTCGCTCATCAGATCTGATCATAAGGCAGTATTACTTGAAATAAGAATTAAATCTGGGGTTCCAGCAAAACCAAAAACAATTAGGATCTATTCCAAAGCTAGCCTGTCTCTGCTAAGCAACACTTTGGTTAAATTCCAAGCATCCCCAAACTCAGTAAATGCCATAGAATACACTGAGCTATTTACAAAATCTCTGTACAGCCATATTGATAGCTGTATACACCGAGCTGTTACTAGTCATATTAAGAATAAGACAAGCTCAAAAGACAAGCCATCCTGGTTATACAACAAAAGAAAAGAAATCTTGGCCTAGTGTAGGAGTAACAAAGCCATGCATATAACTCCCCTCCCGACCAATCTAAACAGGCAACTAGAAGGGTTAATTAATACTTCAGAGACTAAAATTGAAGAAAAAATAGCTTCTCAGGTGAAGGACATCCACAAAGCTTTCTACAGCTATGTCCATAACCTCAGGGGAAATACACAACAATGCGCAGAACTTATTGTAAATGGCATCACTCACACTGAACCGGAGGCTATTGCCAACGTTTTGGCCGACAGGTTTAGCTCAATTTTTTCTTCCACTCTCCCGTGAGAGTCCAAATACCACATAACATAATCCCCCAACCATTACTAGAGAATAGGTCATTAATGCACTTTTCAAGGCCAAAATCACTGCATAGATGGGCCCCAATAACTTCCCAGGATGTTTGCTAAATAGCATGAAACATGACCTCTCTGTTCCACTTGAATCACTTTTCAACTGGAGCCTTCAGTCAGATTTTGTGCCCAATGAATGGAAGATGGCTACAGTCATTCCCCTGCACAAAGGAAGTCCAACTGCTGATCCGGCTAACTACAGCCCCATAAATCTTATCAACCTCATATGTAAGGACATGGAAAGAATCGTCATGGATGTGTTAAATGAGGACATAGATAACCTGCAGACACTGGACCCATCACAGTTCGGCTTTGTTAAAGGAAAGTAATGCCTATTAAATCTGGTGGATTTTTTTGAGAGGGTCAGCAAAGCTTTGGATGAAGGTAAGACTGTGCACACAGCTTACCTTAACCTGGCCAAGGTTTTTGATAAAATACCCTACTCAGGCATTATAGACAAGCTCAGTAACTTAGCTATAAACCCCTTTATCACCTGCTGGATAGCCAACTAGCTCACTGATAGGGCCCAGGAGGTCGATATAGGTGAGGCCACCTCCATCAAGAGGCCAGTAACTAGTGGAGTTCCCCAGGGCTTGGTATTAGGCCCACTCCTCTTTGGCTATTTATCTGAAATGGAAGCAAATGCTAAAGGTTTATAGCTGTCTAATTTCTAGATGATTGCAGTCTGGTGGTTATCATCAACTCCCCGGCAGACACTAGCATTCTTAAGAAAGTCTATCTCTGATTAATAAGTGGTGCCAAAGCCATTGTCTTAAACTCAATGCTAAGAAATGCATAATTGTAACCTTTTGGAAATCAGTCATCCCGGCTAATTACCATGTTGATAATACACCACTAAGAGTCGACCCAGTGGTCAGGAATCTGGGTACGCAAGTCAACAGTAGCCTTACCTTCGACCACCACATGGCCACAGTGGCGAGGAAATCCTTTTATGTTGCAGAACTTAAAAGTAAGGGCATGGCATCTAGGTCCAAAGAGGTCATTATTCCACTGTACTCCCCCCTTATCAGACCATTCATAGAGTATAGTGCTCTCTTTGTTATATGCCTGACCAGACATATGCAGCAACTAGAGTGACCTAAAAAGTTCCTTACAAAAAGAACACATGGCATAACAAACCTGCCTTATGCATAGCACCTTAAAGCCCTTTCCCTCTATTCAGTCGCCTATAGATTGCTGAGGGGAGATCTGTACCTGGTTTACAAGGCATTTGCAAACCCCACATTTAATGAATCTCCATATTCGTAAATCAAAAGAGTACCAGAATTACAAGGTCTAGGGACCTGAACTTTGTCTGTGACATAAACAGGGTATGCTGGAGAGACAGATGTTTGTCCCAGAGACTGCCCTTCCTATGGAACAGGCCCCCTATCCATGTGAAGCTGAGTTTGTCTATTACCCAGTTTAAGCACAACTTAGACAAGTGGATGGGGAATAGGAAATTTACACCAGGCCTGACACCCATGTCCCTTATGCATCAAGGTAGCTTATAAGTGCCTGTCCCTCAATGTCCTGTTTGGATGCATGGCATCATTTTTCTTTTGGTAAAATTTACCTAGGCTTAGAAAGGCCCTTTGGGTTGTTAGCCTAGTAATAGCCTATGAATCTATGAGTCAGGGGTCTCTTCTGAACCCCATTAAAAGCAAATTTTTATGTAAATCTGTGAAGTCAGGAGAGTTAAGTATAGTACACTTGGTTTTTGTTTTGTGTGTTGATATCGGATTTTTATGTGGCCATTTTGTCGATTCTGAAGTGTTTGTTAGGGACTTTGTTTTTGATTCTGCATGTGGATTTGGGTAGCAAAGTGGAAGAGTGGTAAAAGAGAGAAATGGATGGCTTGAACCTCAGACATGGCTAGAATGTGCAGGACACTGGAGAACATGAAGTTAAGATTGCTGCTATAATTACACTTCTAGAAAGAGTGTGTGTGTGTGTGTGTGTGTGTGTGTGTGTGTGTGTGTGTGTGTGTGTGTGTGTGTGTGTGTGTGTGTGTGTGTGTGTGTGTGTGTGTCTGTCTGTCTGTCTGTCTGTGTGTGTGAGTGTGATCTGCAGCTCTTTCATGGGAGGAGTGTCTGCCAGCCCCAAACGGAAACGTACAGGACAGGAGGGCAACGGCAGTACTTGGGGATTTATGCATGGCTGTTTATGCATTGTCTGTAATCAAATGCAAAGTATAGCAAAAATGCTGTTTGGTCTCAGGATTTGGGGGATATAGGAAACAACGGAACATGTCCCTGTAATGTAGGAGAATCGCATTTTGGGAATTTAATGCAGCACATCTGGCTTGGTGGAATTAAGATACCTGTGTATGGGTTATAGTCAAAACTGCACAGCAGTACAACACATTCAGTTTATTATTCTTTGTATTTGGCAGTAGTGTGCAGCACTGTTAGTGGATAAGATGTGGGATAACACTGTCATGCGGAATGATGTTTAAAGGTATATTTGGACATATAATGCTGAAAGTTAGCTGGTGGGAGTTGCAGATGACTTGTGTATGTTTGATAATATATTTTGTTTGTTAATGGTTTGTCAGTGTTTTTGAAAACTCCACGTATGCATACACACGCAAACACACCTTCTTTTCAATAAATACCATGGAATCTTTAACATATGCCTTAGCTACCACCAACATAGGCAAATGGAATCATAGTTTAAGATCACAATCAAAGGATGGCCCCTCAGGAATGCAGTACCCCACTCATGTTACACTACATCAGTAATGGAATATGAAGTGAAGCAGCTGATGTAGGAAAAGAACACACAACCTTTAAATCTCCCCATTTCCAAAGGCAACTTTGTTAACCTGCTGAGCTACTGACATTGTACGATTTATCAAATTTCATTGTCCTGCTGTGCTAGGGATCCTTAAGGTCCTTTACAGTTCATATGTGCTAGAGCTGTGGTATGTTTATTTGTGATAGCACTTTTCCACTTTTGATAGTTGCTACACTGGAAGTGCATTTTAATTCTTGAACGTAGTAATGGTCATTATGATTGCTGGGAAAGTTGTAAAGCTGGGTTGTCTCACCATTACTGTTTTGAAGATGTAGAGCATTTTGGATACTGGAATTATTGCTTTAGGGTTTTATAACTGCTATAACTTTGCTTTGTCTGCTGTCAACTACTTCCCCTGTGATTGAGAAAACACCATTCACATCACTTGCTTTTTCCCCAACATTTGACCTAGGGGTCTCAGCTTCTTCCCATGTTACTGTGATAACACCCATTGTATCACTTGTTTTGTTTCCTTCAATGTGGCTTTATAGTACCCTGTCAAGCAAAGAAGAATGCCACAACTGATGATATGCAGAAGGAATACTTTGAGGGGCGTTACACAACTTTTAAAACAGGCAAGGTTACTATAAAGTAAAATGGAGGAAGCAAGTTGCTGTCAGAATTAAATAAGAATTTCAGAGAGAGACCAACATGTCTGTTGTAAATAGAGCATATATTGCCTTACTGTCGCTCTCTAAATCCTTCAGAATGTTTCATTAGGGGATTGATTTGCATTGCTGGGGCAGAGTAACAGTGCTATCAGTAAAATTGTTCTCCTTTATGTACTGTACTTTTTGTTTGCTCTTTTTTGCTTTGTTAGGGTAAAGTTTCTGTCTTGAAAGAAGCCAGCTGATGGAATTACTGCTCCGGTGTATACATCTCTTCTGCTGTTTTCAGATGAGGAATGCAGAAGCACTTTGAAGGGTCCGTTGGGAATTCACTGTCAAGTACAACAGCTGCTGTTGATTGGATAAAGTTTCTTCTAGTAGTTCTGTACTCAGCTGCGACAGCGGAGTCTGCATGCTTCCTCCTTGGCTCAGTGCCAGCAGTGCCAGCTGGGAACCGAGCTGTTTTCACTAAATGAAAACACATATTTTCTCTTTCCCGCCCTGACAGGTGTAAGGTCTGCTGAAGAGCAGGTGTGCCTGCAGCACCTTTAGCAGTGACTCACCTTCCTACCAGTGTGGCAGGTGGCAAACAGGTGCTGTGGAGTTTGATCTCAGATAGGCTGTTTATAATTACAACAAAGACTCATGTAGCACCTGTCGTGTGTCGTGCTGAGTGAAGTTTAAGTTTTTGTTCAGCTCAGAAAGCCCCAACTGTTCAGGGTTTGGGGTTGAGTTACTTTATAAAAACACAAAGGAACTCTTTAGTCTGATTGCTCTTATCATGGAATGACTCTGATTGGAAAAATGCTTTGTAACTGTGAACATTCTGATAGCAAAATTAAAACTGAACATTTGCTGCTTTCTCAGGAGCTCTGTGCAAGACTTTTTGTGCATGCTATATCTTTAAAGATATTCCTATAAATCTGTGTCAAAACAAAGTCCTTTCATTCTCCTGAGAAAAAGTTGGAAAGTCATTGTAACAAACAGTTGTCACATTTTGGCCAGTTCAGACATAACATGCTTACACATGGCACACCACATGGCATTTTTTTGCAGTTGGGACTTGTGCTGTAACCTTTGATTTTATAACTTGATTAGTGATTAATTGTGAGTGTCAGAGTGTGCTGGTGGTTAAGATAATAGTGACCAGAAGGGTGGTGTGACACTTAGAAATGGGGAGGTCTGCATATTTTGGAGCCCTGGATGCATGTTTTAAGTTGAGCCCCTTTTGCTCTTCCCGTACCTTTAACCCTCAGTGCTTCTTTGCACACTCCTCTACCACCACTCCTGGCGAGGGCTGGGGACTACAGAATTCTAGGCCACTGCTGAAGCATCTTAGAATTGGGAGTACTGAAACTGCAGTGTAGTGACCGGCCTCCTAATTCCATCTGTCCAGAAGCAATCGTGGAGATATTATACTAGTTTGAAATAGAGTATGACTGATGGCCTGGCTGTCATTCTGAAAGCAAAGGTCATATACCTGATAATACATTATTTCCTCTTTGCGCAAATGCATTTAATTTAATTTATGGGATAATTAATGTCTAATTGATACTAATAAGAACAGTAGGCTTATGTATGGTTGCTAGGTAGAAGCGGTCTAGCCTTATATAAGGGGGGGTGTACGTTTATGTTTTGCCTCCTTTCTAATGTACAAAATAAGCAGAAATTACTTTTTTTCATAAGTAATGTGATTACATTGTTCATGCAGGCTTCTGGACTGTTTGTTGTATAGTTGCAGTGAGTTCCTTGCATTTGCAGTGAGTGATGACAAGCAACTAGCCAAATAAATTATCAGACTGGATTGTTTAATATTGTGAAACTGAAAGGGAACCATGACTCCCACCATAACTCTCAATCTCTTTGTACAAGAAAAATGGACAAAGCCCCAAATAATGGGGGACAAAAGCCCAAAAATAGGATATTGCACTTATAAACTTAGTTGCTTTAATAAAATTTGTTTGTGTTAGCATGCATCTTCTGAAGGATATAAAGTCTGAAACACTATATGTATTTAGTGACTTCAGTCCTCAGTAATTTGCCAGAAAACCACAAATTTGTGATGAACAGACTGAAAAAAAACTGTTCATTTTGTGAAAATCTGGACAGTTGATAAGTATAACCACTGCACTCTGAGTACTTTATCAAACCGCTGTACTGTATACGTTTTAAGTAACTTGTTCCACCCAAACCATAGCCGTTGGTATTAGACATCATTTGAATGTACAGCAGCCCTGTTTTTTTTAGGTTTCTGCTTTGCTTTGTCATTAACAAGATAATATACACATTATATTGTAGTTTTAAGAACATGGTGAAGTCATGTAGCTTGTTGAATCTTAACATTTCATTTCCAGTGCTCAGACACAGGGGTAGCCAAGTTCTTCGAATTTACACTTGTTTATTTTGTTGCCCTTCCCCCACCCAATGTGGTCATTCTGGTATCCTCCCATCCCTGCTCTGAACCAGCTACACTTTTATAGCCCATGTGACTTTAAGCAGTTTACAAGTGGGCAGTTTTACTTACAAGTTCTTGTTCACTGCACTAAAGAGTATTTCCAGAATGTTTGCTTACTGTGTAGCACCCCTAAATCCATAAATTATCTATCTATATAGTTGCTTCATGCTCTATGCCATACACTTCACAATTCCCTGCAGTAAGAATTTTGGTGTGATCTCTGTTCCCCAGTGTGTAGTATATTATCTCTGCAAAGTGTAGTCTACTAAGTACTGTACATTATCTCCCCACAGTACAGCCTACTAAATATGTACAACATCTAGGTCAGTGGGCATCACGCTCTCAGGGACATACTTCCTGCACCTGGACCCCCAGCTAAACCGGGAGTATTCAGGAACTATTCTAAGGCTAACTTCCTGCTATTAAGTGAGAACCAGGCAACATTTCAAGCCCCTATAAACTCTGAGAACACTTATGCATAACTGTTCATAGAAACCCTGTACAAACATGTTAATAGCTGTATAGAGGCAGCTGTACCCACCAGGAAGAAGTACAGAACTAACTCATAAAACAAGCCACCCTGGTGGAATCACAAATTCAGTTGGCTGTATAACAGGAGGAAGAAAATCATGGCAAAAATTAGGAGGTGCAGCACCCAGCATGATAAAAACTCTCTCATTAAACTAAACAAACAACCCAGGGGACAAATAAACTCTACCAAAGCCAAATATGAGGTACGTTTGGCGTCCCCAGGCCAAGGACCACCACAAAGCATTCTTAATCTATGACCACAACCTCAAAGGCTATACACATTTATGTGCAGAGCTCATTGTAAATTGAGCCACCCTATACTGAGCCAGATAAATTCAGCTCCAACTTTAGTCCTCTCTCCCCTTCAACCTTCCCTCAGGAAATATCTTCAAATATAACTACCTCTACTATCTCTAGGGAACAGGTCCTTATTGCTCTCTCTATGTCCAAGAACACTGCATCAATGGGCCCAGACAATATCCCAGGATGCCTTCTAAATGGCATGAAACATGACCGATCAGGGCCTCTGGAATTACTGTTTAACTGTAGCCTCCAAACAGGCTTCATGCCTCATGAATGGAGAAAGGCAACAGTAATCCCTCTGCACAAATGTGGGCTATCTACAGACACTGGAAACTACACACCCATAAGTCTCACTACTCTTGTATGTAAAGAAATGGAAAGAATTATCATGGAGATGATCAACAGACATATAGTAAACCTCCAGAAACTGGACCCACCTCAGTTTGGTTTCATAAATGGAAGATCGTGCCTACTCCACCTGGTGGACTTCTTTAAGGGCAGCAAAGCAATGGAAGAGGGCAGAATTGTTCACACTGCCAACCTTGATCTGGCCAAGACATTTGACACAATACCCCACTCGGCCATTGTTGACAAACTCAAGAGGTTAGGTACAAATCCGTATGTCACCCAGTGGATAGCCAACTGGCTCACAGGCAGGACCCAGAAAGTTAGAATTGGGGAGTCCACTTCTACAAAGAGGCCAATCACAAGTGGAGTCCCTGATTTACTTGTCAGACGTCAAGGTCAATGTCAATGGCCCCAGGGTGACTAAATTTGCAGATGATTGCAAATTAGGATCTGTAATTGAATCTCACACTGACATAAATATTGTCTAGGAGGGGCTGACATAGACAAACAACTGGTGTCAGAGCCATGGACTAAAACTAAATGCCAAGAAATGCATAATAGTATCCTTTGGTAAGTCACACATCCCTGGTAACTATCATATTGACAACACCCCCCTTAGAACTGACCAAGGAGTCAGGGACTTTGGGACACAAATAGATAGTAATCTAGCCTTTGATCATCACATGTCTGCACTAGTGAGGAAATCCTTCTAAGTTGTGCACCTTATAGACAAAGGTATGGCATCTGAGTCCAAAGAAGTCACTGGCATTCATCAGACCTATCATTGAGTACAGTGCCCCTTTGGTATGTACCTAACCAGGCATATCCAGCAACTGAAACGTACACAGAGGTTCCTCACTAAAAGAATACAGGGCATAAGTAATATGTCCTTTGCAGACCGCCTCAAGTCTCTATCCCTGTATTCTATCTCCTACAAGCTTTTGAGGGGAAATCTGTGCCTGGCATACAGGGCATTGTCAGTCCCCACTCTGATGGACCTCTTGCATATCCACAAAACAAACAGTACAAGAATTACCTGTTCTAAAGACTTAAACCTTGCCTGTGATATAAATAGTACCTGTTGGAGAGATATGTATGCATCCCAGAGACTACCCTGTCTATAGAATAGGATCCCCATCCATGTGAAGCAGAGT
Source organism: Protopterus annectens (assembly GCF_019279795.1). Taxonomy (NCBI): domain Eukaryota; kingdom Metazoa; phylum Chordata; order Ceratodontiformes; family Protopteridae; genus Protopterus; species Protopterus annectens. Next base: position 1,808,945,841 of record NC_056726.1, on the reverse strand, counting down.
TCCTTCCTGATCCAATTCAAATGCAACTTGGACAATTGGATGGGAAACTGGAAATTCATCCCTGGTTTGGCACCTATGTCTCCGGTGCAAACAGGTAACCTGTAAATTGTTCTTCTCCCAGGCCCATGCTTACATTTATCAAGGGTATCAGAACTCATCAGAGATTTAGGATGCATGGCTAGGCTTAAAAAGGCCCTTGTGGTCGTTATCCTAGTGAACACCTATGACTCTATGACTGTCTCTCTTAAAAAGATGGGAGATCTGACTGACCAAGAAAATGACTGATAGTCATTAGAGAGAGAGTGACTAAAAATGGAAATGAAAATACTGCAGAAGGGATCTCAAATGTAGTCTTGATAAAAGTACTAGCAATTTCAAACAATTTTTTGTACAGTGCTTTCTGTTCTGTCATATTGTGTGAGGGGCACAGAACAATTTTTAAAAGTATTTTCTTGCATGGTTTGGTTTAAGTATAGCTAAAGCAATAAAATATATTGAAAAGATCACAAGTGAAGTAAAATGGTCATAGAAATTTTCAGTCTGTTTACTGAACTAACTTGTAGTCCTTTTAAAAGCACAACAAACAGTGCACTGTACCAGCAGTCTAGTGTGACAAGCATACCCCCCAATCATACTGAATTACTTGTTTTTTTCCGAGTTTTGGGGTGCAAATAATGGGGTGCCAAGATTCCCGAGTGACACCCCTTAATTTCCGACTTTTTCCCATATTTTTTTATTTTATTTTATTTATTTATTTATTTTATTTTATTTTACATTTGTTGACCGGGCTAGTCTAACTGGATATATGTCCATTTTCAGTAGAGGCCCGGGGAGAAAAGCTCCAAGTATTAATACATAGTTAAAAAATCGATCTACATAAAAGTTATAACAGTAAAACACTAAGCAGGAAAATACAAAACATTTTTTGGATGGGCAAAGAACAATATTTTATAAAGTAGCTAATATGAAAGAAGGATAAAGTAAGAAAGGAGGTGAAGGAAAGATAGGAAAGGTATCAGAGAAAGAATAGGGTGAGTTGAGGAAGAGGTTATTTTCATAGGTCTAAAAAATAGTTACTTTTATGAAAGAGAGACAAAATATACACCTAAGAAGAGAGGAAAGAAAAAAAAACTTTTTGGTACTTATTCAATGGGTAAGTTCCTTGTCTTAATGTGTAGTTGTGGAGCTTAGGAAACATCATCTGGGTTATTGGGTGAAGAAGGGGGAAGAGGGAAAGGGAGATAGGAGACAGAAGAGCAAGGCTAGTCTGGGTTAATGCAGGGACATAGCCATTTTTTGTTAAGGTACAGTTTGAGATTCTTCTTGAAAATAGGAAGAGAAGTTAGGGATGAGATATCAGCGGGTAATTTGTTCCAATGTTTCCCAACTGAGTTGGAGAATAAGCCATCTCCTGCAGAGTTATTAGGTGTAGTCCTATTGATCAGGAGTTTATTGGAGGAGCGTAGATGTTTAAGGTTGTAATAAGGCTGGTGAGTATTGGAGTTTTGGTGGGTTGGTACAGGGTTTTGTGAGATATTATTAGTTGTTGTAGTTTGATCTGATTGGGAAGTTCTAGCCAGCCAAGTTGTCTTAGATTAATACAGTGGTGGGTCCTAAAAGGAGATCCGGTAGCAAATCTAGCAATGTTGTTGTAGGATATAACTAGTTTATTAAGGTTTTTTTTTGACAGGTTGGTGTAAATAGGACATGCATAGAGTAAAGTAGATATTAGATGGGTTTTGGCTAGGGTAATTCTAGTAGCTGGGGTAAGAAATGGTTTGATTCTATATAGGGTTCCTATCTTTTTGTTCACAGTTTTTATAGTAGAGTTAATGTGATTTTCAAAATTGAGTTTATTGTCTATTGTAATTCCTAGTAGTTTTGTGGTGGTGTCGGGAGAGATACTAGTATTGTTGTTGGAAGTGATAGAGAAATTTAGGGGGATTTGGTTACGTGTTGGTGAGAAGAGTAGAAGTTTTGTTTTCTTTGGATTGAGTAGAAGGCAGTGTTGGGAGAACCATTGTTCTACTGTGTTAAAGGCTTTTTGGGTAAGAGACTGAAGTTCAGCTTGAGAGGTAGCTGTGCAGATAATAGTGGAGTCATCTGCATATTGAATACAGTTAGAAAAAGGGATAGCTGATTGAAGGTCATTGATAAAGATGGAAAAAAGAAGTGGACCTAAGATAGAGCCTTGTGGAACCCCTAGGGAGATAGGAAGGTGGTCAGATAGCGAGTAGTCAATGAATAGTGCAGATGAAAGACTGTTTAAGTTGCGGTTAGTGTTGATGGTGTTTGTGAATGAGAGCAGAGCAGTGGTGGTACTATGGGAAGGTCTGAAGCCGTGTTGACAGTTAGCAAGTAGGTTGTTTTGGAGAAGATGGTTTAGGAGTTGTTTATGGATACATTCTTCCAAGATTTTGGCAATAGGGGATAATAAAGCAATGGGACGATAGTTAGACAGTTCAATAGAGTTTCCCCCTTTGTGTAGTGGGATGATGTGAGATATTTTCCAGATATCAGGGACAGTTCCTAGATTGATGGATCTATTTATCAGTATAGAAATAGGATAAGCAATAGCTTTAGCTCCTATTTGCAGAAACTCAGCAGGGAGTTTGTCGTCAGAGGGGGAGGAAGGTTTTAGTTTTTGCAGTAGTGATAAAATATATGATGTAGGGATGGGAAGGAAGTGAAATGAGGGTGGTGTATTTACAAAGAAGGGATGTAGATGTGAGGTGTCAGGAGATAGGTGACCAGCCAGATTTTGTATAGTATTTGTGAAGTAGGGGTTAAAGGCATTAGCTATTTGTATAGGGTTATCAGGGTTAGAGTCCTGTGGATTGGTTATAAAATTTAATATGAGTTAGTCTGTGAAATTTAGCTGGAGAGTAGTTGGATTTATAGATGGGGTTTTGGAATGTCACAGGTGAAGGTATTATAGATGATGACGTTTGAAAAGAGGGAAATATAGAGATGGAGTGTATGGGTTGTTCATAGAAGGTTAGGAAATAGGATGTAATAAGAGGAGTCAAGAGTACTAGGAAGTACTAGGAAATTTTAATTATTTTTTCCCCGTTTTTGAGCTGAAGTCATCCCGTACGTGGTGACGTCAGCTCCATCAGGGCTAGCCAGTTGTAATTGAGCTCAAGGGCTCAATGAACACATTTCTGGTTTGTACATGAGCGGGAAACATATTTCAAATGGATCTATCTCTTTGGCTGGCGGCTGCACTTGTGAGTGCTGTTCTGTTGGTTTTATGGTTTTATTCAAATGGATTGTGAGTGAGCGCCACTGTTCTGTTTTTATTCAATGGATGGATTGCGAGCACTGCTATGGATCTTGGTGAGAGCCAGATCAGGGTGAACAGATGGCTAGATGCTGCAGATACACTTGTGTTAGGATCTCTCAAGTGGTTGAAGAAGAAAACATTTTTTTTATTATATTCTGAAGATGAACTTGTGCCAGGGATCTCTTGAGCAGTTGAAGTAGAAACATATTTTTTATTTTATTCTGAAGAGCGTTTTGTGTGTGGGTGTGGGTGTGGTTGTGTGTTTTTTATTGTATTCTGAAGATGCACTTGTGTCAGGATCTCTCGAGCAGTTGAAGTAGGAAACATATCTTTTTATTTTATTCTGAAGATGCACTTGTGCCAGGATCTCTCGAGCAGTTGAAGTAGGAAGCATATTTTTATTTTATTCTGAGGAGAGATGTGTGTGTGTTTTATTTTATTCTAAAGATGCACTTGTGCCAGGATCTCTCGAGCAGTTGAATTAGAAACATATTTTTTTATTTTATTCTGAAGAGAGGTGTGTGTGTGTGTTTTATTTTATTCTGAAGATGCACTTGTGTCAGGATCTCTTGAGCAGTTGAAGAAGGAAACATTTTTTTTATTTTATTCTGAAGATGCACTTGTGCCAGGATCTCTCGAGCAGTTGAAGTAAAAACATATTTTTTATTTTATTCTGAAGAGGTGTGTGTGTGTGTGTGTGTGTGTGTGTGTGTGTGTGTGTGTGTGTGTGTGTGTGTGTGTGTGTGTGTGTGTGTCACGCAGAGACAATGCCCACGTTAATACACCTGGTGGCTAGAGGTACTCAGGCTCAAACACTGTACTTTTAGTACTGGGTAAAATGAGCCTATATTCTCTAGCCACCACCAATTGTGAATGTACCTGTGGTTTTAAGGATTTTTGTGGCAAATCACTGAAGGACTGAATTCACTAAATGACAGGCATTTGAATTTCAGACTTTATATTCTTCAGAAAATAAATGGTAATACAAAACCATTTATTCTAGCAATTTTCTAAAACCAAAAGATAAGCTATAAGATCGGTATTTTAAATTTGTCCTTATTTTGGGGCTGTATTCCCCCATTATTGGCTTTGTCCAGGTTTTTTGTGCTAAGAGGTTGAGAGCTATGGTGAGAAGTGAGAACTGAATTCATTAAATGATAGCCATTTAAGTTTCAGTCTTCCTATCTTTCAGGAAACTGCTGATTTGACATAGTGGTATGTAGCTCTGACTGTAGTGCACAGGGTCCTGGGTTCAAGACCTGGTAGTGAAATGCATTGTGGTAACACAACATTTTATTCTAGCAACTTTTAAAAATGTATGCCCCCCACCAAAAAAAACTGAAATTGAAAATAAGTGTGAGAAGCTGTGCAAGATGCCCATGGCTTACACTGCTCTCTCTCTCTATATATATATATATATATATATATATATATATATATATATATATATATATATATATATATATATTGTGTGAGTGTGGAAGTATTCTTTTATGATGGAAATGTTCAGAATTGGGCAGTTTTGTCATTATTGGTTCATTGCCTACTGGAAAAATGTTCAAACAATACATTTAAAATGTGCTCTGTCTAACAAGTGTGTTGTATTATACAAGGAATATAATTTAATAAAGTCAGGAAGGTGTATAAAAGAACACATGTATGTTTCTTGTTTTGTGTGCAAGGGGCCAATGATTTGAAAAGAGCCCAAAGGTAATCTTTATCCACCACTGGGCAGATGCATTTTCTTTGGATGTGGTGTGGGTTTTAATGCTGTTTCAATGAATGTGAGTTTCAATGGCAAATAAGTTTTAATGTCAACTTAAGTCTATTTTCATTGTGAGACGGTATTACTTTGTTAAGTAGATGTCTATTAATGTTTGTGCATTGTGCTGTAAAATTTAAAAATAAAATCCAAATAAATATTGTAGAAGTAAAGCAGTGTGTACACATTAGTGTTTACGGTAAATGGGGTGAAATAGACAGGTAATGGGACATTGGAATGGCTGCAGGGGGACTGTGGTGCCATATTTTGGTTGTCAGTTCTTCAGTTTGCATTTGAAAGTTGATATTCTACAATTCCACTGGAGTGGATGGGATTATGTAATTATGTATGCAAATTTGATGTTAATCAACGTACAAATTTGTACCTATTTTTCTTGGGCCTTGTCCAGATATATTTGATGTTTCCTATGGTGACAAGCACAGGACTACTTTCCAAATGGTACACGTCATTCTAAGCAATAGGAGTGCAAAATGTTTGGTGGTAATGTCAGGAAGTAAATGCCACATAAAAGGACAAAAGTAACAATGGCAGTGAAATACATGATCATGTCCATATGTCACTACAATGGCCAAAAATTCTACAGGCAGCAAGTGTCTGAAAAAATAAATTGTTATCATAAACCCCCTTTTTCCCCATCTTAAATGTGGTTGTGGTGTCACATCTATATTAGTCAATTACTAAATTACATAGAGACAATGTTTATATCACTGGGTGGCTTAAAAAAGTAGGACAAAAAACAGCTAAATTTGAAACTCTTTGTTGTACCTGTTGTACCACTACATTGTTTCCCTTGCAGTTTCACTAACCTCCACAACCTGATGTGTATATATATATATATATATATATATATATATCTATGGGATCCGTGCAGATCGCCAACTGCACTTTCCACCGAAACATTAATCGGCAAGCATACTTAACCGAAAGTGCTGTTCACCGAAGCAGCACTTTTGGGTAAGTATGCTTGTTGTGCTGGTCATACTACGGTGTGGATAAGGGAAAATTCCCTTTTCCCCACTGTAGTGCGATCTCAGAGTGAGAATATTAAAGTAGGGGGGGTGCAGGGGGGCTGCATAGCAGTAGATTTAATGTTTTTTTTTTTTTTTAACATACTTTAACGAAAGCGCTTTTTCGGTGAAAGCGCTTTCATTAAAGTGTGTTTGGTAATTATGGATTTGGACTTTTCAGCTTTCAATCAAAAGTCCTAGATCCATACATATATATATATATATATATATATATATATATATATATATATTTTCACACTTTTAGTTAAAGAAGTCTAAGGCTGTCTATTGTGGTCCTCATAACTTCAACAATCAAGAATTAGTGTGTGTGGCTGTTTGTGTATATGTACACAGACACAGACATGCACGCACATGCACACACATGCATACATGTATGAGTGAGTGAGGTAGTAGAAAAAAACATGAAATGTATCAGCTCTGCAATCCAGGTGCAAAACAAACTTCTGGTTGTACCACTCAACAATGACTGTGGCAATGTTAATGGTTTGTTTTGTTCTGTTCATAACTGACAGTGCTTTAGAAATAGAAGGAAGATGTTGGCTTTGTGGAGTAGAAGGATAAAGCTCTGCCTGTGACCCAGGCAAGCAGAGATGGACATAGCTGTCAACCTCGTAGCACAAAAAATCTGGACAAAGCTAAAAATAATGGGGGGACAACTTTTAAATATTGCTCTTAAAAACTTAGTTGCTAGAATAAAAGGTCATGTGTTACTATGCATTTTCTGAAGGATATGAAGTCTAAAGCTCAAATGACTGTCATTATTTAGTGAATTCGGTCCTCAGTGATTTGCAGCAAATATCCAGAAAATCACAAATTTTATGAGGAACAGACCAAAAATATGAGACAAAAATCTGGACATTCTGCAAAAATCAGTACAGTTGAGAGGTATGGAGATGAAACATGAGTTTGAGCACTGGATATGCAATTGAAGGCCAGTGGGAATAAGCAGCTGAAGTCTGTTCACCCATCATGGCAGAATGGAGGTAGGCCAGTCCATTGCATTGTTGGCAACTATCCCTAATAGGTACAGGGCATTCAGCTTAATAGACTGGCAGCACGCACTGTCCATAAGAACATTCAGGGTTCTCCTTAAATACAGGAAGACCTTGTTTGGGGTAATAAAGCCAGACCTTCAAGATGATAAGAATAAAGAGTGTTGTAGCCTGTGTGTATATGGAGTACTGTTCTTATGCTTTTGTTTGCCTTTAGTTCTTTTTAGTGAATAAACATTTGTTTTCATAGGTAGGTTCATAGGCAAGTACTAGGCAGTCATCCCAAGGGCCTAAGTAAGCCTAGCCAACAACTTTCCCTGGCTTACGCCACCCAAGAAAGTTATTTTCCTGTGCCCCTGTCAAGCAGAGCCACAGAAGTGATCCCTGGGGTGTATTTCCTATTTCCCATCCACTCATCAAGATTTTTCTTGAAGAGTGCTAATGAGGGGCTTTCCTTGACGTAGATGGGTAGCTTGTTCCAGAGTATGTGAAGTCTCTGGGACAGGAATCTATCCCTCCAGCTTGTCCTGTTTATTGTGGTGACAAGGTTTAGGTCCCTGGAGCGTGTAGCTCGGAGGGATTGGGATTTCTTTAGGTGTAGCATGTCCAACAGCTCTGGGTTTGATATAGCTTTATATGTTAGGCAGAAATCACCTCGGAGTAGGTGATATGCTATGGAGTAAAGCTGGAGTTTTTTTTGAGATGGTCAGTGTAGGGCATTTATTTGAGGCCAGTAATCCTCTTTGTGAGGCACTTCTGTGGCCTTTCCAGCTGCTGCAAATGTCTTGTGAGGTACATTCCAAAAGGGGCATTGTACTCTTTAATGGGTCTAATGAGTGTCGAGTAGATGGGAACAATGACCTCTTTTTTTCCTGGATGAGAACCCTTTTATGATGAAGTGTGCCATGTAGAAGGATTTCCTGACTACTGTGGCGATGTGATTATCAAAGGAGAGACTACTGTCCACCAGGGTCCTAAGGTCTCTTATCACACATTCGGCGTTAAGTAGACTGCCGCCTATGTGGTAGTTCATGGGTACAGAGTTCTTACCAAAGGGGATGACAGTGCATTTTTTGGCATTGAGCTTGAAGCCATGGCTCTGACACCAGGTATCTGTCTCAGAGAGGCCCTTCTGTAGGATGTCCACATCATTTGGGGACTTGACTGAGGCTCCTAGTTTGCAGTCATCTGCAGACTTCGTTAGCCAAAGGCCTTCTGTGTTAGCCTGTACTTCAGAGAAGTAGCTACCAAACAGGAGAGGTTCCAGGAATGAAACCTGTGGTACTCCACTTGTCACTGGTTTGAAGTCAGATTTGGAGTCTGCAACTTTTACACTGTAGGTTCTGTCAGTGAGCCAGTTAGCAACCCAACTTGTGACATAGGGATTTATACCTAGTTTAGTGCATTTAGCTATAATTCCAGAATGGGGGATGGTGTCGAAAGCCTTGGCAAGGTTAAGATAGGCTGTGTGTACCACCTTACCCTTGTCTACAGCTTTGGTGACTGCCTCAAAGAAGTTGATCAGGTTCAGGAGGCATGATCTGCCTTTCACAAACCCAAACTGGGTGGGGTCCAGAGTTTGGAGGTTACCAATGTCTTTCTTTATGAGTTCCATGCTGATACGTTCCATGGCTTTACAGACCAGGCTTGTCAGGCTAATAAGGTGATAGTTCCCGGGATCAGTGGTGGCTCCCCCTTTGTGGAGTGGGATAACTTGCTGTGCACCATTCAGTGGGTACAAAGCCTGACATGAGGTTATGATTGAACATGGTGCGTAGGTGGGGAGACAGTTCGTTTTGAAGTTCGTGTAAAACACAGCCTGGGATGTTGTCTGGTCCCATAGATGCTGTGTTTTTGGCTTTAGAGAGTGCAGCTTTTACCTGTGTAGCTGTGATTACAGGGACTCTGCATTCTTCCTGTATAGATATGGACCCTTTAGAGGTGATAGGGGGTTAAAGTTCGCACTGAACCTATCTGCCAGGATGTTGGCAATATCAGTTAGTTCTGTAATTTTTGTTCCATTGTGCTGTAACTCAGAGCAGATTTGGGTGTTGCCATTGAGATTCTTGACATAGCTATAGAGTGCTTTGTGGTTGTCCCTAGAATCAGTGTTGATTTTGTTTTCATAGCTAGCTTTGGAGGATCTTATAAGGGATCTCAGCTTCTTACTGAGGCTGACCAGGGAGCTCCTCCACTCATAGGATTTTGCTCTCTTTTGCAACAGTTTCTTCCTTCTGTTGTAGAGTTTGTTTATGGCAGGGGACCACCAGATTGGTTTCCTTTTTTTGGAGGGTAGCATCTTGGTTCTGTTTGGGATAGCATGATCCATGCACTCATGTAAGTGCTTATAGAGTGCATTTGTGTAGGATTCAGCAGTCATAAATGTACTGTCCATCTGCATGGATGTCACGAAGTTCGCAACTTCTGTCTTAAGAAGCATGAAGTTGGCTTTGGAGAAATGTTTTACAGTGGTTTCCTTAATGGTGGGGGTGGGGGCAGGATGTGGATATCTAGGGTGATTAGCTTATGGTCGGATCTGACCAACAAGGAGTTGACTTCAGGTGTGGAACACCGGTCACTCATGCTGGTAATGACTAGGTCTAGGATATTGTTGCCCCTGGTGTGGGTGTGGATAAGTTCATCCAGGGCATTGGAATTTATGAATTCCAGAAAGCGTTGAGTGAAGGAAGTTGGTACATGAGTAGTTTTCCCAGTTAATGGTGGGGTAGTTTAAATCGCCTGTTATTAGGGTGTTTGATTGAACCCTAATATTTTCCAGTACGTCAAGAAAAGAAGAGTGGGAATCCTGGGGCATGGTGGGGGATCTGTAGCAAGCTACAGTTTGGATTGCAGTTTTGCCCAGAGTTAGTTGCACTTGGATAAATTCAACTGCATTATGCTGAGCAGCTAGCCTGGAGGTGTGGATATCCTTAATGAATATGGACACACCTCCGCCTTTGGTGTTCCGGTCCAGGTTAGATGGCCAAAAAGTGTGGTATGAGTTATAGCCTGGTAATGCAGGGGTGCTGTCTGGAGCCTTGAACCAGGTCTCAGTCACTGCACAGATATCAATGTTTTCCATTTTAAGGAGTGCCTCGAGGAAGTGCATTTTGAGATTTAGACTTCTAGCATTGAGTAGCATTACCTTCAGTTTTTGCTTGCCTGCTCCTGTTACAGTGGTGAATTTGTCATTTGAACCTTGCCTAAAAATGGCACTGTAGGGGCGGCAAGAGCCTTAACCAGTATCCGGAATCTCAGGGGTGACAGGTGCAGGACATCTCTGGCAAAGCATCGTGGTCTGTCGACCATGTCATCCCAGGCAGACAGATACTGGATCCCCTTAGAATGACACCAGAAGCTTAGCCAATTGTTGAAGTCAATCATTTTGTCCTTGTACTGTGGTATCATTCTAAGTGATGGCAGGATGCTACTCAGGGCTAGGGTCATACCTACAAGATCAGAGAGCTCTTCCATGTCTCTTTTCATGTAGTCCAGGGAGGTATGTCTCAGGTCATTCACACCAACATGGACAATGACAGAGTCATATTTGTACTTGTTGTGGAGTGACCTGAGTGCGTGGGTTATGTGGCGGATCCTGGCACCCGACAGGCAGCTGACAGTAACCTTCTCCTTGTTTAGCCTGCTGAGTGGGACATCATTGTGCCTGACTATCCTATGACTAGTGTGTTGGGTACTTTGTTTTGCCTTATGGGCTGTGGTTGAGTGGCACACTGAGTCTGTTGGCTATGTGTCATTTGGGTTGTGTTGGGGGGTGGAGGTTGCTTGCGTTTCTGCCTTGGAAGTCTCTGTTGCTTGTGCAGATTATTATGGAGAGCCTCCGTGAATGTTTTTGTGTTTCTGTGTGTGGATTTTGGCGGTTTAGGTTTAGTGGGACTATGTGATGAGTGTGGTGTGGTGCAAGTGTTTACCTTCTCTTGACTGTCAAGTTCAGTCTTGGCTGGAGAGAGCTTTACCTCCAGTTTGGCTAGAAAAGTGCATCTCTCACAGGCTGCAGTGTTGGGTGGTAGGAGGAGAGGGTCATCTGTGTGCATGAGGCAATTGCTACATTGCCCCAAGATGCCCAGATTCATCAGATAGACAGGAGAGAACATTGGGAGCTGACCCTTGGACATGCCTGAATAAAAAACTATTTTCCTCTAGACAAGTGAGGAAAGTGAGTACAAGAGCTGTTTTTCTCTAAGCAAGTGAGGAAAGTTAGTACAAAAGCTGTTTTCCTCTAGGTAATGAGGAAGGTTGAGTGCTGTAGTAATTTGTAGCTTATTTAGTGCTTACAACAAGTTTTGAACACGTGCTGAGCACGAATAAGCAAATTTAATTGCTAAAACTAGGCTTTCCCTCCTGCATAAACGTAAAGAAAAGTTTTGGGAAATGCAGTCATATGGTTATGAGCTAGGCATTAGCATAATTTGAATATTTGCTTACTTATTTATTTGGAAAAAAGAAAGCACACCCGCAGGAGTAAATGCCTCTCCACTAACAAAAACGATATAAATAACAAATCCATATATTTCTGCACCATTTGTACCATGTGATTAATATATAAGGAAGTGTTTTTGCAGTTTGAAATTTTATGGTCTGATGAAGCGATTTGTGAAAGCGCTTACCTTTGTGCACGTATTAAAAGACTATTAATTTTACTTGCAAGACTGGATTATTTGACACCTGGTGGTTGCCTCTTCCTATCCTCTGCTATTGGATTTGTTACTTATTTATCTGACTACGTTTGAATTTGGTCACATTGTTTTATACTCTTGCTGCTGCTCTCTTGGCCACATTTAGTTTGTTCCACTACTCTCTACAGACGTTTCTGCACTCAGTTTGTTTGCTGTGAAACTCAACTGTTAGAGGAAAAGTCACATGTAGATTCATAGTGTTTTGCAGTCATTTTTTAAACAGCTCTGCTGTAATGGAAGTCTGGAGTAGCATATCCCTTCTACTTACAAAGCACGTGTTAAGGTTTTGCAGATTTCTGATAATTCCATCAGTCTTTTACAGCTGAAAATTGACTCAGGTCCTTAGCATTTATTAAAAAAAAAACTTTACAGCTTTCACACTTCCAAAATGCCTTCAGGGACCTTTTGAAGTGTTCATTGTAAACGATTTCCTACGATAACAAGGCATTAGATTTCAAAATTGTGGAGCCTAAAATGCAAATGAGCAAACAGCTAATGATTCAAGTTGTATTCTCAGAACTAATAGCATCACCAAGCTGGCTGTGTGGATGAGGTATAAAAAGGATGGAATGGTACCAACAACTCTTACTTAGGAAGTAAGCACCCATCATGTGGGCTCAAATAAATCAGAAGCAGGATATTGAGTATAATAAATTGGGTAGCCAGAATGGGTTGTACAGAGCTGGTAAATTTAATGTACTGGCAATGTGAGATCCCTGTTACAAGCCACACCACAGAATTCTGCATTATAAACAGTCATTCTAGTTCCCAGAAGCTGAAGTAATCCAAGCAAATAGAAAATGGAACATGAACAGTGACAAGCAATTTCTCAGGTGAAATAAGGTGCACAATAAGGGTAGCGTTCCTAAGAAAGGAAACTCGCAGACATAATACCAGTTGTCTTTAAATATCAGTCTGTTATGCATGATAATTTCAAGCTGTCATGTCTGATGCAAAGTCTAGCTTGTCAGGTACATGACGTTTCATCTAAGATTCATTTAGTCTAAACAGAAAATTTGTAAAAATTTGATCTAAAGCTCCTAGTGTAAAACACACTTAGCGTAATCACTTTTGATAGAAAAGTCTAATAGGCCATAGAATTTATGCCATTTTTATCTTTCTAATGCCAACTCACAAGGCTGTGCATCAACAGTTATTTATTGTCTGTGGTATTGTCTCTCTTCTCAGCTGCTGTGCAACCAAGGAGTTTGTATATTTTATTAAGGGAGTGTACAGAAGGCAGCTTGCCACCTACATAAAAAGCAGAGGCTTTGAAATAGGATTTGCTTTTTATGAAGTTTTAGATCCAATGTGATTTGACTAAATGTGCTTTAGATTAAATATGCTTTAGATGAAATTTTTCAAAGTTTTGTGATTAGGTGAAAAGTTTTTTTTAGATGTAACATAATACACTCAGCTTGCCTCCACCATAAATGCATTAGAAATTCAGAGCGTTCAGAGCTGTGTCACTGGACTCCTATAATGTGGCATGTGTTGCCATGGCAATCATCTTGAAGATGTTTAATTCTAGAAGTTATAGATCATCCACTGATAGAAGCAGTCTAAATTATCCACTGAAGAAAATATGATGAACATAGTCTGTCACTCCTAAATGATAAGTAAACATTGAAACAACAAAAATCCAGTTCAAGTCAAATACATTAAAGATAAAACATTTTATTGTACATTGCAGATGAGTTCAGATAAAAATCACATGAACTTTTATTATGGGTGGTATTTACAATCATTACATGGACGCATTAAGGCTATCCACTCTGTCCGCAAATTAGAACAGGATAGCCATGATGTATAGATGCATGACGACTGCGAATAAGCCTAAGTGAATGAATGCATAATGATATGTAAATGAAGAATGATGTAACCAAGTATTTGCTAATGAAGCATTCTCTCGCCTATTTGTGATTGATAGAGAAATCTTCCTGCCTTTCTGCTTCATCTATAGATGTGTTATATAAAGGGGACTCTTGCCAATCCTGTCTACTTTGCATTCCGCAAAGAAGCTCTCATTTGCTGCAAGTCTTGCTACTTCCTGGTGTAAACTGCTTGTCTTGGCTGAACCAAAAATCCACTTGTGCCCTCACGGGTCAAGAAGGCAAAGATATGGGAAGAGGATAACTCACTAACTCTGATAATCAGGAGAAACATGAGAAGTTCAGAGTGGGCAGGGATATTATAAAGGTCTTAGTGAGTATGTATGACCCTCATAGGGGTACTGGTCGGAATGTGTGGACTTCCTTTCCCTGTGGATACTAAGGTATGTATAGCCCTCACTGCACTTGCCACAGTGGCCTTCCACAGACAGACTGGGGACGTATTAGGTATCTCACAGGCTTCTGCCTCAAAGATACTGAAGCAGTTTCTGGATGTACATTTTGCACGTGTGGATAAGTACATCTATTTCCTGGTGTCACCTCAGGATTGAGCCAAGACTTTATATGCCTTTTTTCTGGGTGGCGTGTTTCCCCTGAGTTACTTGGTGAGATAAAGTGCACCCATACTGCAATTAGGACCCTTTCTGGTCCATGAGGTAAGTGGTAACACAATAGGAAGGGTTACGATTCCATCAGTTGCCAGGTGTAGTATGACACATGGGAGTGTGTCATGAACATCTCTGAACAGCATCCTGGCAGTGCACATATCTGCCACCAGCTCACTCTGTTGTCTCTTCCTGCATGGTTGGATGTCCAGTGGTTATCTTGATGACAAATAGAAAAATATTTTTTTCTTTTTTCTATTCTATTTAAGTAGTTATCATCTTCTTTCGGCTGTTCCCGTTAGGGGTCACCACAGCGGATCATCTGTTTCCATTTCTTCCTGTCCTCTGCATCTTGCTCTGTCACACCAACCACCTGCATGTTCTCTCTCACCACATCCATAAACCTTATCTTAGGCCTTCCTCTTTTCCTGTTACCTGGTAGCTTCATCCTTAGCATCTTTTTCCCAATATACTCAGCATCCCTCCCCAGCACATGTCCAAACCAATGTAATCTTGCCTCTCTGGCTTTGTCTCCAAACCTTCCAACCTGGGCAGAACCTCTAATATACGTATTCCTAATCCTGTCCACCTTCGTCACACCCAGTGCAAATCTTAGCATCTTTAACTCTGCCACATCAAGCTCAAACTCCTGCCTTTTTGTCAATGCCACTGTCTCCAACCCATATAACATAGCTGGTCTCACTACCCTCTTGTAGACCTTCCCTTTCACTCTTACTGGTACTCGTCTGTCACAAATCACTCCTGACACTCTTCTCCACCCACTCCATCCTGCCTGTACTCTCTTCTTTACCTCTCTTCCACACTCACTGTTACTCTGAACTATTGATCCCAAGTATTTAAACGCATCCACCTTTGCCACCTCTACTCCTTGCATCCTCACCATTCCTCTATCCTCCCTCTCATTCACACACATATATTCTGTCTTAGTCCTGCTGACCTTCATTCCTCTTCTCTCTAGAGCATATCTCCATCTCTCCAGGGTCTCCTCCACCTGTTCCCTACTCTCACTACAGATCACAAGTTATGCATAGTAAAATGTATTACTGAGTACTAAACCACATTACCTTTCTTTTGACTCTCTCTCTCCTTTTTGTATGACTTTCAACTGATGCTGGGTATTCACTGGAGCCATGGCTTATGACATCCAAAGCTGGATCATGGTCAAACGAAGCCCCTTGCAGCCATTTTTATGTCCCATTACTTGTCTGTTTCTCCACATTTACCATAAACACTGCTCAAATCTATCAGTGTGTATACTATTTTTTTTTTCGTTATTTTTGAATTGAAGAATCAGAATCTGAATCACATTTATTGGCCAAGTATGCAGACATACAAGGAATCTGACTCCAGTTTCAATGACTGTCAAAGTATGAATTACATATACAATGTACATAAACTGTTAAGAACAAGACAAACAACATACATGCAAATATTAAGAGCATGACAAAAAAGTAAATATACATATACATACAAGGTGCAAAGTGCAACTCAGTGGAAGAAATACTGAAATAAACTCTGAAAGAAACAAGTACTAACAATATGTAAACAATACTGCAGAATCCTTGGAGGCTTGGGGAAAAGAATACCCCAACCTAATAAGCTGAGTTAACCATTTATGAACTTGATGGCATGTGGAAAAAAAACTGTTCCTATATCTGCTTGTTTTGGTGCATATTAATCTATAACGTCTGGCTGATGGTAATAGTTCAAAAAGACAGTGGCCTGGATGTGAAGGGTCGGTGATGATTTTCCCTGCCCTTTTCATGACCCTGGAATAATACAGGCCCTGTAAGGAGGGCAAACTAGCACCAATGATGTTTTCAGCAGACCTGACTATTCAATGTAACCTATTTTTGTTATGATTAGACAGAGATCCAAGCCACACTGTTATGTATGGGCTGAAAACAGACTCAGTGACTGCTGTATAGAACTGAATCAACAGTTCCTGTGCAAGGTTGAACTACCTCAGCTGTCTCAGAGAGTACATTTGTTTTTGTACCTTTTTATGATGGACCCTACATTGGTCTCCCACTTCAAATCCAAGGAGATTATAGATCCCAAAAACGTGAAGGATTCTACAACTGACACAGCAGTATTAAATATAAAGAGTGAGGATAATATTGTAGTACCACTCCTAAAGTCCACTGTCATCTCCACAGTTTTAAGAGTGTTCAGTTCCAGATTATTCTGACTACGCAGACTCATCACCATTCCTGATGAGCCCGATGATAGCTGTATCGTCTGCGTTTTTAATAAGTTTGACAGAGGAGTCCTTAAGAGATGCAGTCTTTAGTGTAGAGGGAGAATAGCAGTGGGGAGAACACCCATCCCTGGGGGGCACCTGTATTGATCGTGTAAGAGCTAGATGTAAATTTCCCCAGTTTCACCTGCTGTTTCCTATTGGTTAGAAAATTGGTGATCCATTGACAGGTGGAAACAGGAAGAGAAAGCTCATTGAGTTTCAAGTGAAGAAGTTCCAGAATTATCATATTAAATGCAGAGCTGAAGTCCACAAACAGAATCTTTGCATATGTCCCCGGGTTGGCAAGATGTTGCAATATATAGTGCAGGCACATATCAACTGCATCATTCACTGACCAATTCTCTGGATAAGCAATCTGAAGGGGGTCCAATGAGGGAGCTGTAATATCCTTTAAGTGAGCTAACAATAGCCCCTCAAAAGTCTTCATGACCTCCGATGTCAAAGCAACAGGCTTGTAGTCATTCAGTCCTATTATAGTGGACTTTTTAGGCACTGGAATGATTGTGGCTTGTCTGAAGCATAAGGGAACTTCATACAGCTCTAATGATTTATTACAAATCTGAGTAAAAACAGGAGCCAGTTGATCAGCACAGGTTTTTAAACAGGAGGGTGAAACCCCATCTGGACCAGCTGCTTTCTTAATTGAAGGCAGAGACCTGGATTTAATTTAAAACTTTTAATTTAAATATCCTTTGTTGACCAGGTTAGTCACACAAGGCTAGTTGCATCTTTTCAGTGGAGACCCTTGGTGGTGTTTATATTACTGGGGAAATTTGGCCTAGGCATTGGGGAACTTTCTCCTACTCTTTTCGATAACTCAAGTGGATGTAAAATATCTCATAGCACCTACCATTAATGCAGACAAATGAGGCCTTAGTTTACTATCTCATCCAAAGGACAACACACTCAGGAGTGCAACACCCTCCCCCCCATTTAAAGTGCACTGGAGTCTCAGCAGTCCATTTACATGGTGTTGCCTTCTGCACCAAACACAAGTAT
This sequence comes from Protopterus annectens, assembly GCF_019279795.1. NCBI lineage: Eukaryota > Metazoa > Chordata > Ceratodontiformes > Protopteridae > Protopterus > Protopterus annectens. The sequence goes on along the minus strand of NC_056726.1, from coordinate 1,808,928,278 downwards.
GCTAGCTGTTGTGCTACTAACACTGGTTTGAAATTCTATAGTACAAACACTGACAGCCATTTGCTAAACAAAACTGTTGCACACTGAAAACAGACTTAGCATGAACAATAGTAAACTTCTCTTCCGTTGAAGAAGACATTTCATTTAAATTGCACTAAAGCTCAGCATTCCTCAAAATGCACTGAAACTCAACATTCCTTGAAAATGCAGTGAAACTCACATTTCTTGAAAATGTACCCCTGTAGTTTTGAAGATTTTTTTCCATTAAGCAGTGAATCAAAATGTATGACCCAATAAAATACAAAATCACCTATTTCAGCACATTCAACCAACTCTGATTACCAAGTTAACAGTCTGGTAGTTTGTGTTGAAGATTAAGGTTCTGGTTTCCTGTAGCGAAGGTACAGGGTTTGACCTGAGTAACTAACCTACCAGGGCATTTTACCCACATACATACACACACACACACACACACACACAGCTGTCCTGTAAAACTGTCCATCAACCCGCCTCTTAGACTACCTGCTGAGGAGCACACACCACTGGAGAAGTTTGTGTACTGCTTTCCAGTCTGTGGTTCCAGTGTTGAAATTCCACACATTACTCTCTGGTGTATGGTAGCACTGTTCCAACATGTTGCTGTGCATGTGCCATACTAAAGAGGCATGCGCAGACCATGGATGCTGTGTCCTTAAAGAAGAAATTTAACATTTTATTTTAATTGTTTTATTTTTATGTATTTATTTTATTTGACATTTGTTTATCTGGAAAGTCCATCTGGGTCACAGAACCCATTTTCAGCAGAGGCTCGGGGAGAAAAGCTCCATATACAAAGATATCAGAAAATCTAGTAAGCAGAATTAACCACTTAATTTAAATGTACAACACACTACATGATAAGAGACATCTTTACAATGTCCAGCTAATTAGTACTTACAAGAATTGACATGTGGTTTACATATTGATTTTCAGAACAAATAGTACATCTAATAAGTACCTTAAAAAATCAACATGTGGTTCACATATTAGTTTTCAGTACAATAGTTTTTGTGAAGGATGTGAGTATTTCTCTGGAACATGTAGATGGGAGCATGTATACATAGCCTTAGTTAGAATATATAGACATTTATGGGAGTCTGAGATAAGCAATTATGTTTCAGTTAGCAATCCAGAGTGGATGCGATGAGTCTAGGCTTGTCATGCATGTAAGTGAATATTATGTTTGTTGTGAGTGTAATGAGGCCTACTGTAATTTATAGCAGAAAGAGTTCCAAATTGTTTAGAAGTGAGAGTAATAGCAGACATAGTGGGAGTTATGATAGACTGAAAAACAGTTCAGAGATAGGGGCGATTGAAAGAGAGTAAGTGGTAGGACATTGAAGATGAAGTGGGGTTTCTGGGTGAGGAAAGAAAAGAATAAAAGAGATCAGATAAAAATTTAATAAAAGTTGAAATGTGGCAGCCCTCCTGAAAGCTTCCTCAGCCAGCTGGTCATAGGCAAATGCTTAGGTCACCTAATGCTGGATCCAGCTCTGATGATACCAGTGAGAAATCCAAATGGAGCTGCAGAAGGCACCTACAACATATCCCTGTCCAGATCCATGTTGTCACCAAGATGGGCTTCAGCCTCTTGAGGAGTCGTTTTAGTTGTCTGGGTGAATCTGGAGGGGACCTTCAGTATGACCCAGCTACTGTATGCAGGATGCTTACTGCATGTTGCATTCTGTCCAGCATGATCATGCTCCAATCTGATGGTGAAATGTCCCATGCTCTCACTGCAGCTCCCAGTTTCAGTCCCACTATGACTACTGATGATCACCCAACAGTAGTAGTAAGAAATCCAGTACAGCAGTCTCTTGCATAGCATGCAGCTGCGCTGGTAAAGAAGTGGCATCTTGTCGAGAACTATGGACCATGATATTTAGGTTAGTGTTTACACATAGAGCCTAATTGATGCATGCAGTGATATCTGTGCACTATGCTGTATAGTGCATGGTCTATTGTCACTGTTCATCTGACATTCCATCTCATCTTTTAATAGTTATTTTTTTATTTTTTTATTTAAGAACAGTTTCTCATATTAATGTTTATAAAAGTCATGCCTGAGTGCTCACTGACTCCTTTTCCATGATATCGTAAGGCATCATATCACTAATAATCAATTTTTGACTGTTTTGCACAATAAATTCTACTGGTGTATTTTACCTAAGTATGCACATACTAAACGTCCTCTATTGGTTCATTTAGTAAACACTGTTAATTCAGTATTTAATGAGTTCATACATGGCATTTTAAAGAAAATGTAACATATTTTTGTTATATCATGTAGTGTCTTCTCAGTTTAAAGTGTGTTTTGTCTGTTGATGCACTGTACATTAGATGCTTCTATTTTGTCACACACATGCACACAAAATAATCTATGGCCTCAAATAAAAAATATCATCATTTGTGCAGTGGTGAGGATGAAGTGGCAGCTGCATTTATTTACATGACAGGACACTCATTTTAATCTGTAATGTTCTCATCACTGTGTTACTATATAAACTTGTGTAGCATTACTTTTAGGTTGTAGGCAACTGTCAGCTGTAAGAATGTTAATGCATAGACAATTAATGGTGTTAACGACAGCAATCTTATGTTATGACATACAGATTTATTTTCACAGTTCCATTAGGTTTTAAGCATTACCATTACAGGAATTAAATGCATACAGTCAAAACGTCTCCTATGTAAGCATCCCTTTTTTAATAATTTATTCCCTTCAAGCTGTGATGCCCACCTCTGCCACCAATATGTGATGGCCACCAATATGTGTCATCCCCATGCTGGGCCAGTAATCAAGGAACCTGAATCCTCTTCACTGACAATGGAGAGGGACATGCACTTGGAATACAAATGGATACATTCAGTATTTCCAGATGCAGACCTCTCTGCATCAAGTAAATATCCCTTAAGAATACACAGAGAACACACTAAGACTGGGGTCTGGATGTCTGTTTATCTGTATCCCTCCAGGTCCCCAGTAAGACTCCCCACTGGTACAGCTGTAGGGTTAGGTCCTCAGTTGAGTGCCCAGGCCAAGTCTTCCATCACCCTCTCTATAAACACGAAGCTCACACACACACACACACACACACACACACACACACACACACACACACACACACACACACTCTTTAAGATTTAATTTTCACACACACACACACACACACCTGGGAAAGGCTGGCACAGATTACCCATTCTATCAGCTTTTCCCTGACTGTAAGGTAGTTATCACTGCCACCGGTCAGTTACTATAAGGCTCTTAAAAGCATATCCAATTATACTGTGTAATATTAATACTAATACAAATGGTAGTGGTTCACCAAGATGGCTAGGCCTTCTGGAGTGGCCCACACAGTGTCACCAAATAAATATAAGCACTCTCCAAGGTTAGATACTTTCTACAAGGAGAAGCCACAATAAAAGTTTTAAATAGATTTAATAATAAATAATGGAAGTGCATGAAAATATTGAATATATATTCACAGTAAACCACAGAGTTCAGATCACAGAAAATATTGAAAAGAACATTGATGGACAGACTAAGACAAATAAAGAGATACAATATCTAAACTAACCTTTACTATATTCCTTACTGAATTTAAGAGAATTACTGTTCCCTAGTTAAGTTACTTACTACTGCATGGCAAGATGCTGTGGGTGAGGGTCTTTCTAGTCAGGTTTTCCAAACAGAATACTCAGATTTCTCTTTGTAATAACTAAAATATAATTTCCAAGAGAGCTGGCAGAATGACCTTATCTGGTCACCTGACTCTTGGTTTTCACTATATTCCCCTTTGAAGCTGAGACAGGAAGTCAGCACAGATGGCCACAATACACATCCAAATGTTTATGGCAGTGCCTGGGACTTCCCCTCTTTTCACTGAACTAATGGACAAAGGTTTTTCCCCAGACCCA